>NW_022436953.1:27122768-27192215 GCF_009761245.1 Sapajus apella
AAAAAAAAAAAAAAAAAAAAAAAAAACCCAAAGACATGGAGAAGCAATATAAAATGGGTGCAACACAAAAATTAAAATGGTAGCTATAATTCTAATATGTTAATAATTATGTCAAATATAAATTGTCTATAAACTTCAAGTAAGATCAAAATAGTCAGATCTGATTTTATTAACTCAATTATATGCTGGTTACAGGAGGCCCACCTCAAGAGCAAAAAAGGTTGAAAGGTAAAAGTTGAAAAAATCTGTGCCAGATAAACGCTAAACAAAAGAAAGCTGGTATCATTATGCTAATATCAGAAAAGTAGACTTAAAGGTAAGAAGCATTGCTAGACATAAAGTGGATGCTTTGCAATGATAAAAGGATCAATCCACCCGTAAAGCAAAAACAGAACTAAAAGGAAAAAGAGACAAATTCTCAATGATATTGGGAGACACTAGCACACTCCTGTCAATATATGATAGAAATGCAAATAGAAAATCAGTAATAGCACAATTAGCCTGACCTAATTAACACTATACCCTATAACAGAATACACATTCTTTTTAAGTACACACATAACATCAAGTAAAATGAATTATATGCTGGGTCATAAAACAATTCTCAACAGATTTCAAGGGATTTGAATCACTCAGAGGTAAATCCTCGAACCACTGTGAAATTAATCTAGAAACTCATAACAAAAAGTTAATTAGGAAATCCCCTTTTCTGCTATGCTAGCAATCTCTGCCTCCAAATATATATGTCAATGTCTTTGTAATTTATAGGAAAGCTTGAAGGAAGGAAAAGAGATACTTCTCAAACAGAAATAAAATAGAAACTACAGCCAGTGGGTAACCATGAGCCAACATACCAGGAGCTCAGGGAAGCATCGAATGTGAATACATGTCCTAGGGGCTCATGGCTGGGTTTTGATGCCGATTAGGATAAAGGAAATATGGCTTTGACCTACATGAGGCAGAGGTGAACTAAGAACTCAGTAGAGTTGAGACCCTGAAAGACTGCCCCCTTTTTATAAGAGGAACTAGAAAAACTCAAGCAAAGTCTCTAGAACCAAGCATGACTGTGCATAGAAAAATCAAGGGGGAAAAACATCCCACTGGAAACAGAAACTCCAAACTCATTTCATCCCAATCAGATGTAAAGGTTTAATTTATACTTCCCACAAAGTAAGGAAATCCCAAACCACATATATATATAATATATTTATATATAAAATATATTTAATTATGTAAATATATATTTATAAATTATAATTAATTATAATTTATAAATATATATTTATAAAATAATTATATTTTAAAATATGATTATGTATAAATAAAACATTTTAAATTATAGGCTATTTTAAATTACATGCTATTTATAAAACATAATTATATTTTAAAATAATATTAATAATATTATTTATATTATTAATATAATAATATTTTAATTATATTAAAACATAATTATATTATGTATAAATATATGTTTATATAATTATAATTAATTATATTTTATATATATATATATATATGTATATATATATATAATTAATTTCAGAAGAGTGATCCCTTGGCTCCAAGGCTAAAGCAAAGATAAATGTTTTTGTAAAGACATCTTCAATGCCAGGCCACACAAGGCTCTTTTTCATTGGGGGAAAACAATGGCAACACCAGCTGAAGAAAACTTCCAATAATTTTTTAAAATTACAAACTACACAAGGAAATAATTCACAATAAGAGAAAGTCAGCAGATACAATCAACAGGATTATTAGATCCCCCAGGCACTTGTGATGACAGAATAGCCCAAATCAATTACATACCAAATATATTTTAAATGATTAAATACATAAAGAAGGAATAAAAATCATGTTGAAAGAACAAGATTCTATTTTAAAAGTAATAACAGCTTGACCTGAACATGAACCAAATTGTAATTCTCAGACTGAAAATGACCCCCAAAAGTCATTTAAAAAAATTAATAAATAGCAGAATTGATGGTTTAGACAAATAGGAAGATTTGGTGAACGAGGAGATAAATGTAAGAGAATTTCACAGAATACAATGAAGATGTGAAGAGGTATAAAATCTAAAAAAGAGCTGAACTGAATGAAATTGAAACATGAAAATCATACAAAAGATCAAAAAAACTGTAAGTTGGTTCTTTGAAAAAATACATAAGATAGATAGGCTACTAGCTAAACTAATGAAAAAAAGAGAGAAGATCCAAATAAACACAATTAGAAATAACAAAGTGGACGTTATCACTGACCTCACAGAAATACAAAAAAACCGTCAGAGACTATTATGAACACCCATGTGCATATAAACTAGAAAACCTAGAAGAAATGAATAAATTCCTGGAAACATGCAACTTCCCAAGACTGAACCAGGAAGAAATTCAAACTCTAAACAGACCAATAACAAGTTCTGAAATTGAAAGAGTAATAAATATCCTGCCAACCAGAAAAGCCCAGGACTAGATGGATTCACAGCCTAGTTCTAGTAGACATATAAAGAAGAGCTGGTACCATTCCTACTGAAACTTTTCCAAAAAATTGAGGAAGAGGGACTCTTTCCTAACTCATTCTGTGAGGCCAGCATCATTCTAGTACCCAAACCTGGCAAAGACACAACAACAACAAAAGACTTCAGGCCAATATCCTTGATGAACGTAGATGAAAAATCCTCAACAAAATACTAGCAAACCAAATCCAACCGCACATCAAAAAGCTAATCCATCACAGTCAGATAGGCTTTCCCTGGGATGAAAAGGTGGGTCAACATACATAAATTGAAAATTGTGATTTATCACATAAACTGAACTAAAATCAAAAAACACATGATAATCTCAATAAATGCAGAAAGGGCTTTTGATAAAATTCACCAGCCCTTCCCGTTAAACACCCTCAACAAAGTGGGCATTGAAGGAACATATTTCAAAATAATAAGAGCCATTTTAACAAACCTACAGCCAACATCATACTGAATAGGCAGAAGCTGGAAGCATTCCCTCTGAGAGCCAGAACAAAGCCAAGATGCCCACTCTCACCACGCCTTTTCAGTGTAGTACAAGAAGACCTAGCCAGAGCAGTCAGGAAAGAGAAAAATAAAAAGCATCCATGGAGGAAGTCAAACTATTTGCAGACAATATGATTTTATACCTAGAAAACCCCAGCCTCTGCCCAAAAGCTCCTAGATCTGATAAACAACTTTAGCCAAGTTTCCAGATACAAAACTCAATGTACAAAAGTCAGCAGCATTTCTGTAAATCAATATCATCCAAGTTGAGTGCTACATCAGGAACACAATCCCATTCACAATAGTGACAAAAGGAATGAAATACCTAGGAATACAGCTAACCAGGTAGGTGAAAGATCTCTACAACCAGAATTACAAAACACTACTGAAAGAAATCAAAGATGACACAAACAAATGAAAATATATCCCACATCCATAGATAGAAAGAATCAATATTGTTAAAATGGCCAAATTGCCAAAACTGATTTACAGATTTAATGCTATTTCCATCAAACTACCAATGACATTCTTCACAGACTTAGTAAAAACTATTCTAAAATTCATATGGAATGAAAGAAAGAGCCCAAACAGACAACGCAATCCTAAGCAAAAAGAACAAAGCTGAAAACATCACATTACTGTACTTTCTACTACAAGTCTACAGTAACCACAACAGCATGGTATTGGTACAAAAATAAGCACATAGACTGATGGAACGCAATAGAGAGCCCAGAAATAAGGCCGCACAGCTACAACCATCTTATCCTGGACAAAATCAACAACAAAAGAAAAGCAATGGGGAAAGGACTCCTTATTTCATAAATGGTGCTGGGATAACTGGCTATCCATATGCAGAAGATTGAAACTGGACCCCTTTTTTTACACCATATCACAAATCAATCCAAGATTAAGGACGTAAATGTAAAACCTAAAACTATAAAAAGCCTTGAAGAAAACCTAGGAAATATCATTCTAGACATAGGCTCTGACAAAGACTTTACAACAAAAATGCCAAAAGCAATTGCAACAAAAATTCAAATGGACCAATAGGACCTAATTAAATTAAAGAGCTTCTGCACAGCAAAAGAATCTGTAAAACAGAGTAAATAGACAACCCACAGTATGGGAGAAAGTATTTACAAACTATGCCTCTGACAAGGGTCTAATATCCAGACTCTACAGAACTTAAAAGAACTAACAAGCAAAAACCCAACAACCCGATTAAAAAGTTGGCAAAGGATATGAACAGAAGACATATATGTGATCCACAAGCATATGAAAAAATATTCAACATCACTAATCATTAGAGAAATGCAAATCAAAACCACAATGAGATGACCATCTCAAACCAGTCAGAATGGCTATTGCTAAAAAGTCAAAAAATAACAGATGCTGGTGAGGCTGTAGAGAAAAGGGAACATTTATACACTCCTAGTGGGGATGTAAATTAGTTCAACCACTGTGGAAAGCAGTTTGGTGACTTCTCAAAGAACTTAGAACAGAACTACCATTTGATCCAGCAATCCCATTATTGGGTTTATACCCAAAGAAATATAAATCACTCTACCATAAAGACACATGCAAACGTGTTCATTGCAGCACTATTCACAATAGCAAAGACGTGAAATCAACATAAAGGCCCATTAATTGTAGACTGAATAAAGAAAATGTGGTACATATACACCATGGAATACTACACAGCCATAAAAAGAATGAGATCATGTTCTTTGCAGGGACATGGTTGGAGCTGGAGGCAATTATCCTAGGCACACTAATGCAGGAACAAAAAAACCAAACATCGCGTGTTCTCACTTGCAAGTGAAAGCTAAACGTTGAGCATACATGGACACAAAGAAATGAACAGTAGACACTGGGCCGACTTGAAGGTGAGGAAGGGGACAAGGTGAGGACCAAAAAACTACCTACCAGGTATTATGCCTATTACCTGGTGATTAAATAATATGTACACCAAGTCCCCATAACATTCCATTTCTCTCTAGAATCAACCTGCACACGTACCTCTGAAACTAAAATCAAAGTTTAAATTAAAAAAAAAGAAAATCTGAAAAAGATTAAGAGGAATTAAGATTAAGAGAAAATCTGAAAAGATGATTATGAGGAATAATGAACAAGGAGGACCAACCTAGAATCTAGTAGTTCTTTTTTGTTGTTGTTTTATTTTACTTTTAATTGACACACAATAATTGTACCTATTTATAAGGTACAGTGTGATGTTTTAATACATGTATACCTTGTATAATGATAAAATCATGGTATTTGGCATAACCACCTCAAACATTGATCATTGCCACGTGGTGAGAACCTGCAAACCCTCTCTTCTAATTATTTTGAAGTATATGATACAATATGAGGGATCTTCAAGAAGTTCATGGAAAGTGCATATCATGAAAAAAACTATGCATGGATTGCAAAAACTTTTGCACAGAAAAAAATCATACTAACTTATTATAATATGCCTGAGCGGGATCTAGTTTGAGGAACTAAGGATAAGACATAGGCTTAAAAAGAGTCTGTAGGCTGTTCTCACATTGCTATATAAAAAAAAAAAAAATACCTGAGACTGGGTAATTTATAAAGCAGAGAGGTTTAATTGGCTCCCAGTTGCAGGTTGTACAGGAAGCATAGCACTGGTGTCTGCTTCTGGAATGCCTCTGGAAGCTTACAATTATGGCAGAAGGCAAAGTGGAAACCTGCATGTCATGTGGCAAAAGCGGAAACCTGCATGTCATGTGGCAAAAGCAGTAGCAAGAGAGAGCGAGGCGGGAAGTGCTACACACTTTTAAACAGTCAGATCTTGTGAGAACTCACTTCTATCATGAGAACAGCACCAAGGGGATGGTGCTGAACCATTCTTGAGAAACATCTCCATGATCCAATCACCTCCCATCAGGTGCCACCTCCAACATTGAGGACTACAATTTGACATGAGATTTGGGTGAGGACCCAGATCGAAACCATATCAGAGTCCCTGTCAGAGCAACATGAATTTTGCTAAAACCGAAGCAAGAACAAACATGAAATTTATGGTGAAGCCTAGATGGACAAATGATGAAATCATTGATGTTTTATAAAAAGCGTAGGAGAACAATGCCCTAGAGAAATCAGCAGTTTACACATGGATAACTCGAAGGGATGAGAACATGCAGAAGTTGTGGCTGAGCAGCAGATCATCCACGTCAACATTTGAGGAAAACATTAAGCTTCTTTGTGCCCTAATTGAAGAGGACTGACAATTAACAGAAGAAAAAATAGGTAAGACCATAGACATCTCAGTTGGTTCAGCATACACAACTGTGACTGAAACATTATAGTTGAACAAATGTTCCACTCATTGGGTGCCAATCCTGTTGTACCCATGGCCCACTGTGCAGCAACGGGCCCATGACAGTGAGACAGTAGGGGTTGCAGCAGAGAAAGGATTAATGGATTGCAGGGTGCTGAGCAAGGAAATGAGAGAAGACCCTCAAATTCCTCTCCCTAAGGAGTTCTGGGCTTTGATTTTTAAGGGGATTATGGAGGGTGAGTGGCTGGAGAATTAAGGGTGTTGATTGATTGGGGTAAGGGGGATGAAATCATCAAGATGTGGAAACTCATGCTCTGGTGACTCAGCTTCTTATGGGGTCCTTCAGACCAGCTGGCATCAGTGGGGTCCTTCCGACCAGCCAAGTCAATACTTTATCCGTATGCAGGAGTTGAAAGCATATCTCAAAGGGAAAACTTAACATTTTATACTGTTTATGTTGTTATCTATAGAGCAGTTCAGGAGAACTATAATCTTGTAACAGGGTCTACATGATTCCAGGACAACAGGCGCCAAACCACTATGAGGAAGCAGGTCAGAGAACAGGCTGCTTCACGACGAATGCTGAATGTGCTGCAAGCTTGGTTTATTTTTATTTCTCCCTCTCCCTTCTTCCCTGATTCATTTTCATTTTCCTTTATTTTGGGAGGCAGTATCTCATTCTGTTGCCCAAGCTGAACTGCAGTGGTATTAACACAGTTCCCCACAACCTCGACCTCCTGGACCCAAGCAATCCTGTCTCAGCCTCCTGAGTAGCTGGGACCACAGGCATGCACCACCATACCTGGCTAATTGTTTCTATTTTTTATAGAGATGGGGTCTCACCATGCTACCTAGGCTGGTCTCAAACGCCTGGGCTCAAGCAATTCTCCCCAAGTGCTGGGATTATGGGCATGAGCCACTGTGCCCAGTCCCTGCTTAATTTTATAAACAGGATAAGGGAAGTTTTACCCAGGTTAACTTCAGAGAAGAGCAGAGCTTTCAATGGAAACTTTAAACAAGTAGAATCAAGATCCTGAAGCAGTTCCTCAAATAATTATAACAGAAGATGAAGCATGGCTTTACTAGTGTGATTCTGAAGACAAGACACAAAGCAATGACTGCAAAGGAGTCCCATCAAAGCAAAACAGACTAGTCAAGGGCAAAGGTTAGAGCAACATGTCTGGAGATGCTCAAGGCATTTGGTTTGTTGACTTTCTGGAGGACTAAAGAATGATAAGGTCTGCTTATTAAGAGAATGTTTTCCAAAAGTTAGCGAAAGCTTTTACAGAAAATCTCCCTGATAATCTTCACCAGAATCCTTCACCACAAGAATATTCCTGCTCATTCTGCTTGTCAAACAAGGGCTTTTACAAGAGTTTCAGTGAGAAATCATTAGGCATGCACCTTACAGTCTGACTGATTCGGCTGCTTCTGCCTTCTTTTTGTTTCTTAATCCTAAAAAATCTTTATTTCTTACTTTATTTTTGAGACAGAGTCTCGCTCTGTCACTCAGGCTGGAGTGCAATGGTGTGATCGCAGCTCACTGCAACCTTCACCTCCTGGGTCCATGCAATGTCTCACGCCTCAGCTTCCCAAGCAGCTGGCATTACCGGCGTGCACCACATGCCCAGCTAATTTTTGTATTTTTGATAGAGACAAGCTTTTGCCATGTTGCCCAGGCTGGGCTCCAACTCCTCACTTCAAGCGATCTGCCTGTCTTGGCCTCCCAAAGTGCTGGGATTACAGGCATGAGCCACCACACCTGGCCTTGATCTTAAAATATCTTTAAATGGCACCCATTTTTCTTTAGTTAATAATGTAAAAAACACTACATTGACGTAGTTAAATTCCCAGAAACCTCAGTTCTTTAGGGAGGACTAATTGGCTGGTATCGTCCTGTATTAGTCCATTCTCACACTGCTATTTGTAAGAAAAGAAGTTTAATTGGCTCATGATTCTGCAGGCTGTACAGGAACTATGGCAACATCTGCTTCTGGGGAGGCCTCACGAAGCTTTTACTCATGACAGAAGGCAAAGCAAGAGTAGGTGTCTTACATGTCAACAGCTGGAGCGATGGGGGGGCAGGAGGTGCTACATACTTCTCAACAACGAGATCTCACAAGAACTCACTATCATGAGGACAGCATCAAGAAGTTAGTGCTAAAACATTCATGAGAAATGTGCCCCCGTGACCCAATCACCTCCCACCAGGCCCCACCTCCAACACTGGGGATTAGAGTGGAACATGAAATCTGGTGGCGGCGGGGAGCGGTGACACAGATCCAAACCATATCACCTCTCTTACAAAAATGTCTTAAGTTGATGGAGATTATGTTGAGAAATAAAGTTTATGTTTTAAATGTTTACCTTTTTATTCCATTTTTCCCTAAGTCTTTGAAGTCCCCTCGTATTAACTAATTCTTCCAACCCATGAATACGGAATATCTTTCCATTTATTTGTGTCCTCTCCAATTGGTTTCATTGATATTTTATAGTTTTCATTGTAGAGATCTTTCACCACTTTGGTTAAACTTATTCCTGTTTGTTGTTGTTATTTGTTTTGCAGCTATAGTACATGGGATTGCTTTTTTTTTTTTTTTTTTTTTTTTTGAGATGGAGTCTTACTCTGTCTCTCAGTCTGGAGGGCAGTGGCATGATCTCACCTCACTGCAACCTCCACCTCCCAGATTCAAGCGATTCTCCTACCTCAGCCCCACAAGTAGCTGGGATCACAGGCATACATCACCACGCCCGGCTAGTTTTTGTATTTTTAGTAGAGAAGGGGTTTCACCATGTTGGTCAGGCTGGTCTTAAACTCCTGACCTCAGCCAATTCACCTGCCTCGGCCTCCCAAAGTGCTGGGATTACAGGCATGAGCCACCATGCCCAGCCCAGGAATTGCTTTCTTGATTTCTTTTTCAGATAGTTTGCTATTGGTGTATGGAAACAGTACTAATTTCTACATGTTGATTTTATATCCTGCAACTTCACTGAATTTATTAATTCTAACAGTTTTTTTGTGTGTGTGTGTGTGGAATCTTTAGAAGATCACGTCATCTGCAGACAGGGAAAATTTGACTCCTTTCTTTCCAATTTGGATGCCCTTTATTTCTTTCTCTGGCCTAATTGCTGTGGCAGGAACTTCCAGCACTGTGTTGAATACAGGCAGTGAAAGTGGGCATCCTTGTCTCGTTCTAGATTTTAGAGGAAAAGCTTTCAACTTTTTCTTATTCAGTGTATTAGCTGTGGGTTTGTCATGTAGCCCTTTACTGGGTTAAGATATGTTCCTTTCATACCTAATTTGTGGATGGTTTTCGTCACGAAGGGATATTATCTTTGGTCAAATCCTTTTTTTGTCATTGATTGAGATGATCACATGGTTTTTGTCCTTGTAGCATTTCATAGGAGTCCTCAGGGAAATACAGGACAGCCCAAGTGCTTCCTGACAGCGTCTCTCCATCCAGGCCACGGCAGACTACCCAACTCACAGCTGGAGGGGGACACAGACCGAGTTCTGGCAGCTGAAATGAAAGTGGCTTGAAGAGTCACTTCTCAGCTGAGGCAATGGTAGTTCCCTCTTCTGATGCATGGGCTGAGACGGCCCCGTGTTTCAGGAAACACAGCCATTGGTTGGTGAGGGGCTGTGATATATGAACGAGCATGGCCTTGAGGGACTGGGGAAAGGGAGCGATTACCAATGAAGACATTTATGTGGACAACAAACCTATGAAAAAAAGCTCATCATCACTGGTCATTCGAGAAATGCAAATCAAAACCACAATGAGATACCATCTCATGCCAGTAAGAATGGTGATTATTTAAAAGTCAGGAAACAACAGACATTGGTGAGGCTGTGAAGAAATCGGAACGCTTTTACAGTGTTGGTGAAAGTGTAAATTAGTTCAACCATTGTGGAAGATAGTGTGGTGATTTCTCAAGGATCTAGAACCAGAAATACTTTTTGACCCAGCAATTCCATTACTGGGTATATACCCAAAGGATTATAAATCATTCTACTATAAAGACACACACACACGTATGTTATCGCAGCACTATGTACAAGAGCAAAGACTTGGAACCAACCGAAATGCCCATCAATGATAGACTGGATAAAGAAAATGTGGCACATATACACCATGGAATACTATGCAGCCATAAAAAAGAATGAGTTCCTGTCTTTTGCAGGGACATGGATGAAACTGGAAGCCATCTTTCTCAGCAAACTAACACAGGAACAGAAAACCAAACACCACTTGTTCTCATAAGTGGAAGTTGAATAATGAGAACACATGGACACAGAGAGGGGAACATCACGCACCAGAGTCTGTCAGGGGGTGGGGGCAAGGGGAGGGAGAGCATTAGTACAAACACCCAATGCAGAGCTGAAAACCTAGATGACAGTTTGACAGGTGCAGCAAACCACCGTGGCACGTGTATGCCCACGTAACAATGCTGCATGTTCTGCACACGTATCCCAGAACTTAAAGTAAAATTTAAAAAAGAAAAGTGCAGCCAAGGGTCACAGATTGGATCTTCTAAGTATGTATTTTAGGCAGAGCAAGGCATGTGGCTGTATCTGGGTTACCTCAGCTTTTCATCCAGACTGTGGACACTCCTAAGCCTACACAGTAGCAGCTTCTTGTCCAGACCCTCTGTCCCTCAGAACCCCAACCCCAGCCCCAATCCAACCCAGCAAATCTCCCTCACAGCCAGAGGGGTGAGAGCAAACGGAAGGGATGAGGGAGAAGGCAAGTAAAGGAGAGGAGAGCAGAAAGGACCCAAAGGCAAAGTGCACAGGGAAGGGGAAGTTCAGGGCCCAGCAGGATGAGCACCTGGGTTCAAGATGGAAATCCCAGGCCTCCATGTGTTGAAGTAGGGCTGGGAAGGTGCTCAAACAACACGGGGCGGGGGCTGGGAATGGGGGCCAAGGTGTCGAGCCCAGCAGCCCCTGGACCCGTTCCATCTAAGGAGATGAGTCGGGAAATGGGGATAAGCAGACCCTGCCTGCATAGGACTGCAAGACCACAGATGCAAGGCTTAAGGACAGAGGAGGCGCAGAGAGGAGAGGGGAGAGGCCAGGGAAGACAGAATGCTGGGGAGAAGTAGAGAAGGCCGAGGCGGGCAACGGCGGGGAAGGATAGGAGCCCTGCTGCGTCTGCAGACAGGCCCCGATCCTGCTGCAGGAACTCCCCATCACTTTCACCCCCACTTCCAGCGCCCCCTGAGGGTAGTGATGGCTCCTTCCGGGGCCTCCTCATGGTCCACAGTCCTAGGAGGGGTCTTGAGGCCACCGTACAGGTAGCGGAGGTCAGGGTTTGGTAAGGGCTCAGGAGAGGGGGCTGGGAAGGTTGGAATTGCCCCAGGGTGGAAGGACAAGGTGGGGAGGAGGTGTCTGCGCCCCTACCGCTTCCGAAGGAGCTGCTGGGCGGCGCTCCTGAGAGGCGGGGCAGGAAAAGGAGGCGCAGGTGCGCGCGCCTCTGGGGGCTGCCACACCCACCCCTTCCCTGCGACTGGGCGCCTGATTGGTTCCGCTCGGCGTCGGGAGCTCCCCGGCCAGGTGAGAGGTGAGCCGCGAAGCCAGGGGAGCGCCCCGCGCGCGGGCAGCCTCTCTGCGGAGGGCCGGGAGGGAAAGGCTTCCTGGCTGCAATGTCCGCATCGGCCACCAGGGGGCAGCGCAGGGCTGCCTTTCGGCGCCTCCCGGTCTCCCGCGAGCTGGTCCGCAGAGCCCCAGGGGCGTCGGGACCCGGCTGCCACTCCCCGCCCCCGCCGTCTTCCAGACCCTTCGCGCAGTTCCTCGGCAAAACGCCTTAGGAATTCAAGCAGCTTGGGGAAAGTGGCGAGTTTTCAAAAGGCGATAAAGAGACCGGCAGATCTGAAAGGGCCCCTTGAAATCCTCCGGATCCCCACCTTGTTCAGAGGCTGGGGAAACTGAGGCTCAGAGAGGTTAAATCACTTGCCTAAGATCGCCCAGCTCTTTCTCTAGCCCCCCGGTTCGGTCCTCTCTCCAGACATCCACTGCCTCTGCCTCAGGAACATCGCTCCACTGCAGGATATCTGGGAATAGGGATAGAGCAAACCAGGCAGCCATCCTGGAGGAGGCAGCAGCACTTGAACTTGGCCTTGGGGTGTAGGGTAAGAGGCAGACTCAGTTGAACGGTGTAGAGGTGACCACTCCTGGTGGAGCCACCGCGTGGGCAAAGGCAGGAGGCAGAGGCGTGGAGCCCCGGGAGGCACGCGCTTTCTTCGGGGAAGTAGGAAGATAGTGTGCATAGGAAGTGAGCGGGATCCTGAGGTCCTTGCAGGCTGCCCTGGTCTCCGCCTTTAGAATCGCAGGCTGGCTCGGCCCAGGAAGTTTCCTGAATTCCATTATGCTGAAAACCCAGAGCATGGCAGGAGTCCTCCCGATTATCTCATGTGGAGGTGGGAGTGAGCAAATGGTCTCCACGGCCACTGGGGCGCCGGCCAGCGTCCGGGAGCCCAGCCCTGAGGAGGAGAGCGGCCACGCCCCATTCCTCCACCGTGACTCGAACCCTCAGCGGCCAGAGCTCCCGGCCACCGGGGCCCCGTACTGACCTCAGAAGTGGCCGTGTCTGGGTGAGCCCGACGTTCCTGGGCTCTGAGCAAGCCTCGGCCTCTGAGGTGGAAGGGCCCCGGGAGCAGCCTGCCCCATCTGCTCAACAGCGCCTGCAAAACCATGGGGCGCCTCCCAGGGACAGCAGCACACCCAGCTGGCCCTGGCCTGCAGATGGATGTGGGACAGGCAGGGGACGCAGTGGAGGCAGCGGTAGAGGCCGGGATGTAGTTTCTGCCCCTGGGAGGCTGGGCACACAGTGGGGCGCAGGGGAGGAGGAGACCCTGCAGTCTGGGCATTGCTGTGGCTTCCACAGCCTGAAGATGGCACCCAACCCTGACGTCACCCCTCCCTACCTGCAGGGCTCTGCCTGGCCTCCCAGCCTCAGGTCACGTCTGACGTCATTGGTCCGCAAATTCCACCGCCTCCTTGGAAACTCTTTCAGAGACTCAGAGTTGAGAAGCCAGGGCTAGGACTTGAGCTCTGGGGACCGGCAGACCTGAGATCCAGGACCAACTCTTCTCCTTACGAGCTAGGGAGCCTGGGCCCATTGGAGCCCCAATTCTCCCACCTTTATAATGACGGAACCAGAATAAAGATAAAACCTCCTCCTTGGGGTTGCAGTGAGGCTCTAATGAGACACAGGGACGCCCGCGCACAGGGCCTGGTACTCACTGTGAGTTCACCCGTAGCTGGCCTGTTATGACCGTTTTTCATCCCCTTTTAGGTGGATGGCCTCTCATCCGGCCCCTGCAGGTGACAGGTGTGTCGGTGTCCCCTAGACATCCCGGGCGTACTCACCTCTTCTGGCTCTCAGCTGATCTTGTATTTACCACAAGCCAGTTGTGTTTGTGCCCAAGCCTTTTTTGTGCCAGCTGTTCTTGATGTTATGAGTGTACAGTTTAACTAAATATCATATAAGCTAGCAAGTTTTCAAACTAGTTAGGTTTGTTTGTTTTCAGAGATGGGGTCTTGCTCTGTCACCCAGGCTGGAGTGCAGTGGCATAATCACAGCTCACTGCTGCCTTAAATTTGGGGGCTCAAGTGATCCCCCCACCTCAGCCTCCCAAGTAGCTGAGACCACAAGTTTGTGCTGCTAATATCTATTTATTTATTTATTTATTTAGTAGTGACAAGAGTCTCACCATCTTGCCCAGGCTGGCCTCAAACTCCTGGGCTCAAGGGATCCTTCTGCCTCAGTCTCCCAAAGTGCTGGGATTAAAGGTGTGAGCCACCGTGCCCAGCCTCAAACTGTTTAAAGATTCCTTTATACTCTTAAAAATCATTGAAGATCCCGATAGCTTTTTGTTTGTGTGGTTTGCATTGATTGATATTTACCATATTTGAAATTAAAGATGAGAGACTTTTAAGGCACAGGAACACACAAGCACACATCCCATCAGCTCAGAGGTCGGGACTGGGGCCTCTGGGAATCTTTATTTGTACCTTCTGGAGAAAATGAGAGCATCAAGGGCAAACAACATCGTAGTCTGACCATGAAAGGAGTTTGGACTTTGGATTCCCTGAAAGCGTCGCAAGGGAGCCCTGGCCCACTCTCGGAGAGCGCCTGATGGAAGCTGATGAAATACTAATGCAGAAAGGAAGCTGCTTCCTGAAAACCAGGCTGGAAACTTTGGAAAGTCCCAGCAGAGATGGGGACAATGAGTTGGGGGAAATAATCACGCAAATAATGACGGACTCTGCCTCGAGATTGCCTTGCAAGCAGCTTCCAGGTCTCACGTCCCTTTAGAAACACTGAAACCAGAAATCAGTGCTGGTTCCCTGTGCTGTGGTTCCTGCCACGGAGATGACCCAGCGCGCCAATCGGTGGGCTCCCGCTCAAAGGAAAGGTTTTGGCTCCACACCGGAAAGGCAGACAAATAGATTTGCTGTACTTTAAATACTTTAAGTAAAAATAAAATGTTTAAGAAACATGTGTGGTTAAGTAGGATTTCCCCACCCATCTAACTTGCCTAATGCTGCAATTTACAGATGTTGCAAGAACACTGACCCAACCCAGCCTTCCCCTGCTCTGGTAAATGCCCCCCACCGCTCCACCTCAGGATGGACACAGCTCCAAGTCTAATCCTTGCCTGTGACCATGTGGGGCTTGCCCTTGCCTTTGACCACCTCCACTGCCTGCCATATCCTTCAGTTATTCACAAGCACAAGATGGGCCTGATTTGGTGGGTTCCTACACTGGGTCCAGTACTAACTGTGTGATCGAAGAGCAGTCGCCTAACCTCTCTGAGCCCCAGCTTCCTTTTGTGTACAATGGAAAGTCACACATTAGCATGCGGATGCCCCAGCTGGGAGGGCACCGTCAGTAGTGACGTCGCTGTCCCACTGGTCCAGTGCCTCTGAGACTCCGCTTCAGCTGTGCGCCCTACCCCCGGCCTCTGTGATCACTCACTTGGACCACAGAAGCCGCAGCCTTGGCCTTCCCTTCTCGGCACTTCCACCTGCTCCAAATTCATGACCTAAATCCCTGCTCTAACCAAGTAATTCCTCCACTCAGAAAATGTCAGTGTGGGAAGCTCAATACATCATTAGTTCAACCAAAGGTGTTTACGCTGAGACTTAAACCCTCTTCAACCTGGTGCCCACTTAGCTGGGTGGCTTCACCTCCTAATGCTATGACAGTCCTGCCTGAGGACCATTGCTGAGGTGACCTGACCCGACCCCCAGGGTCCAGATGCTGTGTGGAGGGTATTACATGCGTGAACCCTGGATGTCTCCATAGAGCCTGAGTCTGAGTGCACCCCCATTCTGCAGATAAGAAAACAGAGGCTCCATAGCATCGAGTTCTCTGCCTAAGGTCACCCAGAGGACAGTGGCGGAGCCAGGATTGTAGCCCAGGTCTCCCTGACTCCAAAGCCCGGAATGTTTCTATGCTCCTTTCTAGGCACCGAGGCCTTCCCTGCCCTTGTGCCCTCCCTGCTTCCTGCCCCTGCTCACCCCATCCCCTCCTCCTGGCATCCCTGCCCATTTTTCTTTTTCCTATCTTTTTGAGATGGAGCTTTGCTCTTGTTGCCCAGGCTACAGTGCAATGGTGTGATCTTGCTGAGGTGGGCAGATTGCTTGAGCCCAGGAGTTCAAGACCATCCTGGGCAACATAGCAAAACCCTATCTCTACCAAAAAAATATGAAAAGTTAGCTGGGCATGAGAGCAGGTGCCTGTAGTCCCAGCTACTCAGGTGGCTGAGGTGGGAGGATCACCTGAGCCCTGGCGGTTGAGGCTGCAGCGAGCCGAGATGGCACCACTGCACTCCAGCCTGGGCATCGGAATGAGACCCTGTCTAAAAAGAAAAACAAAGATTGCCTTTGACAAAATGGTTTGTTACAGTTCCCAAGAGGAAGGGACACACAGGGGTAAGTGGGGCCACGGGGAAACATCGGGGCCCGGAGGCAGAAAGAGCCGGGAGGGAAACGGTGAGCCAGAGCCTCTGCTGTGGTTTTCACAGGAAGAAATGGACAAACAGCCACCAGGATGAGCCGGGTTAGAGCTGAGTTCACGTGATTTCATGGGGCTCAGGGTATCGTGTTTCCTGACACCCTGACAACCTCAGGTTGTCTGGCCCCCTGGCCCTGGGGCGATTGGCGCACTACATTGCCTAGTGTAAAAGCTCAGGAAGGGAGATGGTCGGGGTGGGCTGGGGTTGGCTGTTTTGCATACAAAAGGTGTGCTGGAAGGGTCCTGTAACTAGGGATTAGCTAGTCCTGACAGGAGCTGTCCTTCCCAGGTCAGCAAGATGTCAAAGGATCATAAAATACAGAAAATAATCAACATAACTAATACAAGGGTGGTCACGATGAGGAGGCAGCAATGGGAGAAGGTGAACTTTGTGAGGTGGGGGAAAGACAGGGCAGTGAGAGAGTGGCTTGGGAAGGGGTGGGGGCTGGCTGGTCAAGGTGGTCGGGTTGATTGGGAGGTTGCTGTGCACCTGAAGGACAAAGCGGGGGGCAGAGCCTTCCTGCAGAAGAGACGGCAGGAGCAGGATGGCTAAGATGGGTTCCAGGGTGAGCGTGGGCGAGCAGTGTCCGGGTGGAGCTCAGTGATACGGCCTGGACGGGCTGCTCACTGCAACTGAGATGGGACCCTGCTGGGGAGACGGCTTAGGTGGAGCGGGAGACCCAAGAGCTCTGAGTCATTGATGCTGGAGGCGCCACCTGTCACCCAGTGGGTGCACCAGCCTGCGCTCAGGGCTGAGGTCTGCGAGTCATCAGTGTAGAGATGGCCTCTGAGGCCACAGACTGTATAAGACCAGTTATGGGAGAGGGCTGAGGACTGAGCCGCCGGGCACTCCGATATTCATGGCCAGAAAGAAGAGCAGGTGCAGCCATGGAGGCAGGGTGAGGACCAGTGAGGAGTCCGTTGTCCTGGAGACCAAGTGAGAGTTTCAGGAGGAGCTGCCAACAAAGCCGACAGGGCCAGGAGGCTAGATTAGGGATGGCATTTCCAGAGGGCGACTCACCTTGACCCTCCCTTGACCCTCAATGAAGCAGAATGTTACCCATCCCCAAAAGAACCCCTTGCTTCTTGTAAGCAGACCTGTATTACCAGAAAATTGTACTCAACAATTGTATTTTGAATTCCATCTATAAATATTTGTGGAGCCTCTTTTCTCTCTGTAACTTTAGTACCTAATATCTTCCATTTTTCCTGTTGAGCCCACAAAGCCTAATATATTTACCACCTGGCCCTTTATGGAAAATTTTTGGACATTTTGAGGGGGCATTCTGAGAATGGCTGAGGGGTCATGGGGCACACAGGACCCAATGCAAGGTACAGTGGCTTGGCACTGAGGACTACGGCATGGCAGCCTTGAGGGTCCTGGTAGGTAGAGGCTCTGCCAGGCCTGAAACATGCTAGGAGTGCTCTTCGTGCTGCCCGATCCAGCCCAGCCTCCTCCTGGGGCTTGGTCTCAAGGAGGAGGGGGGAGGCAGATGGGAAGGTCACGGAGAGTGCAGTGGCTAGGGAGGGGTGAGGGTGTCTCACCAGAAATATGTCACTGTCCCCAGTACTGCCCCTCATGGCTACTGCAGTTCTGAAATGTTTTAGGCAATGCTGTGATCAATGTCTGTCTGTTTCTGATCAATATCTGTCTGCTGCACTGCACGCAGGCAGGGACCAGCTCTGCTCTCCCAGGTGCCTCAGATACCAAGCATAAGGCTGTTGCTCCATCAATATTTGTTGGAAGAACCGGTGAAGGAATCAATGAATGAGCAAATCAACAATGCCCCACCCCCACCACAATGCCTGGCCCAATGCCTTGTGCATAGTAGGTGTTCAGAAAATATTCGCTGAGAAATATTTTGGCTTTCTTACACTTTCTAGTTCAGGTGTGTATGTTTGATGCCTTTGAGGCCCTGGGCAGGGCTAAGCCCTGGGGTGGGGCAATCTGCTTCTGATGTGACTCAGGGCTCGAGGGACTCCTCGCCACAGCAAGCCCATCAGACAGCCCCTGAGGTCTGCCTTCAGGTAGGCACAGACAACTCAGGCCAGCCAGCCCAGGGCAGGGAGAATACCTGTGCCAGCAAGTCTCGGCTGAGAGAGCCTTTTGGCAGAAATTGTCACGTTTATTTCCCTTGTTTTCCCCTAGAAATCCCAGTCATCACCTAGACCCTTGATGGGTCGAGCTGGAGAAACCCCTGGCCCAGATGACCCCAGAAACCACTGCCCTTTCCTGAGAGAATCTGAAAGGGGGGCATTTGAAATGGAGAGAGAAGAGAACCGACCCTCAAAATGCAAACAGGCTGCTAAGAATAGGATCCTGGGCTGCTGCTGAGGGTGTACAATGCACAATGGTTAAAAGCACTGATTCAGAATGTGTGAGCTGCCATTCTGCTCTCTTTCTGGGAATCTGAGCTGTGTGACCTCAGGCAGGAGAGCAGCCTCTCTGATCCTCAGTCTGTACTTGTTAACTCTGCAAACCACTCAGGAGCACAACAGACTCATGGGTGCAGAAAGGGCCTGTGGTGTGTCCCCAAGGTTATGAGATGGCTGTCCCAGGCCCTCTGCTGGGGAATTGGGCTTTAAATCCAGCTCATCTGGCTCTAAACTCAGGGCTTCCCTTCTTCCCACGCTGTCCGTGTCAGGGGCAGAGTTTGGTGGGTGCGAATCAGTCTCTTTTGATGGAAAAACAGCAGAAGGGGGATGGCTCATTACCTGGGGGAGATGAGCAAGGATGCAGGGAGAGGCAGCTGGGACTTCCCCACCCTGATTCCCTGGCCCCCTCCTCAGGGATCCATGGGCCTCTGACCCTGGACAAGTCACAAGGCTCAGCTGAGGCTGAAACGCCTTGTCCACTTCTAGATCTCACCAGAACCTGACTTTAAAGGGGCCTTTGAAAGCATTCAGCACTGAGGGGACACCCCAGAAAGCTCCCGGGATCCCCAGTGGCCCTCAGGCCTGCCAAAGACCCTCCTGGAATCTGGCCTTCTCATGCTGCTGGCCCAAACTAGCAGCTCTCCACCATGGGAGGGGGTGTCTCTCACAGTCTCTGTGCCCCAGACCCGGTGCCCAGCACCTATAAGACAGTCAGCAGAGGCTGCCCAGCATGGAGTAGACCAAGTCTCCTCCTTGCTTTGCCACAGGTTCGACAATGAAGAACCCAGGTGCAAGCCTGAGTTGGGTCCTGGGTGCCCCATGGCAGAACGCAGCCATTTACAGGTAGCAATTGAGGGATCCCTGGTGCTCCTCCCCAGCCTCTCATGGGCCTGCTGCAGTTGCCCGCGAGTCCCCGCCTCTGCCTTTGTACTCAGCCCTTATAGTCCAAGGTCAGCAACCTGTGTATCCCGAGGCTCCCAGAACGGCCCACAGTGCTCCGTCTGCTGCCCCGGACCCGAGTGGGAACAGGTTTGCAGAGGACACTGGGGATGAGCCAGGGGAATGGGGACAGGGCTGGTGAGGACAGAGAGAGTGGGGGTAAGGCCAGCCTGTAGCCATCAGTGACACTGGAGGCCAGCCTTCCAAAGCCTAAAGCCGTGAGGCTGGGGGCCATGGAGGTCCCCAACCCCTGAGGCTCTCTCAGGGACTGGAAAATGTTCTAACCATTTCTGCAACTTTCATAAGCTGCTGCCTTTGAAGTGAGATGAAGTCAACAACAGCGGAACTTCCGCAAACTGAAACTACTCAGGTGGCTGATGTGTGCAGTTCACACACATCCTGGAAAACTCACAAAGGAACTTCACAAAAATTTTTAAAAATTAAAAAGGTAAATAACTGGTAAGCACTCAAAAATTACTTCTACCAAGAGCTGGAGAAATTGTCCTGTCTCAGTTGCAGGCGACATGGCTGACGCTTAGAAACCAGGTGACCTTTCATGGGAGAAAGACTGTGATGTGACTTCAGGATGATGTGGGTCTGTGGCCTGCCTCCTCGTGTCACCCTGTCCCACGCACTGCACTACCCCACTCACAGGGCCCTGCCTGGACGGGAAGATGCGCCGTCCCGGAATAGATGCATCCAGAAGCTCGGCCTTCTGTCGAGGGCAGCCCCCTCCCCACTCAGACCTGCTCGGACCATAAAGTAGAGCACAGGGAACCGGCCAGGGGGTGCCCCCTCCATCCCACGCTTGCCTGACTGGCCGCCTCTCCACACCACCCTCCTGTGGTTGGCTGAGTAACAGCCTTGGAAGATGTCCACATCATAATCCCTAGAACGTACAAATATGCTCCCTTCTATGGCAAAAGGGGCTGTGCGGATGTGATCTGGAGATGGGGAGATGATCCCCGATTATCCATAGGCCCAGTGTCATCACGAGGGTCCTTAGGACAGCAGAAGTGTGAGAGTCAGAGAAGGCCATGTGATCTCGGAAGCAGAGTTAGGCTTGATGATGCCATGCTCTTGACAATGGAGGAAGGAATCACCAGCCATGAGTGCAGGTGGCCTCTAAAAGCCGGAAAACGCAGGAAAACACTCTCCTAGAGCGCCCGGAAGGAACCAGCCCTGCTTATCACTTGACTTTAGCCCAGTGAGACTGACTTCAGACTTCCGGCCTCCAGCACTGTGGGATCATAAGCTTGTGTTGCTTTGAGCCACTAGGTTTGGGTGATTTATAGCAGCTTCTGTAGTTTGGATGTGTGAACCCCAAACCTCGTGTTGGAATCTGATCCTCAATGCTGGGGTTGGGTCTAATGGGAAGTGTCTGGGTCATGGGGGCAGAACTCTCACGAATGGTTTGGTGCCTTCCTGGGGGTGGTGAGTTCTTGCTCTACTTGTTCCCACAAAAGTGGGTTGTTAAAAAGAGCCTGGCGCCTCCCTCCCCTGGAGCTGTCCTCCCCTCTATGACATCTGCACAGCCAGTCCTCTTCACCTTCCACCCTGAGTGAAGCAGGCTGAGGCTGTCACCCAATGCCCAGTCCCCAGCCAGCAGAATCGTAAGCCAAACAAGCCTTTTTTTCTTTTATAAACTCCCAGCCTCAGGTATTCCTTTACAGCAGCAGAAACTCACAAAGCTCCCAGAGCGACGGCTGCTCCAGCCAATGCAGCTTCTGCCCGCATGGGACCTATTCTGCCTCTGCTGCTCCGCAGGGAACCTTGCCCTGTGAAGTGATGGGAAAACCCGATTCATCAGTGATGTTTCCCATCAGTCCCCATGGGATCCACCTCACCATAAGCAGCACGGCTGCCTGGAGGGTGAGATTTCTGGAGCAACAGGAAAATACCCACCCACACAATCTCTCTCTCCACACTCAGGGGTCCCTAGAGTTCCTCCACCCGGAGCACAGACTTTGCTTCAGTTCCCAAATTGAGTCATTTTGTGGGGAAGAGGCGTGCTCCTCATCAGGATCCATCCTGAGGGCTGGTTTCTTGGTGGGGAGTAGGTGGCCTCAAGGGAGAGGCTTTGAGAGGAAACCTGAAAGGGAGGAGGAAGTCGAGCCCTCAGCTCTCAGAAATGCTCTCAGCCTATCCTGCTCCTGACTCCCCCTCGCCCTCCAGTCCCTGCTGGGCAAAGCCATTCCTGACGCTGGCAGGAAAAGACGGGCTTTTCCCTATCCCAGGCCTGGACACACCAGCCCCCAACCTCAGCACACCACTGTGGAAGGTGGTGCTAGGGAGAGAGGCTCCCCCAGGAAGGTCTGCCCAGAACTAGGGGACCCACCAGGGTCCATGCTGTGCTCAAGAGGGCCCAGCTTCCAGAGCCCTAAGCCTGAGAGGTCCCTTCTGTATGGGCTGAAAAGTGTCCCCCAAATTCATATGTTGAAGTCCCAGGCTCCAGTACCTCAGAATGTGACTGCATTTGCAGATAAAGTTTTTAAAGAGGTGCTGAGGTTAAAATGAGGCGATCAGAGCGCGCCTTCATCCACTCCAACTGGTGTCCTTATAAGGAGGAAGAGGCAGCAGGGACATACAAATGTGGCCACATGAACACACAGAGAGAATCCGCCATCTGCAGGCCCAGGAGAGAGGCCCCCGGAGAAACCAGCCCTGCAGTGCCTTGAGCTTGGACCTCTGGCCTCCGAACTCAGAAAATCAGTTTCCACTGTTCGTGGTCTTTTGTCCTGGCTGCCCCAGCTGAGCGCACACCACCTCCTCCTGCGGGCTTGCCCTCAGTGGAAATGGCACGTGCCAGAGACGCCGGGGGTCTCAAATTCACAGCTGCCAGGGGCCAGGCAGGCCACAGGAACGAGACCTGTTGTCACCTAACCTTCAAATTTGAAGGTCTGAAGACAACACTAGGCCTGACTGTGGGCTGGGCCAGACCTCCCACCCTGACTCACGCCCCAACAGGACTTGCACGGGGGGTTCCTGGTAGCATCTGAATCCTCTCTCTGGTCTTGGGTTCTCCTCTGTCTGCTGCTGGCACGACCACGCCTCGTCTCTCACCCACCAGAACGGCTGTAACTGCCCTTTACACATGCCTGTACAACTCATGTGGGTCTGACACGAAACCACCGCAATTCATTCACGCATACAGGACACCGTAAAAGCACCTTCCAGGAAGAGCTGGGCTGCAGAGGAAGAGCACGCGCCCCGCAGGCATCACTCATATGGATCCATCTTTAATTATGTTAAATATTAATAAAAGTACAGCATAACTGCGGTTCACTTAACGTACTTTACAGGACTAAGGGAGTACAATTTAACACAATCTGGTACACAGCTTTTGAGAACACAAAGGAACTTCAATACCACGTCATGAGAAATGCTCCAATTCACTTTGGTTTTGAATGGCAGGCTCGAGAACCACCGCCCAGAACGGAACCTGTGCTGTCAGCAAGAGCCGGGCCTCGAACCAGAGGAAGCAGAGGCAGCAGATGTGCCCTCTAAGAAAGGCTCCTGGAGGGAAAGACCATGTCTGGATGGCATTGATTGGCACAGAAGGGATGGGCCTGCATATATAAAAAAGATCCGCATAATAAACCAAATAATATTGGAAATAATACCTTCAGTAATACTTCTGTAAGAAGCAGAATTACACCACATGTTATTCACATGCATAGGAGTACATAAGAAAAATCCCTTGTTGTAATTATGGTTGGTATGGAATAGTAAAATATGTACTGAAAATGACAAGTTAATTGGCAGAGAAATTAATCTATAAAGGGTTGTGTCCAGAGTGGAGGAGCCTCATCAGCAACTGAACAGAACCCACTCAGAAGATGCACCCACCCACACGTGCACACACGCGCACACACGCACTCTCTCTGTACTGCAAATAAATATACACACGCACTGAAGTGATCTCTCCCTGAAGCATCCTTGTGCTCAAGCCAGGTTTCCCTGCTGGTGGCTGCTCCCAGTGCCGCCTATAAAGGAGCAGGGAACTGTCCCTGCCGGTGGGCGTAAAGGACACACAGCACCTTCAGTAGCAGAAACAGCCCCGACCACCCTGGCGCCGAGCCCTCTGCAGGCCTTCAAACAGGCTGTGCGTCCCTTCTCCAATGGCAGAAAGACAACAGCACCAGGAGGGGACGGAGTGACTGCAGATCCTCCCAGCCCCGAAGCCCAGTCTGTCTCACACGTACAAGTTAGAGTTCGGGAGACAGGTGTTTGCCCTTTCTGGCTTTGGTGGATGAGATCTTGGCCTGGGAACTTTGGTTCACAGGAAGCTTCCCTTAACAACACTTGAGTGCAAAGCTTCATCCAGATCCCACCTGGGCTGTTGCCAAGGATGCTCAGGCCTTCTCTTAGTCTTCCCCGTGACTTCCAAGACATGACAAGACCTCTAGCCCCTCCAGTGGTAAACCAAGCTGCCAAGTAGCCTGCGAAGTTCCATGAAGAACACGGCTCTTAGAGATCTCATTCCAAATCTCAATATGCCGTGTTCAGCCCAAGCTCAGCTTGTGCACCGTGTTTCAGAATTGGGACACAAGTATCTGCAGTCCTTTAGCTGGGTGAGGAACTTTGACCACATGTAGTAGAGAATGTGGAAATAAACTCTTCCCAATGGGAAGGCAGAGAAACGGAGCCTGCAGCCGGCCAGAACTAAAGATTAAAATCCTCTGTTTCTCTGATGATCTTATAAACCTGATGAGGGCTTGAATTACCTAGATTTTCCATGAAGTTTTCAATTCCTTGAGGTTGCTCATTCTGGCATTAACAGTAAAAATTTCCCTTCCAATTATAAACTTAGTTTCTTGAGAAAAAGTATAAAGAGCAGCAGAGAGAGAGCGGGGGCTGGTCAAATGCAGAAAGTGGTTTGTTTTAAATGCATTCGTTTTCTGTGTTAACATAAGTAAAGTCCACAGGACAGGATAGGTCAGAGAGATGAAGGTGCTGCCAAAAACTGACTTATTTTTTCCCTTTTGGAAACAGTAAGGTAACAGGGTTTACATCTGAAGAAACTGCAGGGCTGACTTTGGAGTAAAGGAGAAAAAAAAAATGGAAGAGCCTCCATTCTCGAAAGACTGCAGTTCTCTGTCCCAATGAGTTTTGCGATCTCAACTAGAGTGTTTCAGAAGTGAATGTGATATGATGACACCTGTGAAGATAGCCACTGAATATAGACAGCCTGGGCAACACAGCGAGACCCCATCTCTAGGGGGAAAAGAAGTGAATGTGAAGTGTGAGTTCCAGCCAGGCCATGACCTGTGGCGTGACCTCTGGCGTGCTGACTCAGCACCCAGACTCAGGCTCTCCAGAAGGCGGAGGCGGGCAGGGCAGGCCGGGCTGCCTCCCCAGGTGTTCTCTCCATGCCCAGTGCAGGGCATGCTGGCTGCCTCCCCACACTTCAGGAGACTCTCGGAGCAGAGCTGGATTTTTGAGAAACTGGGGTCTCTGCTGGCCTCAGATAGAAAAGCTCTCTGAGGGGCCCATTGCTGAGCTCTTGAACATCACAAAGGAAATTCCAAAATGGTTCTAATTCATGTGTGCCTAGAGTGGCGGAGTCCTGGGGTTCTCCACACCATGAGTGAAACAATTCCCCACAAAGAGAGATTTGTAAAATCCTGGCGATGACAGCACAGACGGGCCCAGCACGTGCAGCACGAGTTCAGCTCTCACGTTGTCTTCCACGCAAATGCCTCATCAGCAAGGACCTGCGCCAGCCTAGCATTGAAGGGCCTGTAGAAATCCCGCAGAATCTTCTGTGTGATCGGCCACATGGGCCCCAGGTTCCGGTCCTCGGGACGCCGTGCATTGGATGCGGGGCTCTTGGTCATCAAGGCCTCCTGCTTCTCACTCAAGGGCCCTAGAATAAAAGAAGATGAGTCCTGTAAGGCAGGAGGCATGGCAGGAAGTAAAAGGGACTTGGCAGAAATTCCAGCTATGCTTTGTATTCAGACAGGAGTTTCCTTTAAGAAGAATGTATTTGGGGATTAAAATTCTTTGGCTGGATCCATTTTGGAGGCACCAAGGGAGGAAGGTGGAAACACCATTAGGAAATTGCAAAGAAATTCTACAGCGGGCGCAGGATGCCCACCCTTGGGGGGGCCCAACTGGCATTTAATAACGATACAGCGCCCAAGGCTGACCTGAAGGATTCCCTTCCAATAGCCCTGGATGGGCTGCTCCCAAGGGTGTCAGCTCATCCTTGGAGGAATGTGCAGCCTGCCGGCCACAGCCCATGGGCTTCAGTCCTCCTGCTCAGCATCCCTCCGGAATTCCACCATCATCGTTTCTACTTTAGGCTGCTCATGCCAAAGGCCCCAGGCCTGGACAGTTTCACCCTGTGCATCTTGCTATGAAGTGGCCATAAGGAGGAGGGTAGGGAGGAGGCCACCTGTCCCCAGAGCCCCCACTGGCTGAACCTCCATCTACAGCAAGGAGATCGTGAGGAGAGGCCCTGCCGGCAGGGGCTGTCGGTCACCCCCACATCCCACCCTCTGGGCCACAGCTTCTTGGTGTAACCCATCACTGCTCAAGCCTCTTTACCTGGGGCTCTTGGGATCTGGCTAAAGTCCTTAGCCCATATACAGAAAAAGCATGTCCGAGTATCCTAGGGTCATATAAGATACAGAATTGACTTTACTGTCCATCTTGGGGACAAAAGACAAGCTCATTAATAAGACAGAGTCAACATGGGGCCAAATCAAAGAAAGATGATTCTAAGCCTTGGAAGGGAAAGAACTCATCAAAATCCATCATATTACCAGGTCTCCAAAAAAAGGAGAAACAAAATCAAATGATCAAAGAGGCCCAAGTCCCAGTGGTAGGCAGATATATTTCCAGAAATATTCAATTAACAAAGTTCCTGGGCAAAACCATTAGTCAGGGCTGCAGGAGGTATTCTGGGAAGGAGGGCAGCTTGTTCCGAGCCTGCTCAGCCTTTCAAGCCATCCTTGGGTGCCCCATCCACATGGGCAGCACTCGCCACCTGTACACATGCCTCTGCCAGCCATCATCACAGCCAGTAGTGTGGCCTGTCACCACAAAGTGCCGCTCAGGCCCCTGGGGGAGGGGGCTGGTATCCACATGCTAAGGGCCCAGCAGCCATGACCAGCAGCCAAAACTCAGCCATCTCCAAGAACACCCAAGATGATACAATGATCTGTCTGTTCCCTCCTCCAAGCCCCATATCCTCTTCTCCAACCCCCTAGTGACATCCTGTTGGTCCTACAAAGCTCAGCTCTCAGGCCCTTCCCTTCCACGAAGGCTTCCTCATCCCTGCAGTAGCTGGGATCCCAAGCCATCAGCACATAACTTTCAAGACAGTGCTGACCTTCCCCATGGCAGCCTACCTATCATTCAGTTAGGTGTCCTACGAATTCCTCCTCTGTCTTCACTAGACCATAAGCTCCCAGAAGGGAAGCCAACTCCTCTTCTCCAGGGACTCCCTCACCACAACCCCACTAATGACCTGTGTGTAGTTGGTGCTCAATAAATGGTAATGAGCAGGCCTCTCTGAGGGCATCCTGAGTGCTTCCAGCTCAGCCCATCCCCATCCAGCTGGTCAGGTCCGCATTTGACCCAGAAGGCTCCCAGAACAAGTCCATGGAGCTCATGCTTTGCCCCGTGAGTCTAAGCACCACACTCATACCTAGGTTCAGAAACTGGAAGACCTTGTGCATGGTGTACTTGACATTGGATGCATGATCCTCCAGGCGAAGAATGAGAAACTGCTGCTTGTCAAAAACGCTGAGCCAGTCCAGAAGGTACACAGCATAGAGCCCGACCTGGAGCCTCACCTAGGACCATAGAAGAAGGGCATTATTTCAGGAGCAGTGGCCCTGGCATCATAGGGCACTTTTCCAATTGTGGCATGGCATTTCACTATACCACAAAAGAGTTACCCTAGCAAAGTTAATTTCAGAAGCTGGATTTTAACACAAGGCATTCTTGCTTCTTTATGGGGAGTTTTGTGCTGCATGTACAAAGAATTCCTATACTAGGGGCTGCATTTAATCCTCACAACACCCTGTAAATAGCTCCGTGCCTCCGCTTCACAGGTAAGGACTGAAGTGCAGGGAAGAGGTCAAGGGTGTGCCACCCAGTGGTGCGTATGTTCTTTGCACAATATCCTGGCTGTTTCTCCACTCCCCAGGTGTGACCTCTATGCCTAGCACACAACGGGCTGTGAAAAATCAACCACAGACACCCCAAAAACAACCTAGATGAGTGACAAGCCAAATGCCTGCTGCCACAGGAACAGCCTTGACCGTGAGGGTATGTGTCAGTCAGTGTCTAATCGGCACTTAACCAAGTCCACAGGTGATGTTTCTATTTGAATCCTTTCTTCTTTCCATTACCCATTTCCTGGGTCTTCATCCTTCTGTTTCTTCTCTCGTGCCTTACCGCAAGCTGTGTGGTGAAGATTTAACTCTACTCAAAGAGAGCGCTAGTCTTTCCCTTGGCTCCTGGGGGGTGATCTCTAGGCCCCTGGACATCCTCCCAGACAGAAGTGTCTTGGTTGGCCTGTGGGCTTTGGCCATAGGCAGGCTGACACTGTGATTTATGATGGGGCTTTGGGCCATGTGGTATCAGTTCTGACTGGTAGGACTGGAGGCTGAAGGTCAGCCACAGGAGCTGCATGTGATGGAGCCCCAGTAAAAAGCCTGGACCCCGCTCCACGAGGATTGTCACACACCACGGCTAGTGGCGCGAACACCGTGTATGACTCCACAGGCAGTGGACTCGGAGCTCTGAATCTGGGTCCCCCTGGACTCTGACCCTGCACTTCCTCCCTTGCCTGACTTTAATCTTCCATCCTTTCCCTGTAATAAATCATAACCATGAGAGTGATAGCCTCCAGTGTGTTCTGAGAATACTTCTGGAAAATTACTGAACCTGAACGTGGGTTGAGGAATATCTCTCTTGAACTTGCAACTAGTGTTGGAAGTGAGGGAGTCTTGGGAACAGTTTAACCCCACAGTTTACCCTAAACTCTTAGCAAAGCTTCCATTAAAAAAAAAAAAAAAAAAAAAAAGCTTCTTCCCCTTTCACCATGAGGCCCCCTTCTCCAGGGTTCTCCCCTTGCCCCTTCCCCACGTACCCAGGGACCCTGCTCTGCCTATCTGTGTCAGCCCAGAACTTCTCATCTGCCACCAATCCCTTGGTTGATGCCCCATCTACACCTGCCTGAAGCTGACACAGCCTCCTGGCTGATCCTCTTTCCTAGGTCTCTGCACTCCCATCTGTATCCTGCCACCAGCATGGGCTTTCCAAACCGGTGACCTGGCCACAGCCAGCCCTGCTTAAAGCCTCCATAGCTTTCTGCGCGTAGAAAGTCCTGAAAGCGTGGCTTCAACTTCCAGCTCATCCTCCCAGATGTAGCACCTCCCAGCTCCCCAGGCTCCTCTTCGGAGTTCCCATTTTCTAGGCAGACACTCTCATGTCACATTTCCTTTCCTGCCCAGCTTGGCCTGGACCTTGACCTTGAGGGCAGAGACTGCGGCTTCTCCACCATCCTATCCTGTGCAGAGCCTGGAGCTGGCCCTCAACATGGTTCTTGGGTGCAATTGCTGAATACAGTGTTAGCAATAAGACAATGAAAGACTGAGCAAAATATGTACAGATGCTAATGATTCCTTTCCCATTTCATTATTTTCCTAACTGTGGAGGAGGGTGGGGAGGAAGAAAAGCAATTAGAGTGGATAAGTTGTCTCCAAAATTCATTAGCTGTTTCCAACCCACACTTTGTTGCTACCTCACATGCCAGCTCAGAAAAAGGACCTCAAGCTGGGCCGAAGCTAAAGAGAAAATGAGAACGTGCCAGTCTCGGAAATAAACATGCGTGTCGCCTCCAACGCAGACAAATCCTGACAAGACCATCTCGCTGTTAAGTCACCAGCCTCCTGGGGCTTTTCAATTCTTTCCCTGGCAGGCTTGCAGGTCATCCCTCGCTGGGGAGACCAGTCTGATAAGGTTTATCTTTCCCAGAGAACGTGCCTTTCAACAGGAGAACTTTCCAGAAGGAAAGCAGCCAGGTGTTTGTGGCAGGCTGGAGTGCTGTAGAGCAGCCGTGGCCTGTCCGTGCACCTGACCGGGCACTGCACCTGACAGATGTTCTCTGAAACCTCATTGGTACCCGTTGTCCCCAGCTCCCGGCATTGTCTCAGGTGGACACGGGCCCACACCACAGCGTGGTCCTCCTCAGCAGGCAGGGCTGGACCAGGAAGAGGAGGACAAGAGGAAACCGCAGGGGCTGGAGGCGGGGAGGGCCTCCTGGCCCTCGGGGGCTTCTCACGGAGCTAGCTCCCTCCCTCTTTGTGTCTTCCCTCTGACCCATCCACCCCAATGGTCCCTGACTCCCACCCCAACCCGCAGCTCCCTTGCCAGGCAGTGGGAGTGTGGTCACCTCAAGTGACAGTTTCTGGTGCAGGCGGCATCACTACTACAGCCATGCACCGTGAAGACAGGACAAAGCCCCCATTAGATTTCTTTTCCCTCACCTTTTCCCTGTATAGGACAGAGAACCAAAATAGAACAAAAGTAAAAAGAGTATTTAGGGCAAGTGCCCAATGTGCTTAAAATGAGAAAACATCAGAGCTGAGAGAAGCCTTTGAAGGTAACTGTGCCAGTGGATTCACTGATAAAAACACGGAGGCCCAGGGTAGGGCAGGGGGCTACTCAGGGTCAGAGGCCAACACTCTCGGAGCCAGGACCGGAAGCCAGGTCACCTGTGCACATGGGGCTCGTCCCCCATGCAGGGCCCCAGGGAACAGCAACGCCTGCCAAGAGCCGGGGCTGAGCTGAGCACAGTCCCAGTCCCCCTTCTCCCCAGACAGGTACCTGGCCGAGCCTCTGTGTCCCCAACTAGGGATGGGCACCTGGCAGAGCCTGTGTGTCCCCAACTAGGGATGGGCACCTGGCCGAGCCTGTGTGTCCCCAACTAGGGATGGGCACCTGGCCGAGCCCCTCTGTCCCCAACTAGGGATGGGCACCTGGCCGAGCCCCTCTGTCCCCAACTAGGGATGGGTACCTGGCCGAGCCCCTCTGTCCCCAACTAGGGATGGGTACCTGGCCGAGCCCCTCTGTCCCCAACTAGAGATTTCAGTTGCGAGTCCCCATCCAGCATCCCCACTAGTCCCCATTCTTCATTTGGCAAATCAGCTGAGCTGGTGCCACCATGTGCCAGACACCCCACTGGGCAATGGTGATTTGTTGCTAACAGACAAGGCCCTGACCTCAGGGAGGCTGCAATCTCGTGGTGGAGACAGAGCTGAACTGGTAAAGAAACAGACTTCAGCGATCACCTTGTGATGCACAGATGGAGAAAGGAGTGGCTGGAGAGAAGACAGGCAGAGTAAAGCAAGCCCTGGAGCAGGTTTCCCCCACCCAGAGGGCAAGGAGAAGGGAGTGGTGGCTCTGTAACCTGAGCCCACAAACACCCACCTGGAGGGCCTGAGAAACAGACCATGGCCCTGTCCCCAGAGTTTCTGATTCAGGAGGTCTGGGGCTGGCTGAACGCTTGCACTTCTGACAAGTTCCCAGGGGCTGCGGCTGCTGCTCGTCCAGGCACAGGGCTTCTCCAGCCCCGGCTCTGAGGCAGGCGCACTGGCCGCTCTGAGCACCCCCCAGGGTAGGATGTGCTGCAGAACAGTGGCGGGGGCTGGCCAGAGGCAGAGGGGTCTGTGCTGCCCCTGCATCCTGGTGCCACAGGAAGGCAGTGAATGCCTCCCGCGGGGTGTGCAGGGGGCCCGGGTGCCTTACAAAGCTGCCCTCCCAGGGCTGTGGCCGGGCTGGGATTCACGGTTAAGGGAAACTGGCTTCTCCTCCCAGAAATAAAAATTCACCTCAAAGAGGAAGGTTTCCGATTGCCTGGCTCTTTCTCTGCTATGTGAGCTCTCCAGGGACTGAAGAGAAGATGAAGGGACAATCTGTTACTGCCACATCCCTCCTGTCCACTGAGCCTGCCCCTGGGGATCTCCTTGACCAGAGGGTGCCCGCTAAACTACTATCTTGTCATCCTCAGCAAAACACAAAATTGAACATAAAAGCCCAGGCCTCGTGCCAGCAAAACCCTTTGCTTTCAGGAGCCAGCTAGGGAAGGCAGAAACTCCCTGAGTTTCAAAGGCCATCAGACCTGGGATTGAACCTTGAGCCTGCCTGATACCAGCTATGGGTGGGAGAATGAACCTCTCTGTGAGCCTCAGGGATCCCATCTGTAAAACAGGGATGGATTTCAAGGATCTCTAATGAGACAATGCATTGAAAGGGCTTGGGACAGGGTCTGGCAGTAATGAACAAAGGTTAGACGCCTTTCCTCTCTCACAGGTGGAGTTTTAGGAACCTTTTATTAGGAAGATTCAAGCATACACAACACGGGGAGGACACGATGGTGCCGTGAACTCATGGCTTAGTCTCAGCAGTGCTCTCACGTTTATCAGCAGTGCTCTTAAGTTCACAGTTGGAGTGCTGACCCGGAGCAGGAGGGCAGGGGCACACCCTCCCTTCTCTGTGGGAGAAAGCACCCAAGTGTTTGGTCCTGGGGCACTGGATGGGGGTGTGAAACGCTCTGCCTGGTACAAAGTGCCCAGTAGCATGCAGACTACACGTGCACATTAGACATTCACTCTTCTGTGGCAAGAAACACTATTTAAAGCTATTAAAATAAACTGTGCCTTGAGTCAGGAGATTGCCCCTGCCCTGCCTCTCCCTGCCCATCGAAACCCAGCCCAGCTGAAGCGGCCTCCTCCTTCCTTCTTCCTCCTCGGAGTCACAGTGCAAAGCCCAGGCCTGCCCCACTCTTCCCAGTCCTTTTCAGGCAGTCTCCTGCAGAGAGAACTCAGCAGTCCCAGGGCCTGCAGGGGAGGGCTCGAGCCCCTTCTACGACCATACTAGCTGGATACCTTGTCCCTCACTGTCCTCATCTGCTGACAGTGACACTGACGACTCCTGTCCTCCCACCCACCCACTGGGTTTGTTTTGAGAGTCATGCAGCACCATGAACAGGAGAAAGTTTCAAGAGGCGCAATGGGATAGAAATGCCAAGGTGGGGCGCCAAGGTGGGGCGCACGCCTCATTCCAAGCACACAACTGGTCACAGCGCCGTCCCGCGCCTTCTCTCCTGGACCAGGGCCTGCCACACCGCGGGTGCAGCATTGCAACCACTGAGGATCAGATCACCGGGGAAATGTGAGGCCAAACACGCGTCTAAGGGAAGCTGGGTTACAGGCCTAGATTTGGGTCCTATCCTCTGCTTACTAGCTGTGACTCCAGAGGAAGGCTGCCTCCCTGAGCCTCAGTCTTCCCAGTAATAATCAGGAAGCCCCAGGCACGGGAGGGCCTGCGTGAAGGTGCAGTGCCAGGTCGGTGCTGGGTCTACACTGGCTGAATCCATCACTTCCCATCCATACTCTGACCGGCACAAGCAGCCTCCTTGGCAGGCTGCACCTGGTGGCTCTGATCTACCAGGAGGCCCCTGGGCAGAGAAGGGGGCCAGGCAAACGGGGTCACCTGGCCGGCTGGGGCCAGGAACCACCCGCTGCCTTCCTCCTCACCCCTCCCTCAGTCAAGGTGCTGGCCTCAGACAAGGCCGGAAGGCCATCAACCAAGTTATTCCTTCGCTGAAAGGAGGCCCCTAGGAAAGACAGGACAACATTCCCATTCGCTGCCTCTTGGATTTTCCTTGGATTTTTCCTTCAAGATTCATTCCTGGGGGAGGCCTGCGCCCCTGACCCTCGGGGAACAGATCTGCACCCCCGCTACCCACTAAAGTAGGCGAATCCCTCAGCCGTGCTTTAAATTCACCTGGAGACGGGATTCTGACGACACTACAAATTTTGTTTGCAATGACCATTGTTTAGGATTTCAAATTATGTCACTTAATAATGCTGGGGAACTTCCTCTCTTTGCTTTGCATTTATAAATACTGGCTGATTAAGAGAGAGCGTGCGTGCCAGCCAAAGAAGGGAGCTCGGAGCCACCAATCCCTGTGAGGGGAATAATCTCATGGTCAGGAGCTAGGGGAGACACAGCCAGGACTGTCTGTTCAGATTCGCCTCTGTGCCCCCGCGTCTTCAGAGATGAGGACGTGCAGGGAGGGCAGCTCTGCTGTGAGGGTTTTACAGCCAGCTGAGGGGACGAGGGGACAAAGGGACAGGGAGGCTAGAGTGGCCTTCCTGTTTTCTAACATTTTCTCAAATGCCAAGCCGTTATATTTTGGGGCAGTGTGTCCTGAACCCCATCAACAGTGATGGCAATTCAGCCCTTTAGAAAGATGCCTGGTGTAATGGATCAAGGTGAGAAGGGGCCTGGGGAGGGGTTATCTCCCAGAGAGGGAAGTTGTGCAGGTGAGGGTAGCAATAAAAGGGCCAGTAGCTGCATCCGGGCAGCAGCAGAGGGTAAGAGAACAGTGGAACTCTCTAGAAATAACAGGGAGAAAGAGGGACAAGGACTGGTGGGCGGACTGGATCAGGCATGGTGAATGATGAGGAAATCCAGTCCACGTGCATGTTCCCCGATTGGCATGCCAACCTTGATATCTGACCCATCATAGCGCTGGCTCTTAGCTGCTGCTATTACTGTTTACGCCTGGGACTGAGGGTCCTCCGTGCGGGGCTTGCAGGAGGGAGTCTCGCTCTGTCCACCTGCAGCAGGAAAGTGTTGATGTGGCACGAAACATGCCTGGCCTGAGTCACAGCTGCAGTTCAATTCATGTCTGTCGCCACACACTGGGCGCCCCTCTGTGCTCAGCATCGTGATCAGTGCTGGAGGAAACCCCGACAAACCCACCTTGAGGTGCCACGCCCAGTGCCCCTTTCCTCCTGCCAACCCCAGCCCCAAGACCCCCTCAGGAAGCCACCTTGAGGGCCAGGCCAGGCTGCCCTGCCTGTTTCCTCAGACTCACTGCATAGGGATCCAGGGCCAAGAGCCACAGCTGAGAGTGGTTCTGGGTCACGAAGCCAGGCTGACGAGCTGTGCTGGCCAAGCCACACAGAAATCGAGTTTCCCCAAGACCCTGTGTCCCCTGTGATGGTGGCCATAGGGCCACTGGTCATTCCCCCTTTGACAATCAAAGCCCTCTGCCCCACTGCTCTCTTCATCAAACCTAAGCACAAATAGACCAGTTTCCTGCTTCTCCGGGTCTCCATTCCCTTATGAAGGCTCCCTCCCGGGTCACAAGAAACGTATGTTAAACAAATACGTGTGCTTTTTCCTATTAGTCCTTTATTACAGGTGCCTCCGCCATGAACATGGTAATCAGACATTTCTTTTGCACTCCTACACTATCCTCTGCTTAAAATCCTGAGGGGTCCCATCTCTCTCGGGGTGACATCTGACGTCTTCTGAGGCTCACTAAGTCCCGGTGGTGCAGCCCCAAGTGCCATGCGCCCAAGCCCCCTCCCTCCCTGCCCCCATCCCCCACACCACACGGCTGGCTGCTCTGCATGGTGGGGGTACTGACCACTGGGACTCTACACATGTGGCCCTCGGTTCCCTGGCCGGCTCATCCTTCAGGCCTCAGCACAGACATTCCCTCTCCTAAGAACCTGCCTGATGCTCTGTTCTCAGGTGGTTCTCTGGGGACCAGAGCTCCCTGCCCAGCCTCCATCTTCTCTCCCCACCAATTGCACAGGAAGGCAAGGACCATAGGCCCCAGGACGCAGCACCATGCAGGGGACATAGCAGGAAGAATTAGCACAGGAATACATGACAGAACCATCACTCTAATCCTTACAACAACCTAGTAAAGCAGCATTATGACCCCATTGTATGACAAAGCAACTGAGTCTCAGAGAAGCTGAGACAATGGCCTAGAGTCACACAGCCAGCAAGTGCTCAAGCTGGGAACCTGACCCACACCAATGGGGCTTCCAGAGTACACTCCTCCTACCTGGCACTACAGCCAGGCTCTGGGGTTACCTGTGACCTGTGGCATCTTCCTTGCCAAACTACAAAGTCCAGCAGGACAGCCTGGAATCCCACCCGCTGCCCCGATTGCTGCCTTCCAGATACGATGGCCTCTGTAATAAGAAACAGCGGGCAGAGCCTCTTGGCCTAAAGCTCCCCACCTTGGGGGCTTCCGAGATTCCAAAGCAGGACTGTTCGTGCCTGGCCCCAGGAGAAGCTGAGCAGAGCACAGCTTGTAAAGCCACTCCGGGACAGGCAGCAGCATCAGCCTCACTGCATAAGCCCTGCTGATGAAGCACTCAGCCAGCCCCGGGAGCCCAGCAAGGAAAACCATCCTGCAGCTAAAAGGTGCTGAATTCACCATTAACAGCTTTTTGCATTCAAAAAGGCTATAAATTTACAGACACAGTCCTGAAGGAAAAACATGAGATACGACTGAGGAATCAACAGAAAATATTTTTCAATTGAGACGCTGTCAGAGAAGCAATGAAAATCATTGGTGGGTAATTTTTTAAACCAACAAAACAAACCACCTCTCGAGAGAATGCTCTTCAGACAATTTGAGAGTTGGGTGTCCTCGTCTCTGCCGATTCTAATTGCTGGGTGTCTGGCTAAATGGTAATCTTCCTAAACGCCCCCTCATCCTCCTGCCGAAGGAGGAGGGGGGAGGTGGCAGGTGACCAGCAGGGAAAAAGGCAGGGAGCCAGCCTAAGAGCCCCTCAATTTTCAGCTTTTACATCTGTGAATAATGGGGAACAGCATTTGCACATTAAAACGCTTCTCTCTGTTCCTATGCTAAAACCCAAACCCACAATGCCACTTGCATAACAACAACAAACCAGCTCCTTCTGCCAGGGGCCGGCTCGGGGATACGCACAGGCATGGCGTTGTTGAGGGTGTTGTTGTAGACACAGGCGCGCAGTGAATAATCAAGCATGCAATTTTCAAACAGCTGCAGCGCTTCTGTCACTTTCTCATGGAAGTCATCTGCGGATTTATTCGAACTTGCAAAGTAGAGATAGTCTGAGTACAACCTGTGAATAAAATAAATGTGTATTTTTACCACCCATGAATGTGCAATCACACCATTTGGGCGACAATGAAAATCAACGTACAATTACATGATCGAGTTCTCCTGATTGAAACACTGCCACCCCTCTTCCTTCCCTTGCAGACAGGCCGCCTCCCTCACCCTCCCCCCCAGCTCCCGCCCTTCTCGGCCACTTAAGCTCTCCGAGACTCAGGCATGTCCACACTGGCCCCAAACAAACTGCCAGCCACTTTTATGTTGTTGCTCGTTCTAGTCATCTCAGGCAGCTCTGTTTTCACAGTAACAGGGAGCTTCAAAACAACACCAGATTACAAAAATGGTACGCTAGCAAAGAGAAGCCATGAAAATTTTATGTGCCTTCCCATTCCTCTATTCTCCACTGAAGGGAACAAAAACAAGAGCATCTGTTGTTCTCGCAATATTACCATTCCACATGAAATTCCCAGGCCTTTGCACATACATTCCTGACATTGAAAAAAAAAATGATGAAATGTGTCTTTCTAGGTTGGTAGGACCTCGCTTTTGACACAATGTAAAAGCACCCCCATGTGCGCACATGAATACCTGCGGACTCACACCTTCACCCGTGGACACAGGTCTGTTCATTCGGACACCACGTACACACGTGGAGGAACGCATCTTCCTCCTTGACGCATTGCAGGCTCCTCTGCATCCCCCTTCCAGCTAGACCTCAGCTTTTCTACCTCCGTGTCCATCTTTGCATCACCCTCTTTTAGCAGCAATCCTGCTGTTAAATAAAATGGATGAGAGGCCACCATTCTGGTTGGAGCTTCTGCACTAGGCTCCAACAGGCCGGAACAGCATCATCCATGCTAGGTACCATGTCACTCAATTCATAATGGGCCAGTTTCCAAAAAACCAGGAGATTCACAACAACAGTCAGATGTCCCCTTTGCTTTAACCCGAGAAGGAAAGTCACTTTGAAATGAACAATCCACTCTCTGTTCCCTGTTTTTGCTTCTTCAGCCCGTTTCTGCCTAAAAACCCAGGACCTGGCTGGGCCCACAGGGGCGCACCTTCATATTACAGGAATGGGATGCTGCCCTGTTCATGGACTGTGCTTATAAACACCAGTGAGATCTTTCAACTACATGTGTCTAAATGTTCACTGCTGACACTGCTATGCTGGTTTAGCCAGAATCCCCCACCCTTGGTAACTGCTCACCCTTCTTAGCTCATCAGGTTCCTAGTCCACCACCCCAGCCCCCAGAAGGCCACCTGGCCTGTCTCCAGCAAGAGTCCTATCAGGTTGGTTTAGCCAGAATCCCCACCCCTTCCCCCTTGATGTATCCCCTCAGTAATTTCCCAGCCACCAACCACCTCGCCCTGCTCCTTGGCTTTTTCTTATTTATTTATTTTTTTGTGTGTGTGAGACAGAGTCTCGCTCTGTCACCCAGGCTGGAGTGCAGTGGCATGATCTCAGCTCACTGCAACCTAACCTCCTGGGTTCAAGCGATTCTCCTGCCTTACCCTCCCAAGTAGTTGGGACTACAGGCACCTGCCACCAAACCTGGCTAATTATTTTGTATTTTTCATAGAGACGGGGTTTCACCATATTGGCCAGGCTGGTCTTCCTGACCTCAACTGATCCACCTCCCTTGGCTTCCCAAAGTGCTGGGATTATAGGCATAAATCGTGTCACCTGGCCTCCTTACCTTTAAAATCCCTACTTTTCCTAGTTATATTTGGAGTCTCTCTCCTCTGTTGGAAAACTGTCATGGCGATCCCTATACCTACTAAAATGCTCCTGAAGAAGGCCTGCATTGCCATTTTAACAAATGTCAGGGCCAGGCACAGTGGCTCATGCCTGTAATTCCAGCACTTTAGTGGGCCAAGGTGGGAGGATGGCTTAAGCCTAGGAGTTCAAGGCCCGCCCAGGCAATGTAGCAAAACCCTGTCTCTATTAAAAACACAAAAAATTAGCCAGGCGTGGTGGTACGTGCCTGTAGTCTCAGCTGTTCGGGAGACTGAGGTGGCAGAAGGCTGCAGTGAGCCATGATTGTGCCACTGCACTCCAGCCTGGGCATGGGAGTGAGACCCTGTCTAAAAAAAAGAAGGGTTTTTATCTTCAACAGAACTTTCAGGGTGTGTTTCCTACTCTTTTTTCTCCTCCATCTCTCCTTGCAGCCCTTTTTGTTTGTTTTCGACCTTCCTGCCATATGTCCACTCTCTTCTTGCACACACACACCTCCTCATGAGCCCCATGGTTCTCCCCGGAACCCTTCACACACTCACAGCCTCTGCTGTGTCACCTCTGGGCCAAGGGGGAAACTGGGATTATGAAAAATGTGGCCTGCGTGGCTCTACAGTGTCAGACTTCTCTCCCCTCAAAGCTCTATACTTTCTATGCCTTCAACTTCTCCAATCTGGCTTCCCCTCTTTCCAGGGAAGGCAATTCTGTGACTCTCACTCTGCACCCATGCATCTGGGCATATGACACCCATACTTCCAAATACACCCAGACCTTCAGCCACACACCGTCCTGCAAAAACCATGCTCCCTTATAGCACAGTCTTGCAAATGTGCCTTCTCCACTACCCTCCCCACTAACTAAGGTCATGATAGGAGGAGCAGCATTTCATAGGGACAGGCCCAGATGCCATCCACCTCTGTAGCCTGTCCTGGCACATCGGGTGCCTCTGACACAGCCCTCTAGAACTCATCCACGGCCAGTGTCCACAGAGGACACCTCCTGGAAGTCTTGAGAGGTTTGGGATCTACCCACAGAGTTCGTGGAATCAAAACAGCCACAAGAACAGGAGTGTTGTGTCCACCACAGCCTGGCCAACCACACCGTCCAAAGGGATCAGTCAACAAAGGTGCTCACTGAGTGGATTCCCCCAGATCCGCACTCACCTGAGAATATTCCCCATGACAACACCACATCAGCTTATTACTGGTGTCCCCAACATCACCTGTGCTGTTTTCCTTCTTCAAAATTAGGAGACACATCAAGACTGAAACACGGCATCTGTCACTACAGTGTCACTCATCGTTACTACGCCCTAAACAACTGATCAATAAATGGCAAAATCAGATATGCGTGACTCTTCAAGCAAGGTTTGGCTGTGTGCACTAAGGATGCCAGGTGGCAGCTGGTCTAAGGGGTACCCTTCCTGGCTCACACATTTCCTACCAGGCCTGTCAATATTATGGCTCAGCCCAAGAAACTACGTCAATGAAAAGTAACAGATGCTTCTGAAACTGTCATAAAATCCTATGTTAAATAAGAAGTCGAAGCCCAGTTTTTACCAAAGATGCCCACGGAACTACCCAAATTGTTTGGTGGAACTGGGATTCCATCACATAAATTACCTCATACAAACCCAAACATTGGCTGAAGGTTTCCATATTGAGATTTTTTCTTTGTGGTAATAACATTTCTTGCAGATATTTAGCTCATAAATAAAACAAAAGCACTCAGGCCTGTCTTGATTTTAAATACAAAGTCAATTCATGAGGAATCTGCTGATTCTATACAATTCTTTAGAGATCAAGAAGTAATCCCCGGGAAAAACTGAGACATACCTGATGTTCCAACCAGACAAATCCTCCCCTAGCAGGTGAAACGGCTGACTTTCGTTGTTTGGGGTGAGTTAAAGTGAACTCACTACCTCACTTCCTATCAGTCACATTCACAGCCTTTGAGAGCCAGGCCACACTTTTCTCCCTGGGCTGAATGAAAAGAGACTCCTTTGGCCTCTCAGTCACCTGTGGGTAGTTTGGATCTGCCCACAAAATTGGCAGTGGGCTTTGGGAGCTCCTAGAATCCCACTGCGAGGGCTCCCCATGCCGGGTCCTTGGCATCCTGCTATGTCACAGACATCTGAACAGGGTCTAGATTCACCGCAACCCATGGCCACCATCTGGATTCTGTAGTTGGATGGATAGTGGACACCAATGAACTATGTCCAAGTCTTAAGCCCCAGGCCCTGTGAATGTGGCCTTACTTGGAAATAGGCCTTCGCAGGTGTAATTAAGCAGAGGATCTTAAGATGAGATCTTCCTGGATTTAGGGCGCTCCCAAATCCAATGGCAGGTGTCCTTTTAAAAAGAGGAGAGGACAGAGACACAGGGGAGAGCACCATAGAAAGACGGAGGCAGAGCCTGGAGTGTGACGGCTGTGAGCCAGGGAATGCTAAGGACTGCGGGAAGCCACCAGGACCTAAGAACAGGGGACAGCTTTCATCCCTTAGGGCCACCAGAGGGAACCAACCCTGCAGGCATCTTGATTTAGGACTTCTGGCCTCCAGAATCATAAAAGGATACATTTCTGTTGTTTTAAGCAGCCAAGTTTGTGGTGATTTATTACGACTGCTCTAGGAAACCGATACAGATTTTAAACCCCAATTCCAAGGAAAACAATAACTCCAAGGAGTTATTTTTGCAGACATCTCTCTGCCACCCTGAGAGCCAGGAATCACGGACCTAAGGGCACAGGAGGACTGGGGCCATGTGGCCAGGTTTCCCACAAGGAAGCATGAAGGAAGGCAAATGCAGACAGGAGCACTTCCCTTCAGGGGAGCACTGGGACAGGAGAGTACTGTTTGGGTTCCTCCCCAAGAACTAAGCAAATGCTTCCTAAGACTGTCTTTTCCCCTCAACTACTCTCCAGGGGAAAAGAGTGAGTTAATAGCCTTGGGTGAGAGAAAGCCACTCGGATGGGTTAAAGCCACTCAGAAAATGTTGAGAAGAACAGCAAATCTATCAAGAATAAGTATCCAATGGACCTTGAAAGGCCAGACAGGCACACCATGGAACAAGATGAAACACAGAGACAAACTGAAATGTCCGTATTCTAGTCTTTAAAATCCACTGTCCCATGAGGAAGTGGAGGAAGGAGACCAACATGGAAAACACACAGCTCACAATGAACCATCACAGAACTGCAGGGGCATGGATGCAACCCCGGGATGCATTAACAGAGGCACAGTATCAGGAACGTGGGATGGTGGAGCCACGCAACAGGCAGCTCACGGCCTCCGCAGACGCTTGCCTTCAGTGCTGGGCACCAAACCTGGCTGTTCTTCCTGGAGATGCAAAAACACAGCAGGAAGGAGCCCAGTCTTGAACTCCTGAAGGACTGACCAGTGGGCAGAAGGTTCGGGAAGACAGCCTGGTTGCAGGCAAGGTATTATCTCCAATCAGGGCAATCCAACACAAAGGGATGGTCCCGGGTGGCAGAAGCAGCCTGAGCGGTTGGGAAGGAGGGCTCCAGGGTAGCGTGGGGGCCAGGGGACCTGACACCCTCCCACCCTGAGATTCAGGGCTGCCCAGCCCCCTCCAGCTGAGCTACCTCATTTGCTTACTCGCAAACCATCCCCAACAGATGGGTATTACATTTGGCCAGGACTGTTTCCAACGGCAATTCCAAATATAAGTCCAAATGCATTCCAGGCCTTCTGTGCTGCGGTTATTTTAGAAGGCTGCCGGTGCGGCCCCTCACACTGGGCCTGCGCTCATGGGCTGCTGGTCAGTCCCTTTCCTGTAGAGCGCAGGGGTCCTGGGACCCCTGGAGGGGCAGTGGGATGGGATGTGTATGTTAGGGGGCATAGGGCTCCATCAGTCCAGTGCCTCTGAAATGAACATGTCTCTCCCCGAGAAATGGCCAGCAGTGGGCAAGACCCTGCTATGTGAAACCTGGATGATCACCCCAAGACCACTGCTGAGTTCATTCAGGGACACTTCCAGGTACCGTTCTGAAGCAGCATGAGCAGAGGTCAGCGAGCTGAGCACTATTAAAGCAGGAGCTGCTGCTACTCCTCCTGGCTGCGCTGTGTGTGACTGCTTTCTGGGTTTAGCACCTACAGTGTTCACAGTTTCCATTTCTGATGTGCATGCTGCAGGGTAGGGAGGGCCGCCACCACCAGGCCCTGTGCAGGGCGCTGCATGCGTGCTCTGCTTCCATCTTCACAGCCCACTGTGAGATGCGGGCCCCCCCTTTTTATGGGGGAGAAGCTGACACCTAGAGAGGTTAGGGAGTTTGCCCACCGTCACGCGGCCCAGGAAGCTCCAGGGCAGGGACCAAAACCAACCCAGGCCTGCCCGACCCCAAAGCCCCTCACCCCCTCCCCAAGCTTAGGCAAGGAGACAAATCCACAGCTGAGTAGAGTGGGTGCTGGCCATCTGTGCTGGTAGTTTCCGGGTTTTGTTTGTTTAGATGTTTGTATTATTTTAGGTGCACTGTGATGTGGAAGAAAAAGTCAATTCTACTCCAGAACTACTTAATAAGTCACAGGAGACTGAAAAACAATTACAAATGTAATAGAGTGGCAAACAAACACTTAGGAAAAATGTGAGGCGCTCCACATGTCGGGAACAGCACATGTGTTTACAGAACATCACAGTGGACATCTGGAAAAATGACAGCCACAGCAAAGGGGAGTTCAGGTGTCTATCATGAAGCCAGAACACACTGCATGACTTGTATCTCTCGGAAAAGCTAATACTCACTGGTTACTGCAATAGCTCATTAGATCTGAGCAGTTTCAGTTCCTAAATGATGATGCGGTAGTTGATCGGCCTGCCCTCTATGTGAGAACTCTGTCCACACTGGCTCCAATGCCACTAGTTTGGGGAAACCTCTCTCCACAGTGCATTCCTCCTCCTTTTGTAGGATTTTTGTTCATATCATTTTTATACTGAGATATGATCCACGTACCGCAGCATTCACCCATGTAATGTGAACAATTCGGCAGTTTTTAGTAGACACCACGAAGCCGTGGGAACGCCACCCTTCCCCCATCCCAAGATGTTTTTCAACCCCTGATGAGCGACTGATGCTTTTAACCCAGGTCAAAAGGCACACGATCTCAGTGTCAGCTCTGACAAGGGCAGGCGCTCGGTGGCCTTGAGCTGTGACATTTCCTCCAGTTACTGCTCAACGCACGGGACTTCTCAGAGGGCTACCTTTGAGAAAAGATCCCAAGCGAGTGCTGAAGTTGCAGGTGGCTGGGAGCAGGTGGCCGTCCTAGGCTGGCCCATCCCAGTGACGCTGGTCCCACCTGTCTGTGCTTCTCAAACACCCCCCAGGTGGCTCCTCAGTGACAGTTATGGTAACAGTCACATTTCCTCAGGCAGGAGCCCCTGAGATCGGGACACAGTCATGTCCCCCAATTCACCCTCGATAACCTCTTGAGGTCCTGTGGCCACGTGAGGGTGGTAATGACAGGCAGCCGGAGCACCTGGCCTCATTATTCTCCATTTGCTGGCATCCGAATTTAAATCACTGATCAATAATTTTCAGCCTGTGATATGATGCCATCAATAATGATTATATATATTTTTCCTACCAAGATAAAAGCCATTTAATGTAGCTGAGATGGAGCCCTTTTGTTCCACTGAATCACAGACTGTGACTGTCTCATCAGGAGGCTTGATGAGACAGGCCTGGCCAGGCCAGCTGATCTGGAGGGAATGTCTAAGGTCACCTTAAGAACACAGGGTGACACTGGTGAGGCTCATTTTCTGCCAGTTAAGAACATCCATGTTTAGGCCTAAAAACGCCCAAATGAATGACAAGTGTCCTGTTCATTGGGGCCATTCTCTTTCCTATCAGGCCCTAGGTTCCTTGTGCACAAGTGGGGTTCCCAGCCCCACTTTGTTCCTTCCAGAGCATCCAATCACAGGGCCCCGGTAACTGTTCACAGACCGGGAGGAAGCACTTCTCAGAGGTTTACAAAGCACCTTCTCGTGATTCGCCAGTGACCGTGATGGCAGGTGTTTTTACAGGTGAGAAAACTAGGGGGCACCAAGGATTGGCGTGCTACCCCTGGTTACAAGCCAGGCCTGGGTCCCAAGGGGCAGGCCCCTCACTGCACAGCAATGGCCATGGCACACCACTATGTGACATGTGCTGCCACTCCCTCCTTCAACAGAGTCAGCCTCACTAAGCAGCCCAGAACTCCGGGTGAGATGCATCCCTGAACTCTGGCCACCCCAGAGCCGTTTCTAAGTGTCTCCCTGATCCCGGCCCAGCAGGCACACATGTCACCTCAGGATCTCTGCAGATACAGACACAACAGGACTCTTTTTCCCTAGGGTGTTCATCCTGCACAGAACCATCCTTTCCAAACGAACATGTGGGAATACACAGGACTGCCAAGAACTTCGCAAACATTTCCCCAAAAAACAAAGTGTTCAACACTTGGGAGTTTTCAGCTTGGTGGTTTTCCTCCCACCAATAACAAGATGTGGCGCCTCACCAGGCAGTCCCCGCTCAACGGTCTTCAGAGAACCCTTTCACAAAGGCCCGAGCTGTCCTCTGGCCTGGGCGCTGCCAGCCCTCCCTCCCTGCTCTGTGGTTGAGGCCAACCCCCGTAACCTTGAGTGGCTCAGCAGCTCAGTCCTATTAAAGTGACCCCATGCTGCTTCCAGGGCCCCTATCAAGGTATCAAGGTGTGTCAACAGGCAGCTTCTGGGAAGCAAAAGGCCTGAACCCAACTGGAATCAATAGGCAGCTTCAGTAAAGACGCCGCACTCAGCAGTCCTCGAAAGGACTCCTCGTAATTCTTAATCTTTCAGAATCTTAAAGAAAAGGAAAGAGTGAGAGCTGGAGGGAGGAACAAGAAAGAGAAATCGATCCAGGGCTGTTGCTGCAACCTCTATCCTGCCACGGCCTTTCTCCTCATTCCGTCTCTTCTCCACAGAGGCGTTCTTCTAATTTCCCTTTGAGATGGTTTAAATCAATAATGAATCCCTTGGTGCTAGGAACAGCCTGCGTTTTAATCCTTGTGCAAATCTCTTCTAGAGGAAACATCGCATGACATTCCCAGTGCCAGGCTCTCCTCTTCTGCCTGAGAACACATCCAGGGCTTTCAATCAGTGCGTCTAGGGGCTGAGAGGAGCTGAGGTGTTTGGGGAAGGGCTTTCGGTGCTGCCTGACTGCAAGCCAGGTTCTCAAGTCAAAGTTCTGCTGCAGTTCAAAGGCATGAATCGGCTCAGCTCCCTTCGGTGCGTGCTGGCTCTTGCCCTCAGGTGGGCATCCTGCTCCCTCTGGTGTAGCAATAGGTGAATGAGGTGTGTCCAGGCCTAGGCATCCACAAAGACCAAGTCCTTCCTATCTACGGAGCTTTGCAAAACTGGGGAGCCACCCTGCCCATGACTCACAGCCCGGTCCCTCCTGGGAATGACCCTCAGCTGAAGAGATCACCACTATCACCCAAGGTGAAGCCTCCACAGGCGGTCCTGTCCAACGGCGGGCAGATGGGAGAGGCCTCACCCAGAGGCAGCTCTGACTGGCTGCCCCAGCTCCGTCATTTACATGAAGCCTGGCCCCACCCCCTCAACTAGACAGGTTCTGTGAGAGCAAACGGGATGGATTTTCCTCTCCTATGTAAAGCTTGCATCTAGCACATCAACGGTGTTCAACAAACACAGCCAGGCGTCACTGAACAGAGGGGATATATATGTTCTGAGAAATGCGTCATTAGGCAGTGTCATTGTGTGAACGTCATAGAGTGGTTACTTACAAAAATCCAGATGGCACAACCCACTACACACCTAGGCGGCAAGGTACAGCCTACTGCTCCTAGCTATCAGCCTGTACAGCAGGAATTCTGTAGGCAGTTGTAACACAGAAGTTAGAATTTGTATATCGAAACATAGAAAACGCCACAGTGAAAATGTGGGATTATACCTTTATGGAGCCATCATCACGTATGGGGTCCACTGTGACCAAAACTTGGTTATATGGTTCGCAACTCTATTTGGGGAGTGAGTAAATGAGCAATCAGTTTATTGTTATTATTATTAACTATTACTGATACCTAATAATAATAGCTAATGATTATATATTTTCCATTTGTCCAGCACTGTTTAAACACATTACTACATATATTAAGTCATTTAATTCTCACTACCCTGGAGATAGGTCTATCTTCCCCCATTTTACCGATGAGAAAATGAGGCACAGAGAGGTTAAGTTTCTTGTCCCAGGTCACAGAACAGTAAGCAGCAGAGCTGGGATTCCAATGCAGATCATCTGGGTCCCCAAGGCTGTGTCCCTGCCACCATGACCAGGCTACACCTCCCACTCAGTGGGTGAAAGCTGCGCACCACCCTGACGCCCCCTCACACACTCTGCAGACAGAGTGTAGCTGATGAAACCAGGATTCCTGTCCAAATGTTCAGCCCACTAATCCTCCGTGTCCCCATGAGCGACTGCCTATAACAGAATCCATTTCATTAAAAGCCTGCTTCCTTTCCTAGTTTATCTTCATAAATGAACCATTTGACCAGTCCAAGGGGTTGCTTAAAAATTCAGTTTATATAAGCAGATGAAGAAAACAACTGGCCAGGTTCCAAGACTGAAGGGGTTTGGGTCAAAATTGAGTTCGAATTCTTAACTGAGCTGAATTCTCCTTCCCTTTGGAATCATCATCATAAAATGGGAAAACTAACCATTCCTGTGGTGGTCGTTTCTGGGCGTTACATTGAGACTACACACAAAATTAAAAACAAAATACAGACACTGTAAAGTCCTTAACAGATGGTGCATGACCCCACTCAAAATGTCCCCTGAATGAAAGAGGAATGCGGCTAGGTTGGAGGGGCCAGCACCTTCTGCGCATTTTTCACATTTAATGGGGGCTATAACCGCCTCTGGATTACAAGACAAACTCTATCAACTGTCTCACAAATGAAGAGGCAGGAGGCTAACGTGAGATGTGTTTGAAAAGAATCGTCTTTGCCACTTACGAATGGGATTAAATAAGGAAAAATTCTGCTTACAACTGGTGGCTTCTTTTTGATTAACTGGGCCAATTTAGCATAGAAATGCATCAAGCTGGTTTTAAATTGTCATGATCTCTTACAGAGAGAAAACTGGAACATGAATTCTTGGCTGGCTTCTTTGGCCATATGAACCATCCCATCCACTTCCTTCCATTATTCTGCTGTTCTCCTCCAGAAAAAAAATAGGGACTTGCCACTTGAATCCTTCTCTGGAAATTAAAAAGTGATTTGACTTTGCTTACAATCCCAACATTTTCAAACCCTCTACCTTTGATCAATTATAGAAGTAAAGGCTGAATAGGAACCTAAAACTAGAAATAAAAGTGGTATTCCCCGGCTCCAAGCCAATTTACAGAAGGAACGGAACAGCTTGGGCCAATCCCACTTGCAGCCAGCACCCCACAAAATCTCCTGCTTACAGAAGTACAAGGTCACGGAAGAACGGAAGTGGGCTAATGGCCCAGGATCCCGTTAGACTAATGGAACTTGGGCTCAAAGTGTTTTGTTTCTTTAAGAGTGACCTAAACACACAGCATTTATCATCCTTTCTGGCTGAGATGGGAGACGAGCCAGCCATTTCAGATAGGCCATGAGTCATGGGTTTCGAAAAAGAAGAAATTCCTATTGTCACGTATTTTTATAAATGTTTAAGAAGAAATGAAACAGCTGCTATGTCAGCAACTTACAAAGAAAATATGCACATAACACACCCTTCCTCTGTCACTGGAGTTGGGGTCAAGCTGGAAGCTACTCTCCTGGCCACAAAGCCCAGGCCCCAGTCTCCTGAGGAGCAGGTGCAGAATGGGAGGTGGCTGACTCCTAAGACGGTCCTTGCTGACACCCGGTTCTTGGTGTTCACACCCTGTAGTCTCTTCCCGTTGTGTGCGGCTAGACCTCATGACCTGCTTCTAACCAACAGAATATGGCGATGATGATGGGGTTTCACACTCATGACTAGATTAGAAAAGATCATGACTTCTAATCTGCTAGCAGACACTCTAGCTCGCTGGCTTGGATAAAGCCTGCAGCCATACTGGAGAGGCCCTGTGGCGAGGTATTGAGGGTAGCCTCTCGTCAAAGGCCAGCGAAGATATGAAGTCCTCATCCTAACAGCTCTTAAGGACTAAATTCTGCCCACAGCCTATGTGCCTGGAAGCAGGTCCTTCCCCAGTCAAGCATACGGAAGAGGCCCAGCCCTGATGACAGCTGGGTCGCAGCCTTGTGAGAAACCTGAAATAGAGGACCCAGTAAAGCTGCACATGGGTTCCTGATCCCCAGAGACTGTCTGAAGCTGCTAAGTGCTGGGTGAACTGGTTCTGCAGCAGTACGTAACTAGTACTGCAGCCAACGCAAGGCCTGGGTCAGTGTCCTAACATGCTACTGCCCCGTGTCCTGCCCTGCTCCTCAGCACGGGGGCATGTGCCCTGACGAAGGCGAGGCCCCTCACTTCTCCAATAAAGCACCAGCTCCCAGGTGGGAGGCACTGTGTCACCATCATTGTTCACCAGGGCACATATGCTCAGTGCCCAGCACAGCACCCAGCCCATGGCAGGGGCTGAATATAATATATGTTTGAATTGACCAACTATTTCTGTTAGGCTGAGGACCAGGGAGGCAAGAAACTTTTACGTTCAGTTCCTAGTATAAATGGAGTATTTGTTTTTAAAAAGAAGAAAATATGGTGGCTACTTGGGAGGACCGCATTGTGAACTGTGAGCTTCCTTCTAGCTGGCAGACTCAGGCTAGGGTAAGAGAGACGAGTTGGCAGGTCCTGCTCCTGGCTGAGCCCCCTGCACCTGCACAGTGCTGCTGCCTTCCTGTTCCAAGGCTCACCTTTGTGGTGTTGGTGTCCTCAGAGGTGGGACCAGAACTCCAGGAAGAGACACACTCAGGGACCCTGGCTCCACCCCCTAACAGGAGAACACGCTGTCTTTTCCCTTGTACTTGTGCTTCTCTGCATGGAATGCTTCTTCCTCTTAACCCGCCTTCCTCCCTTGCTTACACAGCAAACTCTTATTCACCCTTCAAAATCCGGTCTGGCATCAGCTTCTCCAGGTCAGTTCCTTCTGGATCTCCCCGCTCAGGAGCCCAATCCCCCATCCTCCTACTCTGCGGAACTGCAACCAACCACAACCACGCCCCTGGCCCTACGCAGTCCAGGAGCTCCAGTCTTCCGGAGCCCAGAACAGGGCAGACACACACCAAACCCAGTCCCGACAGATCAGCTCTCACCTCTCTGTGCCCAGAGAGCACACAAGGTTGCTGTGTGCGCTCCTGGCCCCTGAGGTTGAGGCGTAGTCTGACCTTCCTCAGAATGAGGAACTAAGGAGCAGCGGCAGGAAAACATTTGCTGAGCACACAGAGCACTTGCGGTCTTCAGCTGGGGGTCTTGTGGGGTAGGGAGGCAGAGCAGCTATGAAAACACCTGTGGGGGTGGTGAGGGGTCAGCTCGAGGTGACAGCTATGTCACCATGAGAGCTCCACTGGTGTGCGTCAGCCCCGATGGACAGAGAGAGACCAGCCCAGCCCACTTGGGAGGGCCAATTCCTGCCTCCAAAATGTGGGAACCAGCAGGTAGGACATGGCAAGGGACAGCAAGTCGACGGCTGCCTCAGAAGAGAGTGGACAGAGTCCTGAGCTGGAAGACACAGAGAGCAGGGAGCAAAAGTATACCTGGCACGTGCCGGAAGGGATGGCACCGGGATAGCCACTGAGAGCTCAGGCTCAGGGGGCAGGGCTTAGAGAGGGCGGATCCAGCCTCTCCCTGGCCAGGTCAAAGAGCGGCAGGAGCCACGCAGACTCCACAAGAGGGACATCAGCTCAGAATTGTGACCAGGGCGAACTTTAAAGCATGTTCTTTGGGGGCAACAATGCAAAGTGAAAGAAACAGGACATAAGACTGTACCGTCACACCCACATGCAAACACACACACACACACACACACACACACACACACACACAGTCGCATAGAAAAGAAGTCTGGGAGAAAATACACGAAAACATAAATAGTAGTTATTTAGGCGGGAAATTATAGTTTGAAAACAGTTTTCCAATATATGTTCTGAAATTTACACAACAAACATGCCTTATTATTATAATTGGTGAATATGTGGGGCCAGGAAGGTATGCCACCCAAGGAAGGGATCCCAGGGGTCAGTTTCCTGGGGCTGCCAGGTCCCTGTCTTTAAATATCATCAGCCTCTCCTATTTTGGAAGGATTAGACCTGGTTTGTCTGACTGTATGGAGAAGAAACAGGACCAATGAGTGAATATTCCCCCAAAACAGACCTCGTCTTAAAATAGGAACAGGGCTATCCTAAGCTACACTGGCCATCTCCATAGGGTGGAGAATTCCCTGACTCAGGGAGCAGATTAGATTAGACTGGGCGCCCCCTTATCTCTGATGCGGTGGTATTCAGTATAACTTTAAGGTCCTGGCAGCCTTGAGATTCTACATTCACACAGGCATCAGTGATGCAGGTAGCGCCCAGTGTCAGCCAGGCCGCCCCTTATGGCTATTCAATATCCCACTGCCCTGGCCTCACTCACACTGGGCATCCCTTGATCTTAAAGCAAAGCTGCTCTACTCATCATTGTTCTTCCTTTAGGTCTCTCAAGGAAAGCTAGAAACTACATTCAATGCAGACAAGGATAAAGTCATCAACCACACCGAGAGACACAGAATTCTAGGAGTTAAACCACATGGGGCAGCTTACACCCCTGATTCTAAGGGTGTTTCCTGAGCCCTGACAGTACCAAGGATCAGTCCTGTGTCCCCGGTCAAGCCCACCGGGGCTGAAGTCGCACTGACCAGGATCAGAATGGCTAAGAAAACAATCTGCAATGTGTTTAAACTTGCGAGGACTGCCCCAAGAATAACATTTACGTAAGAAATAGCAGTAAGATTGCAAGTTCTGTTTATTGTCTTTTGTTTTTATTTGTTTATTTTTTTTAAGCTGGAGTCTTGCTCTGTCATCCAGGCTGGAATGCAGTTGCACCATCTTGGCTCACTGCACCTTCCATCTCCTGGGTTCAAGCGATTTTCCTGCCTCAGCCTCCCGAGTGACTGGCACTACAGGAGTGTGTCACCACACCTGGCTAATTTTTGTATTTTTAGTAGAGACAGAGTTTCACCATGTTGGCCAGGCTGGTCTTGAATTCCTGACCTCAGGTGATCCACTCGCCTCGGCCTCCCAAATTGCTGGGATTACAGGTGTGAGCCACCGCGCTCAGCCAGTTTAATTTTTTCTAAAGGAGGCAGAATCTTATTTGTGATGAGAGGGGAACACCATTCTTCAAAAGTGCCTTTTCTTTTGACCCCAAATACAAAACACGGAAACTGCTCACCTCTCCACAGGGTCCCTGAGCATGACAATCAGCTTGGCGTTGGGCTGGAAGGCGTGGATGAAGTCCTGGGTGAGAAACGGCGGCTCGCCATCCGTGCTGATGTTGAAGAACATCCAGGCATTATTATCCCACATCGTGGAGGCGCTGGCCTCCCCTGGAAACAGCAAACACTGCACGTCAGCAGGGCGGAGATGCAGGCTCCCACGGAGTGGCCCTGGGTGCCGGAGGTCAAACCTGGCCCTGATGCCTTCCTCTTAAGCAGTGGGAGAGGGTAAGCTGTCAGCCTTCGAGGGCAGAAGAGACTCCAAGGAGAGAAGGTTGGATGCCTACCCCTGCCACAGCCACACCCCAACTCTACCTCAAAAATCTCTGTCTGGAAGTCCAGGGGATCCATGCAACACTGAGTGTCCCCCAGCCCTGAGCTCCTCTTTCCAAGGCGAACAAAAAAGAAAAACCCTTCACTAGCATCTGGCCCCTCAGTTTCACAGTATTTAACTTAGCTCATGGCACACAGCTCCACGGCATTTTAAGGGCCCACTGACAATGCAGTCTGTAAAAAAATACACCAAAACATAAATAGCAGTTGTCTAGGTGGGAAATTATAGGTGGTTTTGAAAATGGTTTTCCTGTATAGTTTCCCAATATATGTTCTATATACTAGATAGTTCTAGTAATAATAGGAGTTCTCTCTGACCTGGGGACCCAAGATGAGGAAAAACCCTGCCATTTCTGCCCAGGATCTAACAAGGAGAAAGAGCTGGGGCAGAGCTGAACCACATTTCAGAGCCGAAGGAGTCAAGAACTGGTCTAGCAGACGAGGAGCCTGGAGCTGGTACTAGATGGTTTCCTTTCAAAGCGTCAGGAGAATGGAGGAGGGTGGGGACACGAACCCTCATGAGGAATTTGGGTGCGATTTCTTTCCTCGAAGCTGTAATGGTTCATCACAAGGCATACTCTGAGACTAAAAGAGAGAAGGCCTTTGCCACGGGGCTCACAGGCCCTGTCTCCTGCCAGACCACTGCTCTGCACACAGCTGGCGCCTACTCAGTGCAGACTGGGTGCATAGGAACTGGGTCCCAGTCCATTTCACATTTCATCATGGTCCTCAGGAGTGAAGGATGCAAATGGCAAACACACATCCCAGCACGGAGGTGATGCCAAGACACAGGCAGGCATTCCAACAGCACAGACGCTCTCAGAGGATGAAGCCAATTTCCCCAGAGTTTGAGGCTGTGTGTGTGTGTGTGTGTGTGTGTGTGTGTGTGTGTGTGTGTGTGTATAGGAAAGTCTTCAGAGATTTAAAAAGGCAAATCCATCAATCAGCTCTACACCTGATCTCCTGACAGTTTGCCAAGGACCACTGGACACATCTCAAAGTTACTTATCCAGGGAGAGACTGAGCCAGATGACTGAGTCTCTTTGGTCAGTGACAAGCGTATCGTATCCCTGCAGGAAGCAGGCAGGGCCCTATCAGTTCTGTCGGATGTGTAATCACATCCAGGCGACCAGCTCTGTTCTGGCCTTTTTTTCTTTCTTTTTTTAAAGAGATAACACCCTAGGATACAGAAAAAGCAAGTCAATCAGAAGTCCCTTGAAAATTCCACTCCCCATGAACAAGAGAATATAAAGGCCAAGTGGACTCACTACCTAACTGGGCACAAATTCTGTCAGATCTCAAAAATGAACTGGTTCCAGAGCCATGGAGGCACCTGTCCATCCACCTGTCTTCCTTCCATCCAGCCACCATCCATCCTTTGTCCATCCAGGAAGCATTCATTTGGTGTCTAATCTGTGCTCAGCACTGTGCTTGGCACCAGGAACAGATGGGGAAAGGAAAGCACGGCCCTTCCGCTCTCAGGCTTTAAGATATAAGGGGGAAGACAGTCAATTCAAGAAACAGAGTAGCACGTGGGGTACTTGGGATAGAGGCAGGGGCCTTTCAACACGTCTAAAGCCCTAGCCCCAAGTTCAGCCAACACACTCAGGCTGCTTGCATCCTGAACCTCCTATATGACTCTAGCTGTCAACAATGACAGCGGAAGAAAGGTCCTCTCTGACCTAGGTCCCAAGATGACGAAAGATCCTGCCGTTTCCACCCAGAATCTAATAAAGAGGAAGAGCGGGGGCAGAGCTGAGTCACATTTCAGAGCTGGAGGGAGTCTAGAACTGACCTGGTCCAACAATCCCACTTTGCAGAGGTGCAGACAGAGTCCAGGAACAGGAAAAATGACTGGTTGCATGGCACAGAGCTGGCTGCTAGCCCAGGCAGGGCTAGAAACCTGTTACACCGCAAGTCTACCACAAAACTCACCAAACTCTGCTTTCAGTAAATATCAGCACAGTGATTTTATTTTTTGTTCTTTTTAAAATCTAGGAGCAAGCAAAATTAGGAGACCAAACTGAGGCTTTCCTTTTTCATTCATTATCTTAGTCTCTGTTTCCTGGCTTGAGGATGCATATTTCCAGCTCTTTCATAAGAACATGTGATTTTCCCACAGGCATATGGTATAGAAGTCACAATGAAATATAAGTTAGGCTTGTGATTTGGGGAGTTTGGACCCCCACATTTGCAAAAGACTAGCTAACAGCTAAATCATCCTGGAGGTGACTCCCAGTGACTTAATTACTTTCAGTTAAAAAAAAAAAGAAGAACTAAGTCAGGACTTGGGCACATAAGCCTGTCCCCTTGGACATCAGAGTCTTAAGTTAAAAAGTCATCTTTCAAAGGGGTAATTACAGTTCCTCTTAGTAGCTAATAGATTCATGTAATTTGGAGATTGCAAATGTAACAGATCTAGGAAAATTAAAAAACAGATCACTGTCTAAGGTAAACAATTTAAGCAAAACGTGATTCAATTTCTCTTTCAGAAGCATCAGTGGATAAATGCCTTCTAAGCTAAATCCAATAAAAAGAATTATTTCAGACAAATAACAAGTCTAGAGATCTAAGGTAGAGCATGTGACCTGTAGTTATTAATCCTATTAATCCTGTATCATATGCTAGAAATTTTCCAGGACAGATTTCAGGTGCTTTTAATACACACACACATACACACACACACACATACACACACACACACACACACCACCTACCCACACACAAAGGTAACTGTCAAAAAAATTGGCTGTGTGAATTTGCTTGACTAGTAATCATTTCATTGTCTCTATGCGCATCAAAACATGTTATGTTGTACAACTTAAATTATACAATAAAAAATAAATTTTAAAAAGAGTGAATATATAAGTTTACTTACAAAATATTCTTGTGAATATTTAAAACAAATTGTTATTAATCAACCTCATTTTGAATGCCCAAAGGCATTAGGTTGACAGGGGCCAGGCTTTTTAAACAGCAATTAGTTACAGGCCATGTGTCGGGGCTGAGTCTATTTCAGGAGAAGCTGCCTCCATCTTGTATGGTCTCAGTTGCCAGGGATTACAAAAGCTCCAAGCAGCAAATCGATGACTAACCAGTTAACTGCACTTATAACTCCCCATGCAAACTTATCAGGTCAGTACATCAGGAAAAGAAGTCAATATCCCTGCTTAATTTCTTAAAAACAAAGAAATGGCAACTTTTCACGAAAGCCGTCAGTTGTCCTTAAGTCTCCATAGAATTAGAAAGTCAACATTTCCGCTTCATAGTAACTGTTCAAGTGATGTGAACACTATGTAGCGGTAAGAGTGCCGGCCAGGTGGAGAAGAGGAGGCTCAAAGGAAGTCTGCTGCCACCATGCAAATGTGCTGCCAGTGAAGCAGAGCTGGGCCAGGACCCCAGGGAGGGTGCCAGCCCTGCGAGAGTGACACAGAAGCCTTACCGATAATGATTGTATTCATCTTGCTCTGCTCCTTTGCAGAGCTGGCCTGCAGTCCTTGATGGATCTGGTGTGCTGCCAGGTCAAAGAGGTCCAGATAATCTTCCACGGGGTAGCGGTCTCGCAACCCATCTCTTAGGCGGACGATTCCTACAAGAACCAAGAAGCAGGAGACACTAGGGACAAAGTTGCTACTGCTGGGGTGATGGCCTCCCAGACAGCGACCAGAGAGAGAGATGAAGAGGACTAAAGGGCGTGGCTGCAGCAGCAAGAGGCTCAGCCCAGGTGAGCTTCAGAAGGGGCCGCTGGGGATCGGGGTGGGGCATCTACGTAGCCTGGCTACCCACTTTCAATCCGTGCATACTTCAAGTGCTGGAAGACACCACAGCTAAGCTAGACAGTTGCAGCTTAAATGCTGGCACACCTATTCAAGAGCAAATGTGTCTGCTTGGAGGGACAGAGTCTGGGGCTGGTTATTCTGTGTACAGGTGGGACTCGTAAGTGGCTGGGCAGCAAGGACACACAGGATGCATGTGTTGTATCAAACAGGGAGAGTGAACCGAGGGCAGCCCATGGAGAGAGGAGAGCAGTATCCTATAAACTCCATGATGCCTTCCTCATGGGGCCCAGCCAGCACCCGTCTGATGTTCTCTCTCCTGCCCTGTTCAATCAAATACCCTGCCTTTTGTCCAAACAATAAGGGGAATTGATCACACCCTAGACAGAAATGGATTCTGGCATCGGCCACATACAGCTTAAATTCACCCCCTGCCTAAAAAATGAATAAATCTCACTTGCAAACATTTAAAAATCCACTTTCCAAAACCACAACTCCTGAGGTCAATGGAAATTGGAAAGAGAACGTCCCCGGTCAAAGCAACAAGAGGTTCAAGGTGACACTGACGACTAGATTCCAGAGGCCCACCCCTGTTCTTCCTCCTTTCCTGCCAGTGGGAAGCTGGTTTCATTAAGGGGAAATCACTGTGAGCCTCGGAGGAGCACCCTATGGCAGGGGAGTGTGTTTAGACATGTCCAGCAAATGCATACGGATTTGAGACCCCGGCTCCTACAGCGGCTGCTGCTAAACCACAAAAGAAACATTTACACTTTAGCTCACTGTAGGATGAACATCAAAACGATGAAAGCAAATGCGTGTCAGGAAACACATTAAGAGTTGGTCTAAGTAAAACTTTGAAGATTCCCTTCTAGGTAACCTGAGTCCATTACTGGAAAATACCCTCGTGGCCTGCCCGGTCTCTGGTTGACAACAGGCACGTATCACGCCTCAGCTCCAGTGACCAAACCTCTCCTGGCACAAGGAAAAGGTTACAGAGAGGAAACAGTGACCTGAGGACTGCAGGTGCCTGGGGCTGAGCTGGAGCAGAGAGGGATGGGCAGTGGTTGCCGTCAGCCTGCAGCAAAGGGTTGAGAGCAGGGCCTCTACAGTAATCTCCATGTGGTTTCCATATGGAACCCATAAGGCAGACAGGGCAGGTCAGAGAAGCTGAGGCCTGAAGCAACGGCACAAAGCTGGGAGCCAAGAGCCCAAATCACACCCTCCTTGGGGGCCCTTACTGGTGCTGGCACTCACTGCTGGGCTCATGTGCCTGGGCTTTCGGGACAAAAACAGCTGCCGGTTCTGACCCGTCCCCTTGTCCCGCACACAGCTAGCAATGCTCACTGCATGGCTGGGAACCGGGTTCCAGACCCCGCCGGGTCTTCGCATGGGAACAGCCTCCTGACAAGGCAATTGTGCAGTCTCTTCCTGCTGCCCTCGCAGGGCCTGGGACCCGGCACTCACCAAACCGCTTCCGGGTCCACCAGTGCGGCTCCTTGATGGCGGAGAACTTGACCTCGGGATGCAGCCGCAGGCGGTCGTAGAGGTCCGTGGTCCCGCACTTGGGCTGCCCGATGATGTAGAAGTGCGGCAGGCAGCGTAGGCGGAAGTGCTTCCCGTGCGCGTGCGCCAGGTGGCCCCAGAAGGCCTTGCGCAGCGCGTCAAAGGTGGAGCGGAAGCGCTTGGAGTAGAGCACGTAGGAGTTGGTGAGGTAGGGGTCGGTGGTGTTCCGCCCCGAGAACTCCTCATACCAACAGGGGCTCTTACTGTTTGGAAGGAATTTATTGGGGATGACTGAAAACATCTGCAAGGAAACAGAAAGACGAGGAGTGACACAGAAGAGGGGAAAATGAGCAACGAAAGAATCTAAGTACAATGGGAACATGCCCTGAGACTAACGGCCGTGTTCAAATTTGAGTATTTGACAATGATTAACAAATAAAGGAAAACGGTAGCTGGTCAGGGACTGTGCTTTTCTCACCACCACTTCCCCACCAAAAAAAAAAAAAAAAAAAAACTCGGAGAGAATAAGAAGTTTAATCAAAATCCATTCCACCATAATTTACACCTTTCTGATACACAACACACATGCACACACGGTAATTAAAAAGAATCCTTTTACTAGTTGTATATTTAAATTACCACTAGAGATTAAAATACAGAATAGAAGCAGAAAATCAAATTTAACTCAACTTTAAAATCCCAAATGATGGTGATCTGCAAAAGCAACTTTTAACTACCAGCACCACATGTCAAGCAAGAAGTCCTGGAATGCAATAATGAGAGTCGGCGGCCCTTGAACATGCCTAGCCCCGCGTTCAGGACAGCAGATTCCCTTCCTGGCACTCCATAGCCTAAGCAAACAGCACTCTCTCAGTGCATTCAAATCCATAAGGCTGTCAAATGATCCTTGCTACATCTGAGACATTTTTTAGTCATTTTCCTTCTGTGTTCCCAAAGATGATGATAGAAAGAAAAGCACTCATTTCTAAAAATCAACCAATCAGTCAAGATTAGCACAAAGCTACTCACATGCAACTCCTGCTTCTTAAGATCTTCTAAGTCTGGGAGCTGTCTGGTTGTGAACTCAATCCTGGCTGTGATGCTGTTGATAATTAATTTAATGCTTGGATAGTCCTTCACGTATGAAATATTATTTACAGAGGATTGGTGGTGATGCTCTTTTGTGTCACTTGGGTTTTCGCTGTCCATCAAGCTGGGGTTGCTGGGGAAGCCTCCGTAACGGAAAGGTGATGGGATCAGAAGCTCTTGGTGGGCCCCAGAAAGGATGTAAGAAGCCATTACCAAGGTCATTATTATCAGTCCAAAAACAAGGCTACATCTCTTCCCCTTCTTGAAGCGCAGAAACCCACCCCAGTTCTCGTTCCCTTCAGTCCTCACTTCGAGAACAGCAAGCAAGTTCATCTGCTTACTGTCCACACGAAACAGAATTTTGTTTTCTCCTTTGCACGTGGGGCACACCTGGTGACCGTGATGGGGGCCCCCTCGGCAGTCGACCTGCTGCTTGTGTGCGCCGTCGGGTAACAGCTGTATGCAGCAGTTAACGCAGTGCCTCATGGTAGCACCAGTGCCCTGGGCTTACCGAGCCATGGATGGGCCCCCAGAAGTCTGGATGTTTGCAAGTTGTGCTGGAAAACCTTAAGGATGTCTTGTGATTATATAAGATGGACAAAAAGCACAAATACAGAAAGAAGCAGACACCAAAGCACTAGAGAAAGAGGAAGTACATTCTTTGGTTCAGCTCCGAAAGGAAACAAAAGGAAGCAATGTCCAAAAGTCATGTTCTGCACGAGCTGCTGCAACCTCACGGAAGTTCACAAGTTCGGGAGCAACTCTGCCTGCCCTTCAGGTTTTTCCCATGGTACAAAAAAAAGTGGAAGAATTCTCGCTGGGGAATGTGGAAACACACACGAAATTAAAAGAAATCATGGTCTTCTCATTGATGGATAGATTGGCATGCCATCCATGGAGACATCTGTGAAGATCTCTGCTTTTACATCCCAAGTGCCTTTGGAATATTTCCTCTTCATGGGGCGCAAACTTTTAAAAATGCCAGATTTCCTACACAAAAAGGCAAGAAGTTTTATTATATTTATTTTGCTGTGTGAGAATAGCAATAACCCAAGGCTCATCCTCCAAGGAGAGATAGAGGCTCTCTCTCTTTTCCACTTCTAAGTCCAGCCAAGCCAGCCTGGTTCTAAGCAAGTCATAGAAAATTGTAAGGATAAAGGAAGAGGTTTCAGGTTCTTGCAGTTGGCTTTGGGGCTCAATTTCTGCCACCAAACATGGCCCCAATACCAGCACCTCCAGAATCACATCAAACCTCTCATTTTCCGCATGGTCCGCGTCTCCCCTATTCCCCCTGCCTTGATACATCTCAGTTACGGGATCTCTGAATCCCAGGATGTTGTGATCATTCTCGGATTCATGCACAGTCAATGACTACAAAGTTGAGGGACGAATTGAAATATCAGTGCTTTTCTGTCAATGAAAATCTGAGGACTACTAAGGAGGATAGTTAGAATGGGAGCAGGCAGAGAAAATGTGTTTTTCTCTCTCGCTGGCATCAGCAGTCTCTTTCTTAGAGTTAACCTTTATTATCAGATTAGGGAAGCAAAAGTTAATGAAAATTTAGAAACAAATGAGTCTCTCCTTCAGTAGAATGTATTATATTAAAAAACCACTTGACTTTAAGTTATTAAGCAATTAAATCTGATGTACAGTATTCCCTCGAGTGACACAGAGTTTCAGACCCTGACATAATTTTTCGCTTTCATCATCGCGAGCAAGATACGATTCTTAAAAACCCATTAATAGAATCTTGTGGTTATAAAATACATTGTTGCCCAAATGACACTTCTTTGCAGATGCCATAAAAAGAGCCATGGATAAGCAAAAAAGAAGACCTAATGAGTTTATAGCAGTGGTTGATCACCTCTAACTGGCTGTGTGACTCTGAGCAAGGCGTATAACCTCTCTGAGCTTTGGTTTCCTCACTAACAAAATTAGGATAATAAGAGCACCTTAACAAGTACTAAATTAGCTACTACATGTAAATGAAGAATGCCCGACACGTTTAGCATACCATAAAAGGTAAACAGCATTGATAACAATAGCATCGTCAACTATTCCTATGATGATTTTTAATTGTCAGTGAATAACAAAAGCATTTGAAATGGAATCAAAGATGGGGGATCCTACACCACATGATTATTCCTTAACAATTGAGAATTACCCAACAGTGGTGACTCATCTCCAGCTCCATACACGCCACCCCTCAGACAGTCCTCACTGTCTCCACAGAGGTGGCATTAACGCACCCCACACGAAGAGCTCCAGGTCCTGGCTGAAGGATTAAACAATCAGAACTCAACCAAAGAAGTGTTCATGCCCCTTGGACTGAAAAGCCCATGTTTTCTCAAAATACGGTGGCCAAGAAACAGCCAAGCTGTGTTTCCCAAAACGTCTTCCTCCCACAAAATGTTCCGCTTGCCGTTGGTGAGTGTTCTGTGCTTAAATTATTTGGAGAAAATGTGGAATGGACAAAATTACACAAAATCCTTTACAGCTGAACTTTTCAGGGCCTTTGATATGCTAATAAGCCCTGTGGATCCACAAGAGAGGAATATAATACACAAAGTTGGAAGAACATAACTGGCCACGGAGCCTCACTAGGGTATGGAGGAGCCAGTTTGAGAAAGGCCGGTCAGTAAAGGCTGAGACCTGAGTCCTGCAGAGGCGCCGGGCGGGGATGAGGAAGGGGCCAGTTCTGGGAAGCCAGGCCAGACATCTCAGGCCCGACCCCCATCTCTCATCCCTGAAGGCAGCTGAAGGGACATGTCAGAAACCTCAAGCCTCAGCCTCTGCTTCAAACTGGCTCAACCACCCAGACCCATCGACCCATTGCTTGCTACAAACAATTCTTCCAAACTAAAGAAACAAAAGGGCAAGATCCCCTACTTGGAAACCCCATCATTAAAGCCAAGAAAACATTTTTTCACGTGTCCAAGACAAGACCAAGCTGGAGTTAAAAATGCGACTCCAACCAGCAGCTCAGCAGGGAGGGAGTTCCCACCCTCCGTCTTTCTGCTGCAGAAAATCAAATTAGATTCTTTAAAAAACAAACAAAACATGGACTTTGAAGCTCCAAGACAGGAATGCACATAATCTGGACTCAAAAGAATGGGCAAAACATTCCTAAACAAGAGCGGGGGAAGCTTATTTCAAGCAAAGTAAAAAAAATGAGCAGCTGACAGTCTCAGCAGAGAGGAGAGAAGATGGGGCTCCAGGACCGGGCGGACACAGCATGTCTGCGGGGCAGCCTCCCCCTCTACCCAGCCTGCCTCTGCCGGTCCTGCTTCCTAAACAGAAAGAACTGAGGAGGCAATTCAAGATGCTGTAAGGACCTTGGAAAAACACTCAGACACAGTGTTTTCTCACCTCCTAGCATTCTTTCATTCGTTCATTCATTTGTTCAACAAATACCTTTTGAAGAGCAACTCAGTGTTGTGCACGACCAGTTTGGGGAGGGCAAAAGCCAATACAAGCTGAGGGATGTGATGCAGAAATAAAGAGACGAGTATTTGGTCTTCATCCTGGGTACTGGTACACAGGTGCTAAAATCCTTGGAATTTTTCTTTCTTTCTTTTCTTTTTTTTTTTTTTTTTTTGAGACAGAGTCTCACTCTGTCACCCAGGCTGGAGTGCAGTGGTGCCATCTCAGCTCACTGCAACCTCTGCCACCTGAGTTCAAGCGATTCTCCTGCCTCAGCTTCCTGAGTAGCTGGGATTACAGGCGCCTGCCACCACATCTGGCTAAGTTTTGGAGTTTTAGTAGAGACAGGGTTTCACCACCTTGGTCAGGCTTGTCTTGAACTCCTGACCTCGTGATCCACCCACCTCGGCCTCCCAAAGTGCTGGGATTACAGGCATGAGCCACCGTGCCTGGCAATCCTTGGAATTTTTCTAAGTGATGGGGTGAGAGAAGCACCTTTTGTCAGTCATGACAAGCCCCTTTCAGCCATACCTGAGTGTATGCTGATGAGGTGACCCTTTGAGCCGGGATGGCTCCAGGTTGGGGGCTGGTCACCAGAAAAACCAAGCCTCGGTGAGAAGTTTTCAGCAATCCCCCAGACTCCAGGTGGGGAAGAAGGGCTATGGATTAAGTCCATCACCAGTGGCCAATGATTTGACCAATCATGCCTTCGTAATGGAACTGTATCAAGACCCCTAAACCAAAGGGCTCAGGGAGCTTCCAGGCTGATGGAGCCCTTGGAGGTGTTGGGAGAGTGGAGTGAAGGGAGACAGCATGGAAGCTCCACACGCCATCCACCATACTCCCCCCATGCATCCCATCTATTGCCTGTTTCTGCATTGTGTCCTATAATAGACTGATGATAAGTCAAGCACTCTCTTGAGTTCTGTGAATCGTTCTAGCGAATTACTGAACCTGAGGAGGCTGTGGGACTCTCTTGCCTTTGTAGCCGATTTGGACAGAAGCGTGGATAACCTGGGGACCCAATACTTGGGGCTGGCGTCTGAAGTGGGGAGTCTGGTGGGATCAAGCCTTCACACCTGTAGAGTCTGAGGCTGCCTCTGATAGGGGCAGACTTGAATTGAGTGGTAGGTTAATCGGTTCGGTTCTGGAATTGGAGAGTTTGCTGGTGTTGGAAAACACCCCTGGATGGGGGTCGGGGTGTCCTCTCTGAGAAACAAAAAAAAAAAAACCATAAAACTATCTTACAAGTTTTTATGCAAATTGATTGCCATTGTATAGTATGTCAAATCCTCAGTAAGATGGGCAAGCAATCTGAAGACCAGGTGAATCCCTTGTAAATGAAGGCCCTAGAGCTCTGCAGCTTCCAGGCAAGCCCTCCCTGGACAGGGCGTGTGTGGTGCAGAGCTGACCAGAGAGGACACCTTTTCCCGAGTGGAGCTTCTGTCCCACCAGGGGTAAGGGCTGCAGGGCACAAGCTATAGAGAAGTCCCAAATGAATAAGATAATCCCATGCGCTGAGAGATAAAGGCTATGCAGAAAAGAATAATAAAGAGGGGAGAGAACAATAAAACCATTGGAACAGGGTTTGGGAATTCTTTGCACCCTCATAGGGCTGGCCCCTTCTTCGTGGTCAGGGCTCTCCTGTGCATTGTACAATGCTTAGCAGCACCCTGGCCCCCACCCACTGGATGCCAGAGCACCACTTTCCTGAGATGTCACAACCAAAAATGTCCCCAGGCATTGTCAATGTCCCCTGGGGTGCACAGTCACCCCTAGGTTGGAGCTACTGCCTTAGAGAAGTGGGAGGTATGAGACACAGGGTGACAGGGAAGACCTGATTTCAGAGGGGACGCTGGAGGACAAGAAGGAAGCCAGTCACGCGGAGACCAGAGAAGCAAAGGCCCTGTGGAGAGAAGCTGTGGGGAGTCCCAGCCCAGGAGGCTACTGGCAGGTAGGCCCTCAGGGCACCAGCTGACGGGGGTAGAAACCCCACAGGAGAGGAGGAAGGGGTCAGACTGTAGAGTCTTGAAGGCCAAAGTCAGGGGTGGGGTTTGCTGGAGTGCAAAAAGAGAGGCATAGTACATGTTCTTTCAAAAGAATTCTTTTTTTTTTTTTTGAGACTGAGTCTTTGTCACCCAGGCTGGAGTGCAGTGGCACGATCTTGGCTCACTGCAACCTCCACTTCCCAGGTTCAAGCAATTCTCCTGCCTCAGCCTCTTGAGTAGCTGAGATTACAGGCAAGGGCCACCATGCCTGGCTAATTTTTGTATTTTTAGAAGAGACAGGGTTGTACCATGTTGGCCAGGCTGGTCTCAAACCCCTGGCCTTGAGTGATCTAGCCCAACTTGGCCTCCCAAAGTGCTAGGATTACAGGCGTGAGGCACCATGCCTGGCCTCAAAAGAATTCTTACACTATGTATAACTATTAAAGAACATAACTCAGGGAAGAAAAATCCAATTAATGGGGCTGTGTTGAAAGGAAAATGGATTGCTGTCATGTTCCGCATCTGGCCTTCTCCATAGGCCGCAAATTATCTCAAGAACATTCAGAACCTAACACTCAAGTGTTTCTTCCTTCAGAAGGGAGTCATGTATGCCCCTTGCACTTCACCCATCTGGAATGTCCACGTTTGCTGCCAGTCGACTCAGACGAGACGGGGCCCTTGGCACTTCCGTTCATGTATTAAACCAAAGGACTCAGGTGTCCATTTCAGTGAGACCGCTTCCCACCTGGGCTCCATTCTGAGGCTGATGGAAGCAGATCATCACTGTGGGAACCTGGTACCAGGAGAGAGATCAGATAACGGGTCCCAAAATAGAAAGTGTTCAATTACCCAGCCCTTGCTTGGACACCCCCATTAACCTATGCACCCAAGCATCATTAGCAAGCCATTTATAACAAAATTGTAATTGAGAGACCCAGAAATACCACTTTAGATTAAGTAATTGAATGCCCCCTCGGTGTGAGATCGATAAAGGGCATCCAATTTCACCCTAGGAAAAATGTATTAAATGATTGTAGCTATAAGCTGATATAGCAGAAGAAAGATGTATGAAACTTCAGAAGAAATCTGGAAGGACTTAAATAAATAGCTTCATTTAGGTAGAACATTTACATCTGCCCTCTGGGGAGAGAGAGGGAAAAAATAGCTAATTACATTATTTTACTTTTATGTTTTAAGGAAAAAAATTCAATGGGTCTTAATTAACCTTTACTGAAACACAAAGCCTTCTTCTGATTAGTATGTCTAACTGCTGACATTTCTCTTTAGGCTATATATATGGAAATATATTTTTTAAGGGATATTAATCAACAAGTAGGTGAAGGAACATTTTTCACATTTAGCTTAAAGATATAAAGTTGTTGCTGAGACTGAGAAGGAGCCAACAAGACTGAAGAGCTCTGTACACACTATAAATCATCAGTTTCAATCTTCTACCTGGACTCTGACAGTTTTGACCACATCCCAGTCAATAAGCAGAATAAAGTCACACCATTCTGTCAACATTCACCGGCCCACAGAATAGAGGAGAGGACATGGCAGTCACATGGGTTAGGATTCCAAAGCCACGTCCACCCAGTGGCCTTAGACAAATCACATAAGGTATCTGGGCCTCTGCATTTTCAAAAGAAATCCCTGCTAGCAACAGATCATGTACAGCATTGGAGTTAAGAGCCTGAGTGCTACAGCCAGGTTGCCCAGGTTTGATCTTGAACAAGACATTAAAGGTGTCTTCTCATTTGTTTGGATACAACTTAGGAATAATCACAGGACCTGTGTCAAGGCACTGCTGTAAGCATTCAGTGAACTCATTCACGTAAGGTGCTTAAAAGAGTGTCTGGCCCATGGTTGGTGCTCAATAAATGTTAACTGGCATTACAGATGCACAGTCCTGGCCCACAGTGGGAATTTGATAAATAGTTGTGTATTACACTTTACGATAGATTGCATTATTGGTCTCAATCTCTTCTTCTTCCCTGTGTTCACACCCTTTGCCACTTTGGAGGGCCTTCAGCTACAGGAGTGACGTGTTTCTCCACCTAACGGTTTGAGCTGAGTGCCTCACTTTAGCCAGCAGAATGAGGCAGAAGTGGGCTTAAGGCCGGCACAGGCTAAGACATATCCTCTGCGCTCATTTGTTCTCTTGCACTCTTGGTTGGCCAGGAGGAGGGGGAGACAGGTGGAGCAGGGCTACCTGGCTGAGCCCACCCAGAGCAGCCCACACCCAGTGGATCCCAGCCAATCCCCAAAGACGCCAGAGAAAGAATAAAGTGTTTTTGTTCTTGTTCTTCAAGTCAGAGTCTCACTCTATCATCCAGGTTGGAGTGCAGTGGTGTAGTCTCGGCTCACTGGAACCTCCACCACCACCAGCAGCAGATATGCCAACACAATGATGGGAACTCGGAGGGGAGGCCAGGCGCAGTGGCTCACGCCTGTCATCCCAGCAGTAGGTAGGCGGATGGCTCGAGCCCAGGGGTTCTAGACCAGCTTGGGCAACATGGCAAAACCCTGCCTCTACAAAAAATACAAAAATTAGCTGGGTGTGGTGGTGCACACCTGTAGTCCCGGCTACTTGGGAGGCTGAGGTGGGAGGATTGCTTGGGGAGGTTGAGGCTGCAGCGAGTCGTGATCACACCACTGCACTCCAGCCTATGCAACACAATGAGACCCTCTCTCAAAAAAAAGAAAAAAGACACTCGGAAGGGAGCTGTTCCTAAATCAAGACACAATGGCTGAAACATCAAAAAATAACACACCAGGTTATTTTCTGAGAAAATGTGTGTTTGTGACAACCACAGCTGTTTGGTTTTAGGTATCCAGACAACCGGCCCACTCTCCCCCGCCTCGTGATGTAGAGGCCCTCCTCCTTGCCTCTTTCCAGTTACTAATTTCTTCCTTGCTTCCTTCCTCTCCCTGAGCAAGCCCTTCCTGTAATCTGATCCTTATGGTTCCCTTGCCAAATTTCATCTTTCCTGATGGCTGGGACACGTCACCTGTGCTTTGTCTAAAACAGGTATTCTCAAACCACGATCTGGGGGGATCTTCCTGGTTGGCCCAAAAGGTGCACATACAAAACCCAGGCAGTTTTTTAAGCTTATTTTTAAAGCACACTTGACTCTCTGTTAAGTTCATCATCAACATTAATTTTGGTTAATCACGACTACCTTATATGCATAGAAAGTACATTCAGTGCTATTATTTTAGTCCAAAGCCATATCCATAATAAATGAGCCTTTACCCCAGATCAGATCTCTACAACATGCAGCCAGCACCTCCCCTGCATCCTGAGCTCACTGATTCTCAACTTGGTAGAAAAATGGGATATAGCAAAAATGGTTTCCAAGCAGTGAAAAAATAAGGCATGACACCAGGCTGGGGAGGCAGGCACATCTGCATTTCTACCCAACTCAAGTCTGTAGATGCTCTGTGATCTCAGGCAACAAATTTAACCATTCTGTGCTTAGGTTTCCTCATCTGTAAAATGGGAATAAAATGATCTCAGTCTCCTAGTGCGAATATGAGGAAAAAATGAGATCATACACACAAAATGCTTAACCCAGAGTCTAGTATCCTGCAGGCCTTGGAAGGATGAGCATCCCAAAATATGCCAAATTGATATTTTCATGATTTCAAGTCGAAAACATTGGAGAAATTGTAGTTTCACAAAGGGCCAGCTGACCTGTCTCTTCCTGCATACGCCAAGGCATAGACTCCTCTGGGAGGAGTACCCTTCCCCTGCCAGTCTGCGAAAATCGCCCTCACCTGGGAACTGGGGGCTGCAGTAGACCAGGATAAATACACTTAACAAAGTAACCCTGCTCTTCCACTGATTTTACACTCCCGTAGATTTCCTAGACTCCCCTAGAAGTGGATATTGCTCCCCCAGATCCCTTCTGTCCCGTCTTTGTCTAAAAACATCTTGCTTTGGCCACTCCTTCTAACGTCACTCTCTTGTGAAGATTCCCACATACACGTAAAACTAACAAAATGTGTTTGCTTTTCTTTTGTCTGCCTAGTGTCAAGTTGGCTTCTGGATGCAGCTGAGGAGCCTACATAAGAGCTAACGAAGGGGGCTGGAGGTGATCTCCGGCTCCCCTGCATCTCAATGAATGACACAGATTCCTTGCATTATTACTGGAGAGACCCTTGGGTCCTCACTCCAGGGATACTTGCTTTCAGTGTACATATATTATAATTCCAGACACTGGTGTCCATTTTCCTGTCTGCCACTCATCTGAGGTGATGCCTGGGAAGAGGCAGGTGGCCACACAGATGCAGGAAGTGACACCCGAGTGCCACAGTAGAAACAAGACACTAAAAAGCTGAGCTGGGCGGGGTCATTTGGGCACCCCTGTCACCAGAGCCCCCAGCTCTGGCAATCCAGGCACAGCTGTGGGGAAAATTCTGGAAAAGCTCACCCCCTTCTAAACACCCATGCCCATCCAGAACTTGTTTCAGTGCTCAACAGCGAGAGCCAACTTTCCAGAAATGCACCCATCCCCAAAGATCTGGAGTACACCAGCCTCTGCTGTACAGATGGGAAATGTGAAACAGAAGAAAGAAGCTCCTGGAATCACTGGAGATTCTACTGCAGTCATTCACCATAAGAAACACCCAGAACCCCCGAGGAATGATGGTGGGCACACCCAGACCCAGGTTGAAACCCAGGTGGGTTCCAGCAAATCATCAACTTGCCAGTACGAACCTGTAAGTACCTGTTATCCAGCCTGCCTTTTACAGAGGGGAAACTGAGGCCAGTGCAGTCTGTACTTCCCCAAGGACATGCAGCCTATTATAGAAGGGTGGGGTAAGAGACTCCAGGGACCTGACACTCCGTCTTCCACCAACCCTCAAGAGGGGAGCCCATCCCAACCACCACGAAGGCCTGGCCTCGGACAGTCCAGCAGCTTCTCCAGGCCCCTGGTGTTCTTCCTCCTTCCAATCTTTTGAGGAATCCCTTCCGAGAAAACAGATTTGCAGTCTCATCCAGAGACACAACACAGGACAGTCAGGGAAACACACCAGGAGGCAGCTGACGAGATGAAGCTCAGCTCCCTCCTTCCATCTCCTTTGAGCGCCTCGTCGGCCTGGGGCATTGAGTCTTAAACTGTCTCCATCCAGACTCTATTCATCATTCAGGCTTGTCTCCCGCAGCTGGAGAAGGGTGCTAGGAGACAAGTCCAGCACCGGGACAGAGACAAGAGATGGGGGAACAGGGATGTGCAGAGGCTGGCCTGGTGCCAGGTGTGGGGACGGGAAAGCAAGGCGGGAAGGGACAGGGAGGAGGGAGAGGCAGCGCTGTCCCTTGTCAGTTACCCTTGCAGCTGAGACAATGCACAGGAATGGAATTGGCCCATGCACAGGAGGCAGGCCCCGGTGCGCAGCCCCCAACCTTGTTTTTGTCCCTGCACACCAAAGGGAGAATCCTGGGCTCTGTATGATTGGACACTCTGCAACCCAGGCCTGTACGACCGGACACTCCACGGCCCAGGCCTGTACGACCGGACACTCCACGGCCCAGGCCTGTGCGACCGGACACGCCACGGCCCAGGCCTGT
>NW_022436953.1:27192225-27206803 GCF_009761245.1 Sapajus apella
CCACGGCCCAGGCCTGTGCGAACGGACACGCCACGGCCCAGGCCTGTACGACCAGACTCTCTGCAGCCCAGGTGGTGGCTTCCGTGATGATTTGCATCTTGAAACTTCAGAGCAGCAAAGGAGGGACCTTGCCAGCAAGGCAGGGAGCTGCTGGGTGTCCTGATCACTAACCTGGCTGGTCACCCTGAACATCACTTCATCTCTCCGGGCCTCTGTTTCTCCGTGTATAAGATATGGATTTGGGCCTGCCCCTTTCCGGCCTAACACTCATGGGTGTATTATTTGAAGTCAATTTATCCTTAATACAAACTCATTATCTTCATCGGTTATGTCTTTCAGGGCTGCTCAGAGGCCAATGATTTTGCAGTAAGCGTTGAAGAACCGGCACAGTGCTTGCTTTTATTAGCCAGATAATTAATCCAACAGAGACACAGGGTTTTCTCCAGATTAGTGGCTCACACACTTCTGCACATGTTTATTTAAACACCTACTGTGTACAGGGCTTGCATTTGCTGGGGCTCCAAAGACAGAAAAATGAACAGCCTGGGTCCTCTTGTAACCTCCCATCTAACTCCAGAACAAAGACTCCAGAGGCTCCAGAAAAATGCCCACATTCAGGACTGTATATTCCATTTCAAGGACAGCCGTGAACCCACCCAACCCCAGAGAATCTGCAGAAGAACTAGCTGTGCTCCAGGAAGCCGAAAAAGCACAGTAACAACAGCAATGATTCAGTGAAACAGAGCCTCTGGCCGAGGCAGGCAGGAGGGAGAATGGGGTCTTTTTCGTATTCTCTGCGATAGCTTGCTCTCGAATAGGGTAATCAGCTCCAGCTCCCTTGTGCAACCACCCGAGATATTGGCCAAACAAAGCAGATGTCCCAGTCTCTCTGAAATGCACAAAATAATCAGGTTTTCTCGGCGAAGGGGCAGGGTGGACCAGAGACTTCAAATATGTTCATGCTGTAGTTCTCCCTCAATGATTTCAATGTGCACAAAACACTCTAAAGGTCTTTGTGGCACAATCAATAATTTTTTCTGAAACCAAGTGGGGAGAAAAAGTATTTCAGAGCACTCATTTTATTATTTCCAGTGGTAAATCACACCAGTGTCGGGACTAGATTTTCTCAAGCTTGTATATCTACTGACTCCGGTTTTCCAACAAGGCAGAGCCCGCTCAGGGTGTGCCGTGAAATGCGCCGACCAAAATGGATCTAGGAACAAAACAAGGACAGTCATATAACTGCGAAACATTTCAGCAGCACATGGAGTCTGTTTCGGGTTTTAAGTGACCCAGGGATGGCAAAAGAAGAAGGAAATGCCTGATAGTCCAGTGTCTGCCACCTGCACAGGACCATGCTAGGTCCCTTCTTCATGGCACTCTCTGAGGTCGGCACTGAGATTCCCCAAGTCACGTGTGGGAAACTGAGGCACAGCAGGGTTAAATACATGCCTAGACTCACAGGGCTCACCAGTGGTGGGGACAGAATCCAGCTGCAGGTCTGTGTGGCTGCAAAGCCTGTGACCTTTCTCCTGCAGAAGGCGAACGAAGCTATAATGACTCCAGTTATTGTCAGCTCTAGGGGAACCTGCTCAGAACTCAAGGCTCCCAGAGAAGCACGGTCAGCCATCACCCAGCCCACCGGCCACCCATCTCCCATGCAAGGAGGTGAGGCTGAACTACAAGCGCCAGAAAAGGCCAGGGTCAGTGGTGCTCAACCCTGATTGGCACAGAGTAAGTGCTCAATAAATAGTTTAAAATTAAAGAGCCAAGGAACAAACTCTAGAAAGCATGGCAAATATCCAGGAAATATCCAGAACAGAGTTCTTATTGCTGAGTCACAACAGCAGTGACACAAACTAACATGTGCTGAGGACTTTCTTATGTCCAGACACCAGGCTGAGGTTGATATGGATTATTCTATTTAAATGTCATAATCTGAGAGGCAAGTACAATCACTATTTACATTTTACAGATGGAAAAACTGTGGCCCAGAGAATTTAATGCTATAGACTTTCTCCTCCAAATGACTTACAGAGTACAGGAGAGCCAGCTGGACTAGGGATGAACTGGAGACCCAAAGGCCTAGGCTGAACCCCCGCCACACGGTTTAACCAGCCCCATGACTGCAGGCAGCCCTCTTCACCACTTCAATCCTCATTCTCTTTATTTCAAAGTCTATGTGGAAGGCTCAGCATTGTCACATGGGGGCAGTGATCTCAGGAACCCAGGGTGTTTAATAAATGTTATACTTATTCTTTTGGCATGCTTTCAGGGTTCAAACTCCTACAACAGCAAACCTTAACTACCGGTGGGGCGCAGTGGCGCACACCTGTAATCCCAGCACTTTGGGAGGCCAAGGCAGGCAGATCACGAGAGGTCAAAAGTTCAAGACCAGCCTGATCAACATGGTGAAACCCCATCTCTACTAAAAATACAAAAATTAGCTGGATGTGGTGGTATGCACCCGTAATCCCAGATACTCAGGAGGCTGAGGCAGGAGAATTGCTCGAACTTGGGAGGCAGAGGTTGCAGTGAGCTGAGATTGTGCCACTGCACTCCAGACTGGGCAATAGAGCGAGACTCAAAAAAAAAAAAAAAAAAAACCTTAGCTACCAGGAAAAAGTGACACATTTTCAGACTAGGGGTCATTCTGGCTGTCATGTGTTTAGACTACAAAGATGAGTGGTACATTCTAGTTGCTGTCCAACAATTTTTCCTTGACATAAATAGAAAAATGAATGAAAAGCAGCAGCTCAGAGGATAATGCACAGACTACAGATTAGGGACGAAAAGAACAGGGTGACTCTATCCACCCTCGGGTCCCCAGCGCCCTCCTGCCCACTTTGACCTGTCTTCTCGAACAGCGAAAAGGCTGCAGGACAGCGGAAGACGCCCAGCCCAGATGTCCTTCAGGACGGGCAGAGGAGAAAGGCCTCGCATGGACACATGGCGCACACGCTCAGACCCACAGTGAATCCTGATTCTGCAGATGCACGACACACCCCAGAACGAATCCATTCCAGGCCGCACGATTGAAAGGGGCGCAGCTGCACTCTCCCCACCAGATGGCCTTGCTGATCCGGGGAGTTCTAAACATTGTTTTATTTCCAAAGATGAGCAAGATAAGAATCTGGTTAACCCTTCAACGGGAGGAACTGCCTAAAAACCCTTCATTGGAATTTCTTTCTTTCTGATGGAAAGACCAAGCAACCCAAATAAATGAAGAGGTCTTCTGAAGGGTTTTAGAGCCAGGTGAGTGGAGTTTCTCCAGGGGGTCACCTGAAGACAGCTGACATTCACTGTCTGCCCCAGATGGATCCAGCCCTAACTAATCGTGGCTAGAGGCGAGGAGAACAGTTTCAGTACAAACCTAGCTTGGCTGTAGGGACCTCAGGAGTGTGCAGAGGTGTGGCATCCCCAGGCGATGTGTGCTCAGGTGTTCCAAACCCCCCCAGTGTGTGCTGGTCCTCCCCAGGAGTGTATGGACACGCACCAGCCCTGCCCCCAGGAGCGTGCAGAAATGTACTCCCCCAGGAGTGAGTGTGCAGAGGTGTGCCTGCCCCTCCTCCAGAAATGTGTGTTGTGCCAAGCTCCTCCAGGAGTGTGCAAAGGTGTGTCTCCCCCAGGGTATGTGGAGGTGTGCTAGCCCCTTCAGGAGTATGTGGAGGTGTGCCAGGCCCCCAGGGGTGTGTGGAGGTGTACCAGCTCTACCAGGCATGTGCAAAGGTGTGCATCCCCCAGGGGCATGTGGGCATGTGGAGATGTGCCAGCCCCCCAGGGGTATGTGGAGGTGTGCCAGCCCCACCAGGCATGTGTGGAGGTGTGCCATCCCCACCAGAGATGTGTGCAGATGTGCCAGGCCCCTAGGGGTATGTGGAGGTGTGCCAGCCCCACCAGGTGTGTGCAAAGGTGTGCATCCCCCAGGGGCATGTGGGCATGTGGAGGAGTGCCAGCCCCTCCACCTCAAGTGTGCAGAGGTGAGTGAGCCAGGAGCTGTATGAAGCCACAAGACAAACTAAAGCTTCCATGTTTAAAATATTTGAAATTTCCAACATTGAAAATATTGTTTTCAAATGAAGCTATACCCACGTATATTACTAACTGACACAAAATTTGCAGAGTTCCAGCTCACCTTGCTGGCTGCAAGCTGTCCTGGCCGGCCTGGGGAACCCCAGCGAGCTCTCACTGTCTTTCACCGTTGAGCACTGAAGAGAAAAGTTTGAGAAGCACTGGTGTAGGGAGCGGGGAAAGAACCAGGACGAGCAGCTGTTTTATGGCAGGCATTAAGCTGGGAACCTATTTCATCCCATCTCTTTCTTTTACACAACACTAAAGGTGCATGTCATCGCTCCATTGTGCAGACAAGAAAACGGAGGCTCTGCGCGGTGAAGCGGCTTGCCTAAACCACACTGCAAGTCAGTGGCAGAACTGGATTTAAACACAAGCTGAAGTCCAGACTGCCTCTCACTTCATGGAGGAGAAGGACACACACATTCACATTCACTCCCTGATATGGTTTGGCTGTGTACCCACCTAAATCTCAACTTGAACTGTAGCTCCCAGAATTCGTACCTGTTGTGGGAGGGACCCAAGGGGACGTAATTGAATCATGGAGGCCGGTCTTGCTCATGCTAGTCTCATGACAGTAAATAATCACGAGATCTGATGGATTTATCAGAGGTTTCCACTTTTACTTCTTTCTCATTTTCTCTTGCCGACGCCATGTAAGAAGTGCCTTTGGCCTCCTGCCATGATTCGGAGGTTCCCCCAGCCATGCGGAACTCTAAGTCCAATTAAACCTCTTTTTCTTCCCAGTCTTAGGTATGTCTTTATCAGCAGCATGAAAACTAACACACTCCCCACACAGTTTCCCGTCGATGGCCGTGGGTGGCATTTGGGGGGCTTTGCTTTCTATGTATACCTTTCCATCTTGCTTCCAATCTTACTTACATAGAGCAAGCATTGCTTTTGTAACTACAAAGATAATAAAGAAGAAATAATAAATGTTGCACAACAAAGGTGTGGGAAATAGAAAACGGACTGGGCCCAGGCCCCCAGAACGTGAGTTCACGCCCAGTAAGTCACGTCTCTGAGCCTCAGTTTTCTTATCTGTTGAAAATGCACTCACTCCTTGCCTCCCCCGTCAGATCAGGTGGAATAGGGGATTGAAACGAGGCCACAAGACCACATGAGGCGAGGCAGAGCTGGGATCACGGCTTTGTGCAAAGCCCCAGTGGGAAGCTCTGTCCAAGCTGCACAGGATCCCCTCCTTTCTCAAGTTATCTTTGAATTAATAACATCTTTCCTCCAGACATACTATAATGCTCATTTATCAAAACAAAACAAAACAAAAAACCCCCATATTGCCATTCAACTCCAAATGACTGGGAGTGCAGCCGGGTAGGACATTGTCCCTTGTCATCATCTCTGCCATTGCAATGGAAAGCCCCAAGCAGACCACAGAATTCCCTGGAGTGGGAATTTCATAAACAAGCACAGACCAAAAGAACACAACGGACAATGTGACCCCGGAGGACGCTGTTTTATGAGTATTCACCAAAGCCCAGAGAGCCTGTGACAGAGGTGGCCTAGGAGCTCATTCCATACAGCTACTGGGAGCATAGGAACAGGCGCGCACCCCTGTGGAAGGAGAAACCTGGTGGGGAAGAAAGATAAAAAGCCAAACCCAGAGGCAGGTAAATATCCACACAGCCATCTGGTTTGTATCAACGCCTTACTGGCTGCGAGCCCTCAGGCAAACTGCTTTGCACTTGCCACGCCTCCGTTTGCTGATCTGTAAGCAGGGAGATAATGGCAGTACCGACCCCACGGACAGACGGACAGGCGTGGGGATTAGATGGGGGAATCCACACAGAAACACTCCCATGGTACCCGCTAACTAACTGCTCGATAAACAGCAGCCACCACCGCTACCATCCTCCTGTCTTTTTCTTCCCTCCCTCCCATTTCTGCAAACAGGATCGCAGCTCAACAGTAAGGACTTTGGCCTGGTGTATAAAGACCCAGCTGAGCCCAAATCAGTGGCCGAATACTTTTTAAAAGGATGAAGGGAGCCCGAGGCTCTGGCAGTGAAGTGGCTTGCCCTAAATTACATTGCACGCGAGAGGCAGAGCTGGATTTAAACACATGCTGAAACCCAAACTGCCTCTGACCTCATGGAGGAGGGGGACACACATTCGCTTTCACTCATCAAGACGTTTCCCATTGTCAACAGTGGGGTAGGATTCGGGGGGCTTGTCGAAAGCTGCATGCAGACCAGCAATGTCTGAACAAAACTGCCTTAGGGAGGCTGGGAGAAAGCCCTTCTCCACCCTGATATGGCCTGAAGACGCTGGCCCCACCAAGACACCAGGAGGCAAAAGCTGTTTTTCAGAGAAAAAGAGAGATTCAGAGAAGAAACTCATTTAAAAATGGTCATTTCAGGCTGGGCGCAGTGGCTCATGCCTGTAATCCAAGCACTTTAGGAAGCCGAGGCGGGTGGATCACCTGAGATCAGGAGTTCGAGACCAGCCTGGCCAACAGGGTGAAATCCCGCCTCCACTAAAAATACAAAAATTAGCTGGGTGTGGTGGTGGGTGCATGTAATCCCAGCTACTCTGGAGGCTGAGGCAGGAGAATTGCTTGAACCCGGGAGGCGGAGGTTCCGGTGAGCTGAGATTGCACCACTGCACTCCAACTGGGTGACAGAGCAACACTCCATCTCAAAAAAAAAGGTAATTTCAGACCCTCCTTCTCCTTGTCAACCTCCTCTAGCTTTTTAGAAAACAGACCTAGTTTCTTATAACTCCACTCAAATCTAGAATCTAGATTTCCAACCTCTGTAAAATAGGTCAAACAAGTATTTATTTATAGACCTATCACCCAAGACTCAGAACTTGGATATACCTAGTCTATCAAAAAGGAATCTTTTTTCTTTTCTCTTTTCCATTAGAGACAACCTAACAGTGTTGATGGGCATAACTTTAAAAAAAAATCTCTCCAAGTTTCAGTATTTAGAACTGGAGAAGTGAACATTCAATAAATATTACAACAAAGGCATATTCCCCAAGAATACCCACATCTCTCCTGAGCGCAGTGAAGGCCCTGCCTAAACCGCCGCTATCTTGCTCATCCTGTCAAGAAACAGGGGCAGGTGCCAGCTCTGGAGGGAAAGTCTTCTTTTGCAGAGAGGTAAAGGAGTGGGGAAGCGAGACGCAGTGATACAGTGTAGGAATCAGACAGCTGAGCTTCCAGCACTGATGTGTCCTCAGTGCTATGTAAACACGATAATAAAAAAAAACTTGTTCAAAACATAATAAGTGGATCTTGGCTGAGGCACAGTCATCTCCCGCAAAGCAAATGATCTATGGCATGAGAAATTAGTAACCTCTTTGAATTAACCACAGAAGAGTGGAATCTTTCTCTTAAAGATCTGGAAAGCATTCAGGCCTCATTATGAAGGCTGGGACTTGTTTGCAGATAGCAGATTTCCTTCTGGGCTAAAAAAAAGTCTCAAAAAAAAAAATGGACTTAAGAAAAGTCATCATAGCTGACTAGTTCAAGCTGACTGGTGCCATCAAGAACTGCTCTGGTTTCTGTTTTAGAAAAATAAATATTTGGTCAAAGCACGCAGTTGTTCAGACCTGAAGTGAGTTCAGAGTGAGTAAGAATTTTGCTCGATGCCATCGAAGGGCCTGTGTGATGGCCTCCCCCTCCCCAAGGCCTTCCCCATCCTTCCAAAGGTACAGCAGTGGCCACGGAGCAGAACGCAAGCCCCTGACTTGGAGTCCCCGGGGATTCAGGGTGCCCAGCGTGGGCACTGCTCTGGCCTTGTGGGGCTTATAACCCAGGGGACGCCACACCCACTCTATGACTTTGGGGGGGTCCCCCAACCTCTGTGCCCCTCCTTCATTGCTGGGCTGTACCTGGGAACATTCGACCCCCCTTGCAGCACTGCACTCACCCAACCCCCACCCCCCCCCCCCACCCCACCCCCACCCCCCACCCCACACCCAACCCCAACCCCCACCCCCCACCCAACCCCAACCCCCACCCCTGCTGGCTGCCTTTATCTCACTGGTTCTGTGTGTCCATCTCTGCCTCCCCCAGCCTCCTTAGCCAGACCCCATTTTCCCCAACACCACTGGCCCTGCTAGACGAATTCACTCTTGCTCACCCTTCTGCTCTCAGGCCAGGACCCCTTCCCTGAAACCCAGACCACACCGGCCCCTCCCTGATCCCGTCCCACTTCCCATTTTCGTGCGTGCTTGTCTGACTAGCATCTGCCTTGAACAGCTGACAGTCTTATCAGCTCTGTGAAGGCAAGAGCCTTCTTTTGTTCACTCTTACAAAAAAGTCCCTAAGAAACTACCTTTGTAATCATAAAGGTAAGCAGGTGACACATAAAAACATAGCCCAATCATAAAGAAAGTCCCAGTACATGTTGGTGGAGGGGGCGGGGGGGGGGGCTTGAATTTAAAATTTGGGCCAAGTGCGGCAGCTCTTGCCTGTAATTCCAACATGTTGGGAGGCCAACATGGGAGGACGGCTTAAGCCCAGGAGTTCAGGACCAGCCTGGGAAACATGGCGAAACTCCATCTCTACAAAAAGTTTAAAAATTCGCCAGGCATCGTGGTGGTGCCTGCAGTCCCAGCTACTTGAGAGGCTGAGGTGGGGGGATCTCTGGGACCCAGGAGATCCAGGGTGCCGTGAGCCGTGATCATGCCCCTTGCACTGCAGCCTGGGCAACAGAGCAAGACCCTGTCTCAAAAGGAAGAAAAAAATAAGGAAATAAAATAAAACTTGGTAGGTTTTATGATTCTGCCTCTAGGCTTAGTCTCTATGTTACTGAAAACCTGTTTCTCCATGACCATCAGGGGAATTGCTGTCACCCAGCTCTGCTGTGGGACTGCTGGGGGTTGGCCCCGTCTTTGCCGGCCCTGGGGTTCCAGACACCCACAGAGAGCTGCTCCCTCCTCCCACCCCCCCGACCTGAGTCCTGCTGGGAGCAGAAACAGGGGTGATTCTGAGGGCCCCATAATGTCATCTCATTCCTACCAGCCTCAAGAGCCCCTTCCTGCCTCTTCCAAATTAGCTTTCACCCTTAACAAAACATGCCAAAATGATATGTCTCAGTAAATTATATGATTCTTATCTGTGGCCAGATGTCTTGTTTTTTCCGTTTTTTTTTGTTTTGACCCATTCTCAGTTTCATATAACCCTTCCGGGCAAATTTCTGCACCCAGTCAGTATAATTTTTCAGCACATGCCACAAAATCCCAGGTACCGAGCTCAGAACAAAAGAAGGGGAAAAATCCCTCCTCCCTTTTGGATCATTTTCATTCCTTTCCAGTAAAGGGAACCTGGAATCGTTTCGAAAGCATCGAGTACTCAGAATCAACTAAACACCCCAATTCTTTTTTCTTTTTTTCTTGTTTGGTCCCCTCAGTCACTTTTCCCCTCTTCTACCCTTCAGAAAAGACAAAACACCAGTTACCTATCTAATTAAGTGAGTGCCTCCATTTCATCTGTTTGAGGGACTCGCTGGGCTTTATGGGAGGACTAGATGTGGGGATTAAAAGATTATTCGTCAAGTTACCGAGTGTTGGGCTAGGAGGGGCTCGAGTGTGGACCAGCGAGGGGAAGGGGGAGCTCCGAAGCTGAAATGGGAAGAAAGAGATGGATGTTTCTCCAACTTCTTTAGCTAACACGCCGCGGGTCTGGGACTCGAACCCAGGGCTGTCCTTGCCTACCACCACCAGGACGTGTCTGTCACTGCTTCTGCATCTACTTCTGTGACTGACCTACAGCTCCTCTTATGTAACTGGCTGGGGAAAAAAAAAGTTTACACTGTCCAACGCAATTTGCAATTATCTTTTTTCTAAATATTCGTCAGCTGGGATTATTTTCCCCTTCTGATGACGACACAGCCAGGGACATTGCTGGAAAGTTTTCAGTTGACTTTGTTTTTCTGAGGTTTTCACACCCAAAACCTTGAGTAAAAATGAAGGATGATGAACAAATCCCAAAGGTGCTTTTCCTTAGAAATGGCCAAAAGTGTTCACTTTATAGTTTTAAAAAGAGGCGGAGACCTTTCATCTTAGAGTGGGGGCACCCCCACCTGGGCTGCCATGCGCCTCCCTCCAGGAGAGGTGAGCTCCAGCCCAGCTGCAGCTCGTTTCCTGGGCGTTCCCCTGACCAAGCCCAGCCCAGCCACAGCTTTCTGAAACAAAGCCGGGGCTTTTGGTGACCGCACATGCCTTGGGCTCAGCCTCCTCTTTTTGGCCCATTCACGCTACCCCCACTAGGGCCTGAGCCACCCCAAAGGGGCCCTGCAGCTGGGGCAGAGGGGCCATTTGCACACCCCACAGTAACTGGCTGCACTCAGCACTGTACCAGGCATGCAGCCCCCATCTGAGCGACAAGACAACCACACCCCAGACCACCCTGCACTTAATGCTGGGAACCCCAGGACCTTCTTCAAGCAACATACTTCAAACTCCCTCAAAAGTCTCTTTGGGGATCACAAAGAAGAGATTAGGACTATTTTTCAGAGGTAACATGAAGCCCAGATACGGATCTCCCATGAATATTTTCTGGCCAGTAATTTACATTCACATCATTCATCGAAATCTCTGGCATCTACTGCACTTATTCAGACCAATTTGCTCAGTGATCAGTGCAGGAGCACTTCTATCCTGCTTCCTAAGGCGTGCAATCCAGTTGGGCATGGAAGCCACTAGAACAGAAGCTTAGATCCAAACTGAGGCACTTGAGAGATCATGGTGTTGAAACCTCTCACCTCCCAGATAAGGGCCAGGAGCAGGCCACCTGCCCCAAACCAAGGTTGACTTTCAAGTCTAATAAACAGGGCAGTTGGAGGCTTATTTTGCGTATTGAGCAATTAAGCTTATAACTGGAAGTCTGAGCCCTCAAGTACTTTCAGACACTGAGTAAAAAACAGAAGTTTTGCTTTGTGTTTTGTTTTGTTTTGAGACACATCCTTGCTCTGTTGCCTAGGGTGGAGTACAGTGGCACAATCTCGGCTCACTGCAACCTCTGCTTCCCGGGTTCAAGCGATTCTCCTGCCTCAGCCTCCCAAATGGCTGGGATTACAGGCATCCCCCACCACACCAGGCTAATTTTCGGTTTTAGCAGCAATGGGGTTTGCGATCCGCCAGCCGCAGCCTCACAAAGTGTTGGGATTACAGGCGTGAAGCCACCGTGCCCAGCCTAGAAACAGAAGTTAATATAATTTCCCCCAAGTAGAGTTGGATTTTCAAGTTTCATTAAAGGTTGTGTCTGAGTGTGCAAAGTGAAAATGATAAATTGAGGCAATTATCCAGATACTTAATGTCAAACTCCCAGAAACTTTGCCTCAATTAGTGAAAAAACTGAAGCAAAAAATGAGCATATGGCTAATTCCCGGAATAGCTGGCTTGAGCTCTCACCTGTTCTGGGGGTCAGAGGCAGAGCCAAGGGGATGGCGGGGCCAGTCCGGACCCTGCAGTGGTTTATGTGCTGACCATTCGGGAGCAGAGTGGTGGTTACCAGGACATGGGTCATCTATACAGCTGGGGTTCTTATCCTGGCTCCATGCCCTGATGCTTAGCCTGCCTCAGTTCTTCATCTGAAAAATGGGGATGATGTGACAATATGTCACATCAGGAGGACTGAGAAAATCCATGGGAAACACCAAGCAAGGACCAGGCACCCAGGAAGTGCTGGAATCGTTAGCAGCACTCCTCACTGTGGTAACCATCATTGTCACTATTATTGCTGTTTCCACTTGCTCTTTGGTTTTTTAGCTGATGGGCCAGGTACATGTCTGGTCTGGTCTGTGTCACACACTTCCACATTTTCTTCCAGCATCTCCTGGAGGGCTGGCTTGCTGAAATGCATCCGAAATGAGCGGCTTTACTGTCTGTTGCAATAACCAGTCCTTCATATTCAAATCCAGAAAAAGATCAAACGCATACATGTTAATGTCTTCTAAGTCAGCTGTGAAAAGCATCACTATGCTCTTATTAAAAATTCTGCTTTAATCACCTGCTTTAATATCCCTGTTCTTGAATTAAAAAAAGAAGTCAGAAAGACAGGAAAACAGTTATTTTTAAAGTAAGACCTCATCTTGTGAATAAATGTAAAACATTCTATTTTAATAAGAAACACAAATTCAAACAATTAAAAAGGGGATCATTTTTACTTTAGAATGGTTGGCCTTGTGGTATTTTGGGCCCTAACTACACAAAGAAATCATACAAGGAGATAATCCAAGTTAGACGTATCAGCACATCTCTGTCTGGGCTAAGCTGAGGTCAGATGTGAATCACACAGGACTGGCAGGATGAGAACTGCCTCTCAGGTGAAGAGGGCAGTCCCCTGTCTCTGCACAGACATCCATCAGCTTAGCATCCCTCCCCAGAGGCCTCTCCCAAGGATGCAGGTCTGTGCTGCTAGGCAAAGTTGCAAACTCCCACAACCAACACCCCGTTTGAGTTCCTACATCCTGTAGTCCTCCTGAATATAGAAAGGTTGGGTTCAACTGACTTCTGAAGGCTCAGCTCTAGTACAAATCAATGCCATACAGATCATAAATACAGCCAGGAAATTCAAGAGTCTTGCAAACTTCAAGTTAGTTCCTGCTGTTTGGGGGCTCACCCCACCATTGGCAAAATGGCACGGATAGAAATGGGGCAGAGGCACCATGACAGAGTAACATGGCAGGAATCATCGCGGCCAGGCTCGGGGAATTTGGGACGGGGAGTCCAGGGTCTCTGGCAAGTCTCTGAGTCATCAAGATGAGTGAGCCTCAAAGGGTGACACATAGGAGAGCCACGAACAAGCGGAGCCAAGTGCAGGGTCCGTGGCCTGGGGAAGGCTGAACAGGAATGGAGAGTTTATAATTTCATGGTTTTAAAAATTTGGGTCACTGACTTTAAACAGGTGAGGCAGTGCAGGGGACCCAGAAAACAGGAACAGTGCTCCTCCATGAGCCCCTGCCACAGGACACCTAGGCAGAGGCCAGCCCGAGCCGGGGCCTTCCCAGCCAGCCAGTTCGTCCCTCAAAGAAGGTCACAGATTTCCCTCTCACTGCCGGACTTGAACATTTCTGTGCTCCAGGCCTGACCAAACCAGATTTATATATGCATTAGGTTCCATGACGTGTGGAATATAATGAGAGCAAAGGAGTCACCCCAAAATGGGAGTTCCCCTGAACCTAAGGTACAACTGTGCCTCCCTTTAGCTGTAGAACTTTGGACAGGTGGTCCTGCCCATTTCCTGGGGAGGTGCAGAACATGGTGATGTCTCCCCCAGCACGTTGTCAGGAGCAAATGGCATAGCCTGGCTGTGTGAGTGCTTTGCAGGGAGCACACAAAAGACAGGGCTTTTCTTTGCAAAGGAAAGTAGTCGAGGTATTGTCCAAGAAACAGTTTCTGGAAGAAAAAGAAAAATCTGCACTTACAGATCTAGAGTAAAAGCATGATGTGGATCTGAGGTTCCCAGTCACTCCCAAGCCAGAGGCCCCCCTGGGAATCTCTCCCAAGGGAAACGCATATGCCCACCTACAGGGCGTGTCACTTCAGGGAGGTCAACATGAAGGCCATATTTGTCCATCAGATTTAAGGAGCATGCTCCAAATTAACCCATTCAATAAACATCATTAAAGGCCTACTGTGTGTCAGGCCCAAGCGTCAGGCAGCAGTGAACAAGTCCGTGTATAGCTGAAGCTGCAGGCTGGTGGGAGGCTTCCAGAATCCAACGAAGAGGAGTGTAGATGACCTCAGATGGGCTGAGCACCGTGGATGAGAACCTGCCGACACGACACCTGGCTCACCTGCAAGTCCCCGCCCACCGCCACCTCCAGGGGCTGCCCTTCACTGCACTGTCCACGGGGTCTCCTCCAGAAACAGCGGGGCAAAGGCCGGAGGCAGAAATAAAACCTAATTTGCTTTCTGGGCCACATTCCCGTAGCTTAGTATTTGGTGCTGCTGTCTACCCCACTGGATGTGAAGAATTCAATTCGATTTGATTTGATTTAATTCTAATTTAAAGGCCGAGTTGTCACCCTGACCAGCGGCAGGCCGTGTCCTGCTTGTGTGAGATACAGTGCAGCCCGGGGTGAGACAGGCTCAGCTCTCTCTCCCTAGTCGAGAGCATTAGAGAAGATTCTCATTTTCTAAAGGCACTACCTGGAGGGAACTGGCAGCTTCCCTGTTTGGACAAGGTACCCAAGGAGCTGGATGGGCCAGCCAGAGCCCAACGGACCCATCACAGGTGGCCTTGAGGCCATCTGTAGGGCCAGGTGTGTCATCAGCCTGAAACCCTGCTCCCTCGTGAACCAAACAATGGCCCACAGCGGGGGCTTCTCTCCTCTCCTCCCACTCCCTGGCACTGAGTCGAATTCCAGTAAGAAAGGGAGATGTCTCAGAGCAGCACTGCCCAACCATAAAAGAGCGTAAGCCCACATCTCGGTGAAATGTTCCAGGTGAAGATAAGTTTCACGTAGTGAAATCACTCAAATAGACCCAAAATAACCACTTCAACATGTAGTCAGTGTAAGTTATTAATAAAA
>NW_022436953.1:27206903-27258254 GCF_009761245.1 Sapajus apella
TTTACACTTAGGTCCATCTCAATTTGGATGCTACATTTTCATCTCAAGTACCTGAGCCGTATCTAGATTTCCTAAGACTTCGAGTTGGAAAAGGAGTTACAGACCCAAGCTGCTCCAAACCTTCTTAAAAGTTTTCTAATAACTGAATTAAGTATCTGCTTTTAAATTTAAATTAGTTAAAACGAAATGAAATGTAACATTTCCATTCTTCGGCCATCCTAGTCACGAGTGTGACCATGTGGAGCAGCAGACACAGAGCTTGTCCAGCTCCGCAGAGAGCTTCCTGCACAGGCCTGGGCTCCCGGAGCGCAAAGATCTGTTTCTTATTTCCTTCATCTCTCTCCTTACCCAGCCTCCCAGCAAAAGGCCCTGGGAAGTCACTGCCTCCCTCAATTGAGTAAAACTCATCTAAGGCAATTGTTACAAACAGCTTCCAAGCCCTGCCCCGGATTTACTGAATCTACTTGGGTTAGAGGAAGGCAGCTGGGCAATAGCCCCGGCTAATGGTCACAGATTTTCCTTCCTTCCAAGTCTCCCTTATCCAGTCACTGCCACTGTGGTGAGTTACAAATTTGACAGAGCCAGGGCAGGACACACACCCAGCCCGGGCTCTGCTGCTCAGGGCCAGTGCAGCGTCCTCTCTCCTTCTGCTTCCTGTGTGGGCTGGAGACACCTGCACTCAGAGTTCTCGTGAGCACGCAGGATGCTCAGTCAATGTCAGCTGCCTCTTCCCACTGCTCTGGACCCCTCATCACACCAAGCAACAGCTTTCGGCCCAAGGAAAGCTCTTTCCCCATCTGGAACACCAGGTGCGAAGTCTAGGGGGTGGGAGCAGAACCAGTTGGTTCTAAGACTAGACTGATCTCCATTAAATGGTGGTAGCTCTTCAGCCCTCCCAGGAGAAAACCCCAGGCCAGCTACCAGGCCAGCCACTTTCATCTCAAAGATTCCCCTGGAGGCTTTGCTTCACTGCATGCAGATACCCAAAGCATGGAGACCAAAATGCTGAATTCTGGGCTCAGAGACCAGCTAATCCCAACCCCGAGTTCAGAAACAGCCTGGCTTCCGGTGAAATGTGACCATATGGGCAGAACCCCAGGAGGAAATCCTTCTGGGGCATTTCAGGAGCCTCCTCTTGGAGGTCCCAGTGTACCCATTCAATGCAAAAAGGGCCAGGTGTTATACCCCGGGTCTTTTCTTTTGGGAACTTGGGCAGAGGACAAAGGGGAGTCAGTCTCACCTTATATTTTTTCCAGGCTCTTATTTTATCTTTCCAGAGACTCATATGCTGCTGATGGGAATGGTAAAGGGGTAGAAATGCTTGGAACACTGGCCTTATCTACTGAATTTGGGCATACTCATTCCCAAAGACCACGGTTCTACTCCTAGTTACGTGCCCCACAGAAAGGGCATGCTGATCAAAAGACATGAACTAGAACGCTCATCGTACTATTTGCAGAGCCAAAAACTGGAAATCACACAGTGTCTACACACAGTGTCTACCCACAGTAGAACGGATAAATACAATTCAGCTGCGAAAATGAACAAGCTCCACCAGGGAAGAATCTCACAAATGCAGTACTGAGCAAAAGAACCCAGATACAAAGGAGAACAACCTCATGATTCCGGTTAGAGACGGCACAAAACAGGCAAAACCAACCCAGGCTGCGGAAGTCAGGACAGCGGTTTCCCTTGAATGGGGGTTGAGGGGTGGTTAATGATGGGAACGGAGTCCGGGGGTTCTGGGATGCTGTCTGTGTACCTGATCTAGGTACTGGTTGCAAAGGTGAGCTCTGTGAAAATCCATCAAGCAGCACATTAGGATAGATGCTCTTTAGTGCATGAAGCTTATACTTCAGTTCCTTAAAAGTTCACCAAAAGAGAAAGCTAGATAGATGGTGGTAAGTTTCTGCCCCACCAGAAACCAAGGGAGAGGCAAAAGGCTTGGCGGCCCTTCAACAGGCGCATGAATGAGCCAGGGCAGCCTGGTCCTTGCGCCTTGACCATGAAGGCAAATGTTCTCCCATCAGACGACGCCCGTTTCCTTTCGGAGGCGCCAAACCAAAGCTCCTCTGTTCCTGCATCTTAAAATGGTTAACAGAGCTCGTAACCACTCAGGGCTTATTTTACGACCCGGCTCTCAGTCAGACGGCTAACGACCTCCAGTTGCCAGGTTTGATGGGTTTCCAGGGTCTTAAATGGCTCCTCCCGGGTGGACTCCACCAGGAGGCTGCAGATCCTCCCCAACCACGTCCCAGGCCTGCTCAGGTTGGCAGCCATCTACAGGCTGGGCACACAGGCAGGGGAGAGGTCTCAGGTGGGAGCTTTAAAAGAGATGTCTTCCACATGGTCTTTTTAACCTCTTTCGATACAAGACTTTCTCAGGGCAGAAGTGGGTGGATCAGTGCAAGCTCAAGCCACTCCTTGCACCCCCAGGGAAGGCAGCTTACTCCCCTCCCAGGATCTTCCACTTCATCTCTGCAGTGCCCCTCGGGCAGGAAAGACACCAAATCCTCGCACAGCTGCCATTAGACAGTTTCTACTTTGCAAGTTGCTTCAAGAATTTCTCAAATCTCTGGGTAGAGACAGAAAATCAGCAAGTCCCTGGAACCCTGGAGGCAGTGAGCAGGAGACACTCAACAGAGTGTGCCACCCCACTGCAGAGGGCACGATTCGGGTGGCAGGCAGGGGTGGGGGCCCAGGTGGGAGCACTGCCCAGTTGTGATCATCAATCCAGTCTCCAGAAACAAGGGTTCTAGCCGATTCTAAGCTTTAAAATGAGAACTCTGGGTCCAGGCACCTCACTGGGGATTTGCATAACTGCCCCCTGCACGCCCAATGCCATCTCCGCGTCTGCAGTCTCTGCCTCCTCTCCCTCCCCGCAGAGCCTCCTCCACCATGACCTGGAGCTTTCCAACGCACCCGCACCTCTGCTAAACTGGACCCACGACATCAGCAGGCTCGTGCTAGACCACTTCCCGTTCATCCCAGCTCATCCCAACTGAAATTAAATGATCCTTTGTCTAAGTGTTTCCACCTCATTCACCTCCTAGACTCCAACCTCCATGAAGGCAGAACCTGGCCATGTCTCTGGCCACTGCCTCCCAGCAGCCAGGGCTGACTTTCCTTCTGAATGCGGCTGTGCTAGGCATGGGGGTGCAGGGTGTGGACAAGACAATAGGCTCCCAGCCCCCCGTGGAGTTAATGATGTTCTGCAGGGAGGACTGTTTGGCACATTCCTCTTTTCATGTTTCTCTTTCTCTTGTGTATCAGGATTTTTCCCCCAATACCTTTAAACCAGACTTATTTATTCAAGTTCTCTCAGACTCCCACATCAGGTAATATAAATATTGTGAAGATTTTTCCTATTATTTTGCTTTTGAAAGTGAAAACAATGACTGCAGATATCTTAACAGGGAAAATAATAAAGCCCGCTCTTGCTCCAACATGAAGCTGCTGTGTTTGTCATTTGCTGAATAAGTTAAGAACAGGCTGCGCATCCCCATGGTGGGGAGGGTGCAATCCCAGACACCCAGGTACAGCACAGACCTCTCCGGAACGCATCTGAGACTCTGAGGGAGCAGCTGTGGCAGCCGGCACTGCAGGCTTCCTGCCCTGCTCTCGCTCTCACCAGCCAGGAGGTATAAAGGACGGTTTCTTTCTTCAAGTGTCTCAGCCCATTCAGGATCATCGACTTGTGACAATGAGAGGAGAGCACAGCATCCCGCTCCCTTTGAGCTCACATCTCCAGTGACCTCTGTACAAACCGAGGACAAAGGGAGGAAAAATCTAGGCTGTGTAGTCACTCCCCCGAGATGCTGCTTGGAAGACATCTGACTTGGGCAGCTCTCTCCTGATGCATTCAGAGCACAGGATCCATCCCCCACACTCCCAATAAAAAAGTAACTTTAATGCTCATTCAAGAACCCCTCTTCCAGTTTAAAACCTGAAAAGTCCAGCTCTCCTTCGCGGGAACCTCCCCTGTCTTTGGTAGCCAGCCCTGGATGCTCCTCTCTCCCTCTCCACTGGCAAAGGGGAAAGGGCACCTCTGAGTCAGGGCCAGCCTGTGGGGAGGGAACAAAGACTCCGTACAAGGACATGCTGGGCCCTTCCAAGACTCTTGCTCCAGGAAGAGATACTTCCTGGGTGGGATTTTATTTCCTCACCAGGATACACTGTGCCCCCCTCAACTTTGCAAGGTGGCATTCTCCAGGATCCAGAATGATCAGGATGAACTACAATGGCCCCTGAAATCCTAGACTGTCTCCAGGAGCTTTTTATTCCGCTGGGAGGGGCAGAGCTCACATAGAGGACATCAGGGATGAGAAGCCAGGGGAGGTGGGCTTCCCCTCTTTTGGGGCTGAGCCACAGAGTCACAACAGACACACACATTAACCACACAGAGGTACGGAGAGCCACTGTGTGTCACTCTGTTACATTTTGCAGTGAAAAATCACCAGGACCTGAGGCTTATACACACACATAATGTAAAAGGGCTTCATATTCGGGTTTTCTCTTCTCAAAGCTGAGCTGTCAAGACAGTGAGTTTCATTAGAGAATGTTGGTCCTTGTCCCTTCTGTCCTGAAGAGCCCAGAGGTAGACTGTCCCAGATTCCTGACGCATGGAGACTGAGAAAGCTACGTGAAATCTACCCAGCAGCCCGGGCTGATGGGTCCATGAGTTAGCTGGTACCGCTCAGCCGGCCATTTCCTAAGCATGTGCTTGGGTCAGGCCTCCTGCCATACCGCTCCCAAAACACCAAGGTGATTCAACTGCAGCCCATGCCCCCAGGGAGTTCACAATTCACACAAGTTGCTGTAAATCACATTGGTCTAGGATCAGCATCCTACAAGATTCCACAGCCAATGCCAAGGGCATGGACCCATGGGCAGTCACACGGAGCCCTTTGCTCAGAAACATCCTATACGAGATGTATTGTTCTGCTTTCCCTATTTTTTAATTCTTAATCATTTTTAATATGCATTTCATGTTGCACTGGGTCTTGCAAATTATGTAGCTGGTCCTGGAACTACCTAAAAAGTTACCTTATCAGGATTAAAAGAGAGCAAGAACACACCCAGAGAGCTGTTCTCATTCCTGGTACATGTTAGAGCCAAAGAACAAACAGATACTTAGAGAATGGCATTCCACCCCAGGTTTAAGCTCATCTTGGGTTTGAGCAGAGACCTTTCCTGGGGCATGTCAAAATGAGAATCAGAATCTTCCATTCTATACCAGGAGTGACGCTAGCAAAGGCCGTTTCCATGAACCTGTCTATTTTAAGTCTGATCTCAAACAGTATCTTCTCTAAAGCAGTTCTGCCTGACGATTTAAAAATATGGGGCCCTTTAATTCATCACGCTAATGTGATTACACATTCATCCCCAGAGTCCAGGCCATCCCTTAGGCACTCAAGCGCAGGCCTTGTCTTTGAAATTTACGAGCCGAGGCTTACACTCTCTCAGTCCCTTTAAATGGGAAAATCTTTACCTTACTTGAGTGATGTGCTCCGTCCACCACCTAAAGAGAAAATTAAGCCCTCCAACCAGTGCCCTGCTCTGCCAGTTTCTGCAACTCATCCCCAAGTCTGCGCAGTTTTAAAAACCATTTACAAACAAGCTTAATTTTAATCTTCCTTTGTGGAGAATGCAAAATCAATTAAGTATATGCTGATAACACCCTCACATCTCGTTCCAGTGGCATCTCACAATTAATGCTGCCCATGAGGCCGAGCGTGAGCAGCTCACACCGTCCTTGGGTTATTACAAGCATCACTTGGCTCTGGAGTTGAACAGAGGGAGGCAGGCACAGCTCGCTACGTGGGGATTCCACCTCTTTATAAAATCAGTTTGTAGATGGTTTAATTAAAACACACCACAGCATAATTCAATTGGAATTGAGAGCTGTAGAAATTTTCCCAACCTTAAAAGTACCTATAAGCAGCAGGGCACAAATTTCACTTGGATGTTGCTCGGGTGTTTCTAGCTCTACAGTTAGAATTGTTTTCACCAATAAAACCACCTGCACTCAGCAAGGTAAGGGACGCGGCAGATCTCACACAAGCCTCTTGCACTGCAGGTAAAGAACAGAGACTTAGCGAAGTCAGGACAGCCCCAGGACACAGAGCGGTCACTGTGCAGACCAGAGCCAAGGAGGGAGGCCGGCGAGGTAAGAACAAGCAGTCCCCGGCTTCACACTGCCTAGATTCAAGACCCACCTCTATCATCGAGCTGCAAGAATGTGGGCAGCATGAACTCCTCCAAACTCAGTTTTTACATCTGTAAAATGGGACGTTAACTGTAGCTACCTCAAAGGTTGCTGAGATAAATGAAATAAAGTAGAGAAAGCCTAAAGCATACTAAGTACTCAATGCAGCGTTGTTTCTGTTATCAGAACTCCAGCTCCCCAGGTCTGTCCTATGAACCAAACTACAAACTACTTTCTTTTTTTTTTTTAAGATGGAGTCTTGCTTTGTTGTCCAGGCTGCAGTGCAATGGCACAATCTTGGCTCACCGCAACCTCTGCCTCCTGGATATAAGCAATTCTCCTGCCTCAACCTCCCAAGTAGCTGGGACTACAGGTGTGTCCCACCACATCTGGCTAATTTTGTATTTTTAGAAAAGAAGGGGTTTCATCCTGTTGGCCAGGCTGATCTTGAACTCTTGACCTCATGCCTTGACCGTTTGCCTCAGCCTCCCAAAGTGCTGGGATTGCAGGCATGAGCCACCACACCTGGCTGAACCAAACTACTTAGAAAGGTTATTTATCTCTGAGAATCTCTCAGATCTGCAGAAGAAGGCTACCTGCGTGTGCGCATCAGAGGTGATGCACCCATAAAGCACCGTGCAGGCCCACAGAGCCTGTGAAATTCATCCTCTAGTCCTTGTTGGACTTATGGAAACTAATTTTAATTGACTGTCAATGGGAGGGATTGAAACATCATCTAAAAGATAAACAACAATGCTAAAACTTAAGAAGTTCTAAAGTGCTTCTAAAATGCTGTAGATCCCTGGGTTTAATAAGAAGAAGGTCTGCAGCTCAGTTAACAGTATTATACCAGTGTCAATTTCCTGGCTTTGATCATGTCTGAGGAGGCATAAGACTTTCTTCCTGTGGAAAGCTGGGTGAAGGGTACACAGGGCCCTGCACCATTTTTGCAGATTCTTGTGAGTTCAAAATTATTTCAAAATAAAGAGTTAACAGAAAAGTAGGAGGCAACACATAGGAATGCCAAGAGATTGCGGGGACTCTGAGCAAGTGTTCAAGTCTCAGTACAGTCGCAGCCTCCAGACGTGGGGCCTCACGTGACTTGGGAAGAGACGCTGAATGGACAACTGGGATGATTCTAAACCAAACTATTCAGAAAAAAAAATGCAGAGAAATTTATGTTTTGTCCACCATTTAAAAACTAGTCAACAACATAAAATGGAGATGTATATTACTGCCACAACTGCTCATAAATATTTATTGGGAAAACTTTGCAGTGTGACGAAGGATCACTTTTAAGGATGTCTGGGGGGACCAAAAAGAGATTTAAAGTTTATGACAATAACTGATAGACACCATCTGTTGAGGCCCTACTGTGTGTCAGGCTGACCAGTTGGTGCCTTGGCCATGGTTTCCACAAGGGAAAGCCTGGCATTTACAGGTCATTAACAAGGACAGACTTCATGTGGTATGGAGCAGTCCGGGAGTGGACAAGGTCCAGAGCGTCCTGATGGAGGACCTGGGAGGCCAGAGTGCTGCCCCATGGCGACCACGGTTACCCAGGTGACAGCCGGACCCAGGATAGGGAGGCAGCCGGGGGTCCATCCCCTCACAGGCTGGGAGGCGGCTGCAACAACAGGACAACCAACAGCAGAGCCTTCAAGAAACTGAGGTTCTTACTGACAAGGGGACAGAAACAGCTGGAGGCAGCACCAGGAGGGAGGAAGAAGTTCCCCTTGAGAGGGCTCAAGTCCTGAGCAACGGCTGGTCTTGGTCAAAGCCAAGGCCGGAAAGCAATCCTTAAAGGAGAGGCCAAACCAGCAAGCAGTTCTCCATGCCTCGTCCCTCTCCAAAGGATCCCCTCTCCAGGACCTAAGCTGCATGGAACTGTCACCAAATTCAAGCTAACGGCCTGTGTTTGCCTTTGGGAATTTGCAGTCCTATTTCGGTCTTGTTTTTATGTGTGTGGTTTCAGCTGCCCACCCCAAGACGTCCCCCCTCAAGCATGTGCTTACATAAAAATAACTCTACCTCCCCAGCCAGGCCCTAAGTGAGACGACAGGGACGTTGGGGGTTTTCCTTGTATTTTGCTAGCCCTGTTTTCTGAAACTCTGCAGCAGCTGCAGGCCAGCGAGCATTGGACAGGTGTTCTTCACCCGGAGACGGGATGGGGAGAAGGCAGAGCTGCAAATGACAGTGCAGAGGATGCAGAAGAGAGGAAAATCAACCCAGGCATCCAATAAACTAAGTCTCTTTCTCCTGAGCATAACTGAATCCCATCCCGTCAGCAAGTTCTCCCCTTGGGGTCCTGGCACTGACGGTTCCCTCCTTCCAAGCATCAGACAGCAGCACCTCTTCCCATTCAAGGATCAGCTGAGATGTCACCTCTGTGGAAGGCCTTCCCCGTTCTTCAGCCAGTTACTCCAGCACAAGGCCCCTCTGCCTGTTTGTTCTCTGATATTTGCAACCTTGTCTGCACCTAACTCTCTCCATGAGAACATGCCTCCTGTGAGGGCTGGGACCCTGTGTGTCTAACTCACTGCTAGATCCCCAGATTCTAGGACACCATGGGGTACACAGCAGGACCTCAATAAAGAGTTGTTTTCACTGGAGTGTGACTCTCAAGAGGATGTTTAGAGCCTGAGTCAGAAGAGTTGAAGACGTCGAAGGGCCAGGCTCCCAAATGTTCTTCATTATTGAAGCTGAAGGATTGGGGCAAGTCACTGACTTCTGCAGGCCTCCATTTCCCCATCTATAAAGAGACTGTCTGAAATATGCTCGCCATCCCTGCACTATGGGTCAAAGTTTTCAATTATCCACGTACTCTTTCCTGTTTTCCTTTCACCCGTCTGTCTGTCCATCCATCCAATCATTCTTTCCCATGCGGTAGGCCTTGGAGATGCCACCTTGAAAAAGACACATTTCCTGTTCTGAAGAGACAGATAACCTTCCAGTGGCAGAGACAGAGAGGAGGCAATTCTGCACCGACCAGCTATCTGTCAAGGGAGACTCCTGGGCCTCCAGCCCGGACCACTGCGGGGATGAGAATGGGGTCCTTCCCAGAGAGACAAAACTCAGATCTAAAATCGCACTGCTGCTACAGAGTGATGAACAATGTGTGTTAGTTACAACCAGGGAATCTGAACATGAAACTCAAAGACAGTCACAAAGTCTCATCACTCATTCTTGAGACCACTGTGCTAATTATCTGTCCTTTATCTTTGCCATGGGAGAACTGGAAATTCTCATCAGAAGAAAGATTACAATCACTGCTAAGTTCCATCAGTGTTTCTTAGCTGAAGAGCTTAACGAATGCAGGTTCACATAAGCACACACATGCACGCATGCACACACACACATGTGCACACACGCAAATGCCCAGCATCCCTCCCCGGAGATCTGATGTGACAGAGCTGATGTAGGACCAAAGTTTGTGCAATTTCTTTCAATAAGCTCTGTGGGGGTTGCAAAGCAGTACCCATGATTTAGAGCCACTGAGTTTCTGCCAAGTTTACTTCTTATTACAGCTGTAAAGGTGCGTCAGAATATCAATGACAACAACTGAGACATATATCCATGAGGATTTTAACAGAACTTTCCTAAGCACAGAGAACACTGCAGCCACAAAACACTTTTATCTACCTCCTCAGAGCTAAATGGTGCCTGGAAACATTAAGCGCTGGAAGGGCCAGCCTGAGGGCATGGCTGCCCCCTGGGACCACACCCCCAGGCCATGCAAGAAACCCGGCCCCAGGAGATCTCCCCGCCTGGCCTCCACAGATTTCTTCCAATGCTTTCACTCAGTGCACTCGTGAGAAAACAACTTCCTAATGTACCCTGGAGTCACAATCACAGCCCCTTGCTTACCCGCTTGGCCAGATCAGATAACATTTCATTCCCTGAATTGGTTCCTAATTTAATTATTCCCCGGATAAGCAGCCTCCCGTCACTGCAGGGGAGAAAGAACTAGAAAGATGCTGGCGCCACAAGTTGCAGTTCCTATTGGGCAACTGGTGGATGGGGAGATGTTCTGGGCCGTGGACATCAGACGGACACTGGATGGACAGACAGATGGCTGAAAGGAAAACAGGCAAGAGGACGCTGGATAACTGAAAACGCTGACGCACAGTCACATTAAAAGAGGGCAAGCTGACCACCAACTGTTCACCCAACCCACCTTAATCTGCTGCCCCAGCCTAGTCAAGAAGGCAACCTGGGGTTTTACTAGGAGTTGAGGAGAACGTTTGGAATAATTGGATTGTAACCCCAAAAACCTAGATTCAATCCTGTCTCTTTATGCGTGGCCTCTCTGGCCCCCAGCATCCCCATCTATAGAAAGCAGCTGAACCATGTTCCTCTGAAGGCCTTTCCAGCTCTAAAATTCAGACAGTTCAGTATCTCAGCCAGGATCACTGACTCAGGGATCAGGATCCCATCTAAGAACAAAGCCTTTCCTAGGGCCAGGGAAAGAAACATTATTAGAAGAAAGTGAAAATATCTCATAAAACTTAACCCTAGACATGGAAACAAAAGTCCACACCCAAAGAAGCTTGTACACAAATGTATATGGCCACCTCATGCATAAGAACCAAAGGTAGAGAAAAACCAAGTGTCTATCAGTGGACAAATGGATCCACAAAACTGTGGTCTGTCCATACAATGGAATATTATTCGACCATGAAAAGCAATGAAGCACTGACACATGCTACAGCATGGATGAACCGTGAAAGCTACACAGAATGGAAGAAACTGGTCCCAAAAGACCTCATTCTAAGTGATTCTTCTCATACGAAAGTCCACAATAGAGGAATTGAAATGGACGGAGACAGAAAGTAGATTAGCGGCTGTTCAGGGCTGGGGGGTACCCATGGGGGAATGGGGAAATAAACGGGTGATAGCTAAAGCATACAAGGTTTCTTTTTGAGATAAAAGTTCTGAAATTAGCTGTGGTCATGGTTGCACATATCTGTCAATATACTAAAAAACATGGAATTGTATAGTTTGGGTGAATGGTATGGTGCATGAATTATATTTCACTAAAGCTGTTAAAGAAAAATAGATTGAGCAGGTTCTTCAAAAGTTTGTTTCACAATTTTTTTTAAATAAATCAGTTGACAACTTTGAAAGACACACATGCATACCCTACAACACCCCTGCAGCTTCCTCAGTGACCCACACGGTGATTTCAGGGAGCAAGTCTTCTCATCCTTCCATAAACCAAAAAACTGCTGACTCAAAAGTGGGCAGGCCTGCATTTTTCTATTGATTTGTTTCCATGTTAACAGCCAAAAGCAAATTTATTTTCTACCACTCAAATGGCAACTGAAGCTCCATCTTCTTTTCAATACATCATTTTTCTTCTCTGAGTCAAATTTTGTACAATGCAAAAGATCACTGGATTTTCAATTGTCAATCAGTGAGCAAATGATTTTTTCTTTTTCCTTTCTCTTTTTTCTTTTTTTTGCCTGGAAGATATTTCTGAGGAGGCACTCACAGTCACCCAGCTCCCGCTCTCCTCCTCCCTACATCTCATATCTAATTTCTCATAGAAACTGCTATCGAGTGGGTATAAATAGCTTTTCAAAGTTAGGACGACACAAAATGTCAGGCTGATACTGTTCTCATCAGTCGGAGCGTCCTTTCTTCTCCTCATTTATTCCCACTGATAACTTTCTTAGGCTAGTTCAGCATGTCCTAAAAGCTGCCATTTCCTCTGACTTTCACGATAATGCACTTGGATCACTGACCTGATGTGATCCGGCCTTTCTGGGATCAGGAGACTCTCGGCCTTTCTGGAACATACTGTCTTTATTAAAAAGTGTGACAGCTGATGAGAGAGGATCACGCCATCATGGGTCAGGCTGGAGATGACCACAGGCGAGGCAGTGATAAGCCTCCACAGTTCAACATACCCCAGGCTCGTGGGAAGACAGTCTTTCCCAAAGCTCATGGTATCTAAGCCCACACAATGTGTCAGAGAGGGTCCCTAGGCAGAGAGATGTCAGACACTCTGAGGCTCCAGAGGCTGCACCTTTGCAAGGCAAAGCTAGGGAAGGAAAGATGGGAGAGTCCCTGCTATTCCCAGGGAGTCCGATCCTGAGGCATCAGGGCTCAGCGGGATGGAGGAGGAGCTAACCCTCCCAAGGGCAGGGGTCACACGCTGGCTAGGAAGCAAGCGCAAAGGAGGCTCTTGGTACCAGCCTCTTGGGGAGCCACAGCTGAGGGCCCAGGACCCTCCTGGCTCTCTCTCATCTGCCCTTCATCCTGTGATGAGACAAGCGGGAGGCTGCCAGTTTGGGGCCCACCTGCATTCAGCCCTCCCCTGCAGGCCAGGTGACCTCCACGGCCCAGCCCTCTCCATTACAGCCTCTGGGCCAGAAGGTGTCCATCAAAGGCCACCCAGAGATCCTTAGGAACAAGCTCCCCCATGCCAGGGGAAATGGCCTGCCCAGCTCCTGCTGGCCCACCAAGCCCCCCACTACCGAGAACAGGCCGGGGCCAGACCAGAGATGACATCCCACCCACAGTAACGGTTTAACAAATCATCTGGTTTCTTCCTCATAGGAAAATTAAAGCTAAACAGCCCCTAAGGGGGCCAGTGGAGGAGGACACCACACAGAGGCCTCACAGGTCCCCTCTGACCTGGACATGAGAACGTCCTGCTCCCTCCACCAGATGACAGAGAGGGCCCTGAAATCCTCAGACATCTTCCGACAGCACCAGCAACTCTGGAGTCAAGCGTCTGGCTACGTAGCAGAGGTCAGCCAGCTGCAGCCAAATCCCCACCTGGATGTCCAAGAAACCAAGGACAGAGAAGCCAGGCCCCTGCTGACCCACAAGACCTCGGCCAAAACTCCTCCACCCCACCGCCCTGCGCGGCTGCAGCTACCAGGCAGAACCGTCAGAAGTGTGTAGACAGACGCAAGCCCTCGGCCCACACTCCCCGCCCCGGGGCAACCCCGCTTTCTTGTAATCCTGGCGGTCCCTTCCGTGCACGAAACAAACACGATTTGGTGTGTACATTTGGAAGACTCTTTATATATACAGGTTCATAAAGCAGAGAAAATTAATCCTCAGTAGACCCATAGTCTGATCTGGGGTTTGGAAATTATAGTCCCTAAAAATACACACCAGGACATACTTTATATTTTTAATGCAAATATTTACATTCCAAACAAAGGAGCATGGAACTTGAAGCCAAGCTATTTATACCAGCTATAAGAAACACCAACAGCCTCCACATTTCTCGCCTGAGTAGATGGCTCCGCTTATACTCCTGAAACAACAACGAAATTTCCATCACATTTTCCCCTAAGGCCCTCAAGACACAAAAAACTGTAGTTACTACGTTTTAGTAGCCCCAAAACCTAATGCCAGGAAATCCAAGATTATTCCACCAGGCTCTCAACTCCTTGAGAAACTGAGTGACAAGTGTAGCCATCCTGTGCCACGCTATCAAACTTAGCGTTCCCATAACTTCTCCAGGAGAAACTAGCGTTTGGAAGAATCATTTTTAATTGATGTATTCATTCGACAAATGGCAGTCACCGGCCACTAAGTGAGAGTCCGGCTACATGAATGTGCCGTGAGCCCCCAGACACCCTCCTCCTGAAGAGAGGCTCGCCAGGCTGGGAGAGCAGCTGCACCCAGCAAAATGGAGCACAGCGCAATGTGGGGCAGGTTCAAGGTGGAGAAACATGATTGAGTGGAATGCAGAAGCTCAGAGGAGGAAGGCTCCACCTGGATGGGGGAGGGATGTACGGGGAGGAGCTGGCAAGAATGACTGGCAAAGAACTCCTGAAGGCAGTGGGGCTGGGGGGCTCGATGGTGAAATAGGCAGATGCAGGGGCCTCCCCCTCTCCAGTGGCCAGGGGACCCAAATGCAGTCAGGTCCAGGCCCGGCTGGCCAGGCGTCTCATTGCAAAGACAGAGCCGGGTCGGGTAGAATCACAGACCCTGTGGAGGGCTGGGACCTGGAGAAGCTGCTCCAGGCCCAGGCCAGGAGTCAGCCACTACCTCAGCTTCCTGTGCATTGTGTTCAAGTTAGAATGCGGCCTTGAGATCCATGGCTAATCATTATCTGAATTTGGCTCTGCCAAATTTCCCATGCTCTGCTAACAAGTAGGGAAGAGATGTTCTTCTTGAATTTACAGCCAGATTATTTCCCAGAGCAGATAACAATACCTATTGGACACACTGTGACCACCTCTACCAAGTACAGACCTAGCAGGTGCCCCTGACCGCCCACCCAACGTGGGCCAGGCACAGGGCCTGGTGTAACTTTCCTGTTGTCTATACCTGGTGGTGTCTATACCATCCCAGGACTGTGGAAGGAGGTCCTGGAGGTGACAGCCCAGCCCTGCTTTCCCCAAGGCAAGGAGGCCCTTCCCACTGCTGGCAGCCGCCCCGGACTGGCTCGCAGGCCGTGGGGTGGGCGGATCTGCCTGACTGCCCCAGTTCCCCACTCCCTTGCCCACGGGTTCAGCCACATTCTCCGACAACAGCTGCAGTTGGAAATGGCCATCACACGCGGATTTCCACCTGCCTTCCCCCTCCTCTATCTCTCCATAGGTTTGACCTCGCCCAGAAAAGAGGGGTGCCATGTGGGGAGCGCCCCTGAATCCTAAATGGTACTATTTCAAATACTCAAGCCACCCAACCAGGTAGAGATCATTAACCCCATTTTACAGATGAAGAAACCGAGGGGTAAGCCGAGGTGCAGCAGCACCACATGAACTTGAACCTGGGACAGCGTGGATCCCAGGCTCAACCCACTACCTACCCTGCCCCACCAGGTGCCTATGGGATCTAAGACCTGGGCTAAAAGAACCTCCACGTCATGAGCACCAAACATTTGGTTGACCAGAAATGTGAAGGTCCAGGTGAACTTACTACCATCAGCGTGAGTGAGCTGCCAGGGGCTACAAAAGGGAACTCAGCTGCCCAGACCACTGTCATGGAAGGGTAAGATAATAACACATCTTACACCTCTCTCGACCTCTTAGACTCTGAAATGCAGGCTGTGGCCTCCTAGCAAAGGTGGGCCCAGTCCTTAGGGACAGCTACCTACAGGGAAACAGAAAAGCAAAAGAAGGACAGAACCCCCGCTAAGATAGATCCAGGGCCACCCTGGGAGAGACAGGATCGCCACTTCTCCTTGTATGCCCTCCCCCTTGGTGGCCACACCACATCTTCTTGACCACAGGGAGCAAAATGGGTCGGGCAGGGGCATATTCCATTTCAAGAGAAAATGCTGAGCCACCAAGCTCCAGCCTATTGTCAGAAAAACATAATTGTGCCTGGTCTTTATATCTAGCTATTTGCCCATGTTGGGGTATTTTCCAGGCACCTGGGTGCCTGGGCTGTCTGTTTCAATATTTTTACCACAAATGCAATTCTGGAAAGTGTCCAAGTTTCCATTATAATGATACCCTCTGCTTTTGAGGATCTGCCAGCCTCACTTTCTTCAGAGATCTAAAAGGCCTGGGCCACAATGAGTTCTAGAAATGTAAAATAGGCATCATGGAGAGACTGCCAAAGCCAGGAGCCCCCCTCAGACCCCCTCAGGACTCTTTTGAGCTGGGAGCAGGGTGAGATGTGACATTCACAAGCGAGCCACACCAGCACATTTCCACCTAGAGCCAGCCTCGAGGTCTCCTCTTTCTGGTTAATTGCATCAAATATGGGCACACCCGAGCTGCTCCACAGCCTGGCTGCAAGGTCAGCTGAAGGGTCTTGAAGGGTAGCTGTTTACCAGTGTCCTCCCTGCACAGATGAGGAGACAGAGCCCAGAGAGTAAAGCCACCACCCTAAGGAAACCTCGCTGGAGCCAAGGCTTCCAGGAGCTCCTGCCTGTACCCTTTGAGGTAGAATATACTGGAATCGAATATGGAGACATGCATGGTGAGGAGCTCCGGGGATAAAGAATACCACCACCACCCGAGCCAGTGTTTACTGAGCACTGACTGGATGCCAGGCACTGTGCCAAGCACTGCCAGGCAGGTATCAACCCTTTAAAAAGACACCCGCTCTCAGTCCGGGGGGTGAAGCTGTCCCAGAACCCTCTAATCTCCAAGTCGCTACCCTGGGCTCCGCTGCACTTTGCCGAGCCCCCGTAAGGTGCCTGTCAGCGGCGTTATGTAACTCTGACTTGCACAAGCTCCACCTCGCCCACTGATCTGAGTGCTGTGCTCTGTGCTGAGCGCTGACTCTCTGCCCCCATGCACCTGGCTCAGAGCTGCACCTGGGAGAATGCGGAAACGCTGCAGGTCCTGCGGCCGATGGTCTCTATTCTTCCCCATGCCTCTGGAAATCAGCGAAGAGGAGAAACTGCTTCCCACTTGCCACCTTCCCGCAACTTAACCACTTGCTGATTCACGCCGCCTCCTCCTTCTGGAGCCACAGTTGTTATTCTCCCCTCACCCCCTTATTTCCCTCCTGCCTCCACCGTCATTCCCCATCCTCCCTCCTGCACATCCGGATGGCTAAGAACTTGGTGTGTGTCATCTCTAACTGCCTCCCAGCCCTCTAAGGGATGTGAAGGGATACACCTGTGTGACCTGCCTAGCACAGGGCCAGCTTCAAACCTATAGGGACACAGCATATGACAGCTCTTGAGATGAACTGTCTTCCTCCCCAACTCCCATATTTACAATTTAAAAATCTATACTGGCCTAAATGGACACAAAACCTTCACGCTTCTTCCTGGACACTCCTAACTAGACACCTAGACTGGGCACACTAATGACATAACTGTTCCCTTTATGCTCTATCTCCTGCTGTGGAGACACAGGTCTAACATAAATCATTTTGTCCCAGTGCTTTATTTGAAAGGAGAAACCGTCTCAGTAAAGAAATCAGACCCTCATAGTGGAGGCCAATAAAGAAATGCCTTGTGCAGTGGAAACACTCAGTCTCCCAACACTTAGCCAGCTAAGTGCGAACATGATCTCTGCATTCACAGCACAGGAACGGAGTGACCCTTTGAAGTAACTTAATCGCATACCTGAGCATCCCCTTTACAGACCAGAAGGGAGGGAGGCTGCGTGATTCTCACCAGTGACTGAGTCACTTCCAAATCACAAGCTGCTAAAGAGACGTCCGCTGGCTGATTGCTCAGATCAATGACACTCCCAAGTCAGCTACCACTTTTAAAAACAGTCTCTGCTTTTAGAACGTAAGACAACTCCTCTTTCATACAAATGCGCTCCAAACGGCATCTCTGCCATCCTGGGCCTGCTGAGGCCCCGGAAACGGGGACAGGGCCGGAATGTGTTGATGGGAAAAATGAGAGCTGCCAATTACCGGGAGTGTCCACTCATCTGGAAGTTTCTAAGAGGCCAGCCCAGCACAGTGCAGATGAAGGAGCTGGCCAAGAGCTGGAGATCAGAGACCATCTGACTTTCAACATATTGGCTATGTGATCTTGGGCAAGGGTCTCCCAACTTAATATCATACCTGAGCATCCTCTGCTCAGATGGTGGGTGCCTCCCACCTCCTGCGCTGAAACTCCACGTCCACACCTGGAAAAGGGGGCTCCTCACACTTCCCCAAGTCCACCCTCCACACCCCACCCCTGCTCTGAACTTCAATGTCCACACCTGGAAGAGGGGGGTTCTCACACTCCCCATCACCAAGTCCACCTTCCAACCCCCGCCCCTGCTCCCAAGCCTTGCTTTGCTTCACTGCCCTTCTGGGCTCTTACAGCAGCTTCTGGATCATTTGTCTGTCTACACAGCCAATTCCGCCTGTCCCCCTCCCATGAGGGCTGGGACCCTCCCTGTCCTATCCCTGCCGAATCATCCCAGAGGCTTAGCTGTGGGATCTATTTGGTGAAAGGAATTATATGAAAAGTTTCATGCAGATGACTTTACACATATGGTAATTCATTTAACAGCTGCAGAATGAATGCATGACACATGAGTACCTGAAGGAGCTCTGTCCACCTCACCTCCAGCCTGAGGACCTGGCTGCAGGTAAGATGGGCACCCATCAGTTCTCAGTCTTTGGACCCACAATGGGTGTGGCTCCTGTGCCCTGCTCTCTGATGCTATGACACCCTTCCCAATATATGAATGCTGGGCCAGATGTCACGTTTCAGACCTCCTGGAAGCGCACTCACCCCTATCATACTTCTAGAATTTGAGCCCAGATTTAAATACCCAGGCTGGAGAATCCTCTCGAAAATTCACAAGACCTGTCAACCCTGTTTTCCCCATACCTGGCCGGAGCTGAGTCAAGGCTGTTCCCTGTAGACTGGCATGTTCAGGACATCCTCACCTGTTCAGGACAGCCCTGGGGTCTCCCTCTTCTCCCCAGCCCCCTCCACTAGCAGGACACCTTCCAGCCGAACTCGAAATGGCTCAGACCACCACAACCCAACACGACTCTGCAGCTTCCCCTACTGCAGACTGCTGGGGCCCAGCCGGTTAACTCGGAGCTTCTTCTTTGCTGTTTCTCAAGAACCAAATAAGTAGAATCTGCTTCCCACTCTACCAACCTTCCCTGAAAACACTTCTTCTTGACGCAGGAATTAATCTTCTCTCTTCCAGGCATGTGAAAAATCAAATGCTTCTGACATCTCACCTTTCCTGGCCTGGGGCAGCAGCAACCAGGGAGGACAAAGGTGTGGAAGGAAGCTGCAGCCCTCGCAGCAGCCACGGCCACCCACCGTGCTGGGTCCCCGGCCGCTGGGTCCCTGGCCAGACAGTGGCTCACACATGGGAGCTCTGCTCATTCAAGCACAGCAAGGCACACATGTGACCACTGCGGGCAGGCCTGCCTGCCACCCCCTGTACAATATCCTGGATGAATTACCCCTGTATGCTTCACCTACAAGCCAGCTCACTGCAATCATGCAATGCCCAGAGGAGGGAGACGCAAAGACAGGGCTGGACACCTGCAGAGAGCCCCTGAGCTGGCTCTCCTGGGGAGCTGGACTTTGGAGGGCAGCATAGACCTGCAGCTCCACCTCCAGCTCACCTGTGCACCCACAGGAAGGCCATGACAAGCCACTTCACCTCACCAGCTCAGTGTGTCCATCCAGGAGGTGGCAAGAAAGAAAATCTTCTGACAGTTCCTCAGGAATTTGGGGGAGAAAAACTTGCCTAGTAAAAATTACCTACTTAGAAGGCACTTTTATCTCTATGCTACTTTGAATAAAATCATATAGGATCTATGAATGTCTTCATGCACCAATCAAGAGATCCTGGTTCAACATTGAGTTTGTAAAATTAGTAAGTGCCATGCACTGAAGGGGAGGGCTCCTGATTTTGCAAGGTTGCGGGTCGGGGAAGGAGGAGCAGGAAAGCGGGGAAGGGATAAGGGTCCAGCAAGGTCCGAGGAGGCCCAGGAGAAACGCCGGGCAAAGCTCCAGGCCTCAGTTTACTTCATGGCCCCTCAGGGGGTGCAAATGCCCTCCAAGGCCTTTCTGCCCCAACACTGGGTGTCTATCCTAACCCACCGAGGTATCCCACACCACTCAGGAATTGCAGCTGATAAAGACGGGCTGGGGGCACTGCTAGGTCGCCCAGAGGCAGGTGAGCCGCTCTGCTCAGCCTCAGGCTTGTCACATCCCTCTGCGGGGCATCCCGGAGCCACACTTCATTCCCGAGAACTCGGTACCATCAACTTACCCAACGTGAACAAGGCGAAGGTGCCCAGCTGTCACAGCCGCTCCGCGAACGCAGGGAGACGAAGAAGGCCCCTGCCCCCAGGAGTTGCTCCCAGCCCCCAACCTGGCCGCCTCCTTTGCGGACTTCCCTACGCCTGGCGCGGACGTCCAGCCGCCAGCAGCCGACAAACCGGCCCCACAGCCTTCCATGTCTATACCCGCCGTTCCAGCCCCGCCGGCCGGCGCCGGACACAGGGCAGGCGGGCAACATGGGCACCTGGACCGCGACGGGGCGGTCAAGCAGCTGTGCCCAGGACCCGGGCGGCTCCGAAGCCTCAACATGCACACACTCGCGCGCACGCCGGCCAACTGGTTGCCTGGAGGAGTCGGGAAAGCGCTTCCACCGCTCTTCATTCATTCATTCCCACAAAGGCCAGGTTCCCTTCGCCCTGGCGCCTCCATCCTGCCATCCCAGGGGGCCAATTGCGCCACAGCCCGCCACCCAGCCACCCACAGCCACGGCGTCCTATCTCCGGCACACACAACCCAACAGACTCGCATTCCATCTCTACAGCCAGCATCGCCTCCGCGCCCGGGCCGCTGCCACCCGGCTCCCCAGCTTAGCCACCCCGCAGCCCCGGCTCCCCGCCTCCGGCCCCACTGCGCGGCTCAGACCTGCCTCGCTCGGCTCGCCGCGCCCAGGCCGGCCAGGGACGCCGCCGCTACCGCTGGGAAGCTCCGGCAACTCCCAAGTCACGCCGCCTCCCGAGAAGCGGCGGGGCGCAGGGAGGGGACAGCAGTGGGGGCGGGGCGGGGAGGAGGGAGGCGGAGGGGGCGGGGAGCAAAAGTTCACACCGCTCGGGGCTCAGCCGCGCCCCCTTCTCTTCCCAGGCCCGCCCCCACGATCCCCCCTCCCTGAACCGGGTGCGACGGGCATCTGCGCCGGAGAGCTCTGGCCTCCCCGCCCGGAACGGCCACAAGGCTAGAGCCGGGGTTCTGGAAGCGGATCCGAGCTGAATACCAGGGAGAATGACAGATGCCCACTTAACTGCCCCGGGCTGAGCCTGGAAACTTCCCCAAAGTGCGAAGGGGGTGTGGGGGCGGAGCGCCAGGCAGGGGGGAATCCCTGTCCCCCACCACCAAACGACGCGCGCTCGCACCGTGAAAGCAGCAGTCGGTCGGTCGATCGGTCCCCCTCCTGCGGCTGCCAGAGCTGGGCGGTGCAGGGGCGTCCCGATTCCGTCTCCTGGGGTCCTTTTCTCGGACAGCCAGCGGGTGCGCGCCCCGCGGCGTGCGCCCCCAGCCGGCCGCCGGATATCCACGGCGCCACCACGCCACCGCTCCGTCCCTGGTCCCCTCGCTCCGACCGCGTCCTCTCTGCGAGGGAGGGGGCGTGCGTCACCGCTGGGCAACCCTTCCAGCCGGGTCCCCAAGCGCGCAGGAGGCCCGGAGCGCGGCCAGGAGCAATGGCAAAGGGATGCCTCCCGCTGGGGATCCCGGAAGCCTAGGGGAGGCCGGGCCGAGGGGCGTGGGGCCCAAACCTGCCTTGGCTCGTTGCGCTTGCAAGTTCATTGTCTGCCTGGGCCGCCGCCGCCGCCGCGCAGGGAGAGCAGCGGGGAGTGAGGCTGCGCGCAGCCTCCGCCGGCCAGAACTCCCTATGCTCAGCCCCGGCCGCCGCCAGCGCTGCCCGGCCGGAACCCGCGGAGGGGTGCCGGAGCCCCAAGCCCAGAGCCAGACCTCCTTCCGCTGCTCCTCGCCGCCCCCACCTCGGCGTCTGGCACCCAACTTGTACCTGAGAAGCCTGAGTCCAGCCGGAAAGCCTCTGCGGCTCCGGCTCCGCGGGAGCGCGCCCAGCCCCGCGCCGCGAACCCAGCATCCAGGGCGCGTCAACCTGACTCCCCGAGCGCAGGGAGGAAAAGTTTGGGAGTGACGTGCAGACGACGAATGAAACATCTGAAGAGAACCCTCCCCCCGCCCCATGTCGCGCTGACACACTTCAGCTCGAGTCTGGAATGCGAGATCAAGGCGTGTGCGCCAAGCGGTGGGTTTGGCCCCCGCCCCCTTCCCCGCCGAGTCAACACTGCTTGTGTGTTGCGGTGATTCCAAATAAAAGCACACCGCGACTCCCGAAGTCTGGTAGTGACACCTTACCAGAGGCATTTTTAAGGCACTTGGAGGTCTGGAGCCAGCCCATACATTAATATTGAAAGACAGAGCGCTGGTGGGTTCGGCGCCCTCTATTGTATTTTTGCATCCCAGGAAGGCTGGCCCGGCTCTTCTGCCCGGCGTGTTTGCTTCCGCGGGGAGGTAAAGGTCTGCGGGACCCGGAGCGCCACTGCCTGCGGCAGAGGCCTGGAGGCGGCTGCCCCAGGGAAGCACCTGGACAGCCCGAGGGCAAGGAAGCCGCACCAGCGGCCGACTCCACTGACTCTGGCCTGAAGATGCCATCAGTTTAAGAAAAGACATGAAATTCTGGCAGATTCGCTCCGAGGGCGCTTGGAGCACCCAGCCCAGCCTCTCAGGAAACTGAGGTCCAAGAGACAAAAAGAATCCGCAGTCCTTTGCCCGCCTGTGTTCCCATGGCCAGGGTCCAGCACCCTCTTCCTCGAAGCAGCCAGAAGTGGAAATGAAAGTGCTCCGTTAACTGTAGAGTGCACACCACCGAAGGGTCATTGCTGACACTGCCTTCTCCCTATTAGCTCTTTATTGCCGGAGGCTTCATCTCACCCTCCTGAAGCTACAATCCACCCTGAGGTCATAAACTTCTGCTCAGCATCCATGGCAACTAATGCAGAGGTCACAATCAGAGAATTATAACTGCAGATGGGAAACTGGGATGAGAGGGGAGTTCTTTAAAATCCTGTCTTGTTTTCCTGCAAATAATGCCTCTTACATAAAATCTGCGAGGAAAGATTAATGCGGCAAAGAGACTCGCCTTAGAATCTCAGACTAGATTGCTTTTTCCATACAGACGCCACTTGGTGATTTTTGTTCTTTATTATTTTTTAAACAAAAACCTTTTTCTGAAAATACAATGAGCTGCTTTTTGCAGGGTTCACAATTCCCAATAGATGATGATGCCGTTTTTGAAGGTCTTACACACGTTGTGGCTTTGGGGCTTATTTATTAGCTCCCAAGAAAAGCCTGCCTTTCAGTGAGGTTTATATACTGGAGTAATTGCATCGGGGGACACAGAGCAGGGTTGGTTGTGCATGCGTCTGCAAGGAAGGCCCTGGGCCAGGCAGCTGTCAGACCACTGTACAACGGGTTTAAACAAACACAGGGAAGGGTCTGTGGAAACAGCGAGGAGGAAATCCCCTCCAGTAAGGGTGTGTGGAACATTATTCCAGGGCCACACATACTGCGATGGAATAATGCCCTTCCTCTCCTCCCTCCAAGTAAACACATGACTCTGTTATGGAGATGGCGCGGGGCCCACCCAGATCACTTTCAAATTCAGGTGTCAGAAACCACGGTTGACATGGAGCAAATTGCTTTTAAGTAAAAATCACGGTGCCGCTTTGATACGAATTCCACCAGGGACTTTCCAAAGGTATTTATACACGTGCCTGAGATTAACTAGAGGGTGATTTTTTCCCCTCAACCTTAATTTCAAAAAATTACCCAAGAATTGCACTTGGGCCTGTTATTGCAGAGAATTGAAAGAACACCCAAATGCTGGGTCCCTGTGGATGGGTGAAAGGGTAGGCAAATAAATGTGTAACTGCCAGGGAGGTTGGTACCGACATGGTATTAGCAAGTCATGGCTGGAAAAAAATGCAGATACTGGCCAAGCACACCTGTAATCCCAGCGCTTTGGGAGGCCAAGGCGGGCAGACCTCTTGAGGTCAGGAGTTCGAGACCAGCCTGGCCCCAACATGGTGAAACCCCGTCTCCACCAAAAATACAAAAGTTAGCCAGGTGTGGTGGTGCATGCCAGTAGATGCAAAGAGAATCCCTGGAACATGGGAGGCAGAGGTTTCAGTGAGCCGAGATCACACCACTGCACTCCAGCCTGGGCAACAGAGTAAGACTCCCTCTCAAAAAAAAAAAAAGACGCAGATACTTTAAGAAAATAAATCCCCTCTTCCCAGCTTCCCAGGTGTTCACTCTAAGCCCCCACAATCGTGGAGTTCAATTGCCTGGGTTCAAATCCTACTGCTGCCACCCACTAGCTGAGCAACCCTGGACAAATCACTTCTTTCTGTGCCTCGTTGTGAGGCTTCTGATAGCACCTACAAGCAGTCAATTGAGCTGTTGATCCCAACTCCTCATTCTCTCATGGTGGTTATTACACATCTGCATCCTTGTCACAGCTTTCTAGTGTGGGGATTGTACTTTCCTATTCCTTGACTTTGGACTTGCTTTAAACAATGAGATAATGGAGAATGTAACTGGATCAGAGGTTTGGAATGTGTTTGCAGGGCCAGACCTGCTTTCCTGTGCTCTGGTGGTCCACCCTGAGAAGAATACATTGCTACCTCATCCAGAGAAGTTTCAGAATGAACACACATGGAGGAAATCTGAACTTGGCTTGCTGTCTGGAGCCATGTCACTCCATATACAGCAGGACTCAGAGTTCAGGTGACCCACAGACACATGAGCAAGGTAGGGAAAAATGCTTATTGTTGCAAGCCACTGAATGTTGCAAGATGTTTTGTTACACAGCATTGTTTTGGATGTAGCTGGCTGATACATGGCCTCAGTGGGTTGGTGTCAAGACTAAAAACAAAGTGTTGTTAAAATAGCACAATTCCTGGGACACAGTAAGAATTCAAAATAGTAGTTCTTATTAGTAATCATTATTATTGCAAGTAGTTTTGTCCATGACAGTCACATAATTGAATGTTTGTTAACATTGAATGTTTGCTACAAGGACGCCAGCAAACTGGAATGTCAGAAACCTACTACAGTCCTTAAAATCACATTCATTCATTCATTCATTCACTCAGCAGACACTCTCCGAACACCTGTTGTGTGCCACTCACAGGGCTGAATGTTGGAACCATTAAGGTCACTAAGACTCAGCCCCCTCCTAAAGAAAGGGACCGTCAAAGTCCCACCTTGTGATAAGCACGGAGCTGAGCACTTCCCCGTGCCTGTGAGGCCGGTATTACTTATCTCCATTTTTCAGGCCAGGAGACTGAGGCTTACAGAGCAAACACTTAGGCAAAGGCGAAAGCTCATGCCTATTCCATGAGTGTGCACCAGTGCTGATGAATTCAAGTTCATAGTGGGTAGACCCATTAGGGAGGGGCAGTGGGGCAGGGCAAAGGAAGGACATACCTTGTCACTCTCAGCCTCCTGCATGCGAGGAGGGGCTTGGTAAACACTGAGACTCAGCAGCCCCAGGTCCTGCTCCTGCCACTGAAAAGGGCTGCACCTGGGTGCGAGGGAGCCCTGTGGTTCATTGCAGAGGCCTTCAAATTCATTTTGGCAGCCCTGGCTTCAGATGTCTGCCACCTCTGCCACCAGCAACAACCTGCCTCCCACTCTGTGACTTTGACAAATTTAGACTGCTCAGTAACCTGAAATGCATTTCAATTTCATAAATTTAGCAATGCTGCGGTTAGGCAGCTCCCCTTCTGCAGCAATACATCCATTAAGGGCACTTTAAGCCCATTTTGGTATGCTAATCCATCACAAAATGATGTGAAATTTGGGTTCTTGTGAAAATTTCCTACACCTCATCCAAAACCTCTACCAGATTTAGGACAATAACAACTCGCAGTTCCTTAGAGCAGCAGACTTTGGCTCTGCATTGAACCTTCAGTGAAAAAAGGAATGGGGCTGGTTTTAAACTGATGTCCAGACTTGTATATTCACGAGAGTTGTCTGCTCTAATGGGCTTCCCCTTAGGGGCAGTTTGCTTGTTCCAAAAGTGCTGCTGCAGCTTTAAGATTTCAGAACTCTGTTCCAGAGCAATGGAATCATATATATCTCTGTGTTCCCCACCTAACACAGAGCCTGCTAATTTTTTTGAATGACCCGAGTGGAATCACCTGGCTCGATGAGCACTTACTCGTCCATCAGACCTATTTAGCTTCATATGATTTTTACTATGTCCTGATGAACACTGGGGATCCTAAAATCCAGGCAGAAGCCTCTGAAGGAAAATCAGATAAAGACACTCAGTGCCTCTAGTGATGACCCCCTCATCAGAATGGTGCAATGTGTTTATCCTACAGCCTCTGAGGCCGGAAGGAATGTGCACAGGTGATAAAAGAGACATAATGTCATTTTATCACCACCTAAGACTCTGTTGCTACCAATTGTTGAAGGACAGCACCTATTAAGTAGATGTTTTTAGCTGCATAATAGACATTTCGCCAATAAGATAAAGTTTACAGCTGGTGGCGGTCTCACTTACTTGCTTCTGTCATAAGATCTACAACCCATCCAACAGCAAAAATGAGCTGTTGACTTGGTAAATTTAGAGCAGCTTCGCCTGCCCTAGATGTGAAATACCTGAGCCTTCTAAATAAATTTCATTTTCCTGGTTGAGCATTTAATGCAGTGAAATGTTACAAAGCGGTGCTTAGGAGGGTAACAGAAATGAACACCCACAGGCAGATGCTGTGAGCGGCTCATCATGATAGGCACTCCTCCCCCGCCCAGCTTTGCTGCCAGGTCCAACCCAGACCTGCTTCACCCCCGCCACCCCATGCTCTGTGAGTGTCCGCTGTGCACCTGCTCAGGTGCTACCTGTGGGAGAAGTCCCCATGACATCCTGGCTCTTGCTGCTCCTTTACCCCAGCTCATTGAGCCACCATCCTCTTCCCAAGCCTTGTTCATCTTGGAAGTACCTGGACAGTTTTCAGAATGCAGATTCCTAGGCCCCAAAACCAGACAGTCTGTTACACTGGAGTGGGGCCAGTCATCTGAATCAGAGTGTCTGGCGCAGTGCCTGGGCACCTGTGTATTTAACACGCTCCCTCAGCGCCCATGACCTTGAGAGCTGCTGGTTTGGGCCAGTCTCATGTCCCCCTGGGGGCTGTCACAATAGCCTCCTCCTGCTCCTTTCCCTGCCTCCTCTCCCGACGTCCATTAACTGGTTCTTTCTACTTACACAGCCAGGGTCTTTCCAAGACACAGATCTGATCCTGTCAGCCCCATGATTAAACACCTTTGACGCCCATCCTTAGTGCCTCCAGTGCACCAACAAGGTTACCAGGTCCAAGTCCACATTGCCAGGCAGGGTCCAAGGCCATGCAGCTGTGGTCCTGCCTCTTCCATGGGCCCATCTCCCTCCCTGGCCCCTACACACCCATCAGCTCCATCCACATGGCTTCCCAAAGTGGTTCAGGGGCAATAGACAGGGTGGTTCTGGAAAGATGGGTCCTGTGACCCTGTGACAAGGGCACTGCAGCACGCTGGTGTCCATTTTCAGGGACTATCTGGTCTTGGATGGGGGTTGGCTCCTTAGGAGTTGCTTAGACAAAATTGAAGCCTGCTGTGGGCATGGCTGTGGGTGTGGGTGACAGCTGGTGGGGGGGAGCGGTGTGAGCACCTTTCAGGGGTGTGCCCCACCCCCACCAGACCCATGCTAGCTCACCTGAGCACTTGGTACATGGGCTGTAAGGACCCAGGCTCTGGCTCTGACCTCAGCCCCACCCTTCCTTTGCTGCCACCCTCTGTAAGCCTCACATCCCTCCCTGTGACATGAAACATGGAATTGATTCTCTCCTGGGACTGTCCCCTGTCCAGTGTCATCCAGAATCGATATCACCCAATGTAAGAAGTGAACAGAAAGGGATTTTCTCACTCTCTAGATCGGTCTTCTGTTGCTGAGTAAGAAATTACCAGAAACTTCATGACTTAAAGCAGCATCCATTCTTTTAACCTCACAGCCTGTAGACCAGAAGCCTGTGTGCGGTCTCTGCTCTGGGTCTCATAAGAATGAAGGGAGGGTGTTGGTCAGGCTGGACTGGAACCTGCAGGTCCTGGGGAGGGATGCAAGTCTTTACCAAGTTGGTAAAACTGAGGCCCCCATTTCCTTGCTGGGTGCCAGTGTGGGTGCACTCTATGCTTAGAGGCCGCCTACGTTCCTTCTGTGTGGCCCTCTCCACCTTCCAAAGAGCAGCAGCATTTCAAGTCGTTCTCACTCTTCAATCCCCTCTGCCCTCCTTTTGTGCCAGCTTTTAAGGGCTCATGTGATTCCACTGAACCCACTGACAATAATTCAGAATAACCCCTCTGCTAAAGTCAACTGATTAGCAACCTTAATTACATTTGTAGAGTCTCATTTCTCCTATAACCCGACATATTCATGAGCATGACACCAGGGGCACAGGCAAAGGTGATAGGGTAATGGGGGTAAAGGTCACAATTCCCCAGAGAAACAGAACCGAGAGAATGTATGTATGTATATATGTAGGCATGCATGCATGTGCATATTTGTGTGCTGTAAGGAATTGGCTCACATGATCACGGAAGCTAAGGAGTCCCAGCCCACCAGTCTCAGCCTGGGCCTTACTCTGAAGGCAGGAGGGGGCCGGCATCCCAGGTCAAGAGAGGACTCTTTCTTACTCAGCCTTTTGTTCTATTCGGGCCCTTAATGAATGAGACGAGGCCCGTCCTCTCTGGGGAGGGCAGTCTGCTTTGCTCAGTCTACCAAGGCAAATACTAATTTTATCCTCAAACACTCTGATCTGGTTTGGCCATGTCCCTACCCAAATCTCATCTTGAATTGTAGTTCCCATAATCCCCACGTGTTGTGGGAGGGACCCAGTGGGAGGTGATTGAATCATGGGGCTGTTATCCCCATGCTGTTCTCATGATAGTGAGTTCTCATGAAATCTGATGGTTTTACAAGGGGCTGCCCCCTAACCTGCACTCGGCACTTCCCCTTACTGTCACCATGTGAAGAAGGGTGTGTTTGCTTCCCCTCCGCCATGATTGTGGGTTTCCTGAGGCCTCCCCAGCCATGCTAAACTGTGAATCAATTAAACTTTTTAAATTACCCAGTCTCTGATATGTCTTTATTAGCAGTGTGATAATTGACTAACACATACCCCCACAGACAGGCCCAGAAAAATGTTTGACCAGATATCTGGGCACCCCATGACTCAGCCAAGTTGACACATACAATTAACCATCCCAGGGGTCATTTAAAATTCGGCCTTTCTCACCCTCTGTGTTAGGAGTTCCAACCAGCTAGCATGTCCCACTTCTTCAGCAAATATTTTTTGAGCAGGGACCAGGGCACACATAAGCCTCCAGGTCTCCTACCCTACCCTTGGCAGGCCCAGTCTGAAAGGCCACAGACAGGGAAGAACCAGGTGCCAAGCCCATGCCAGGGCTGGGGCAGATGGCTGCCTCCAGTGAGGTGCAGGTTCTTGTGCACTCAGTGAGGAGCCAGACCAGGCATGAGTTCCCAGCCACATCCTCAGGGATTTGCTTTACACAGGGACTCCCTGCGCAATGACTGACTCACCATGTTCTTTTGATATAGTCACACAGAGGCAGTTGACCCTGAAATATACACAGATGAAGTTATATGGTGGCTGGGAGTTGCTTTGATTATGGGCTGTGGGATGAGCTGGGAGCGTCAAGAAATGAGACCAGCCAGGATCATTGAAGCTGGAGGGTGGCATGGTGGCATTCATCCCTACTTCTGGTCTATATTTGGAAAAATTCATAAGAAGGGTTTTTTAATGCATTCTAAATGACAATTTTTGTCTTTATCACAAAGGAAAAACTGCCACCATTTATCATAACAAAAAATCACCAAGTAAATACAATGAAAGACACGAAGTTACTCAACTCCAACCAGGTACTCACGAGTCCTTTCCCCTTGTTGAAGGAGATGAGTGGGTGTTGGAGTTTAGGGCCCAGGGTCTAGCAGGCTTTCTCACAGGGTTCAGTTTTTAAGCAGATGCATCTGTTTTATTTTGATCCCCCTGATTTTAAGAAAGCTGATAGCGAAATGCCCTTCTCAGTCTGTGGCCCTGCTGTCTTCAGTGCTGGATGTCTGCATCACCCAGAATCCCCTGTGGTCTGGGTGAGCCTGTCTGGGCACACTGCATGTGTGCAGGGGGAAGAGGGGTACAGGTGGGAGAGGGGCCAGAGGATGGAGAGCACCAGAAGCAGCCAGGGAGAATCCACTTAGGCAAGGGAAGCTCGGGCTCAGAGATGGCCTCTGAGGCCCCTCCTCCCACCTCGGGACCCACCTTCTTCTATGGGTCCCACTTGCAACCCCCCTGCCCTTAAGACTCAAGACCCCGAAGCACTGTTCATGCTCCCCACCCTCTTCCCCAAGCTTGCCTGGGAAAGAGCCCAAGGGCCCTCCACACCCTGGTTTGAGCATCCAGTGAAAACCCCAACCCTCCCGCCATCCCCAGGTCTAAGAGGGGATTGCTTTGTTGTCTGCTAAGCCTCTGGTGTCCTGAGGATTTGGGGAGGTTGAAGTGTCGTGTTCTCAGCACAGGCACGGCTCAGGGGACTATACCTGTGGGCCACATCCCTGGAACCTCAGAGGAGACCAGCTTCACGGCTGCTCCCTCCATCCAGAATTAGGCTCTGGGCTTTCTGGTCCTGGGTGAGCCAGGCCTCCTGGCCTCTCTGAGTCCATGTCTCTAGCCCACCCCAGTCTCCAGCCCACCCCAGTCTCCAAGGACAGGGGCTGAGCAAGGATACAGCAAACTACCTGGCTGTGCTGAAGCCACAGTTGGGGGAAGGGAGTAGAAGCTGATCCACGCAAGGAGCACAGGGTCTAGGGGCAGTGAGTGCTCTCCTGATCTCACTGCAAGGGACAGGGCAAGGGGATGCTCATCCCACACCGACCTGTGCCTGGCACTATGCTAGGGCATACTCATTAGCTCAGACCAAGATGCTGCAGCCTGCCACCTGCCCTGCTCTGGCCACCCTCAGATGGTGTAGAGCATGGTTGCACAGTCCTGACCCACCCAGGCCAGGGAGGCTTGGAAATGAACAAGAGGACCCGAGGTGACCAACAGGGAAGGGGTCTTCAGCACCATGGGGCACACACGCCCATCCATGGAAGCAGCTACATCTCACACTGGATGGAGCATGGGAGTCTGAAATTTGAACATTATCGTGAAATAGCCCAATTTAAAAAAAAAATCTTGGATTGGCAACTAAATCAGAAAAAGAAAATTGTATAACGCAGTGAGATCCAACACCATCAGACTGCAGGAGAGACTGCCATGGGCCATCACTTTGCAACCTCTGGGGCAATAAACACCAGTGGCTGAGTCTAGCTTTGCACCAATGGCTTCCAGGTGCTTCAGCTAAGCTGAGCCTGCAAGGGCTTGAGTCAGGCTAAGGGGATACTGCCCCTCTACAAGCTCATGCAGTTGGTAAAATGCACATAGCTTTGCAGGAGTTGGGATGGGACTCATTGGCCCTTGAATCAGTGCTCTGTTCAGAGTACCTTCCAACCCAGAAATGGGGCAGATGCTGTCTGAGAATCCCACCCCAGCAGCCTAGAACCAAACTGGAACTCAGGGGTCTCCTCCGGGAACCTGTCACCTCACTCCAGATTCGCATGCTTTTGCCCCGGTAGCATATGCCAACAAGGACTGCAAACATTTTCATATGACGGTACCACGATTACAATCCTTGGGGAAGTTTGCTATTTCCTGTTTTCTCCTTTCATTCCCAAGCCAGGCCAGGTTCTGTCACAGGAGGGGGTGGAGGGGTGACGGGGCTGGGACTAGAACAAAATAGAGGTGGAGCCGGGCCTACAGATGGGCACAACACATGATGGACACCACCTCTGACGGTGTCCCTGCTGCCTGGGGCCACCTGCCTCTAAACATGGCATCACAAAGGCTTCTCGCTTTGGAACAGAATTTGCAAAGGCTCCAAGGCTGATGTTATATTGCCCCCTAATGTGGTATTCAGGTTTCCGCTAGGAGAGTGGCTGTAAGCTCTAGCCCTGCCCTGACAAGGCTGCAGGGGAGGTGGCCGTGGATGTTGACGGTGTGCCTTTCATAGGATACTTCTTTGCCCTTAGGGATGGCCTGATTAAGGCCCAGCGTCTGACCTATGACCAGGTATCCCTGTTCTTTATGCTGGCAGATGCCCTAGTGGCTCTTGCCTGACTCATGTCAAGTTTATTCTTACCAGGGCAGCCACTCTCTAGCGACCTAACCAAGAGAGAAGGTAGATCTGGGTGTGTCAGTCAAGTGAGACACAGAGGAGGCGGCTCAGCAAAGCACACGAAGTGACAGAAGCAGGTGTGTATTACCTACAGGTCCCAGAGAGGAGGGCAGCATGCCTCAGGGCCAGCGGGCAGCAGGGAGCTGTCCGGGATGCACAGGCTCCACCGAATGTGGGGAGCAGGGCCGGGGGACCCATGGGCCACAGCCTTTACTGGGACTCAGGGCATTACCTAAGCAAGTTTCCCATGGGAGTTCTAGCTGGTGGGTTTAGAACAAGCAGGCACAAGTTCCATGGGGTTGCTATGGCCGAGAGGGGGACACTGTGGCATGTCTGCTCAGTCCATGCAGTGTGGACGTCAGCGGGGTGAATCGAATAGGCTGTACCCAGCTGTCCCGTAGGAGGAGGGGGACATGGTCACAAGGAGGCCTGGGATAAGGCAGATGTCTGGATCAAACACACTGAGGAACAGGGAAGGAGGCAGAGAAGTGGGAACTCTGTCAGGGGGCTCCAAGCTCTACCTCTGGATGAGAAAGTTAAATTAATATTCAAATGGATGCTGGGGCAACATAAAATTCTAAGACTAAAGTCCAGGTGGAGACCCTGATCAGGGGCCACCCCCGTACTGTCCGCATGCCTCTGGGGATATCCGGCCTCTGTTTGGGCCCTGGGTGACAGGCAATTCTAGGAGGGAGGAGCCCAGCATCTGAGAAGTGAAGAAGTGGAGAAGGACGTCTCCCAGACCACAGAGGCCCCAGGCCCTGTGCCACGTGTAGGGCTGGCTCCTCACCTTCCGGAGTGGGAAGCCCCATTGTCTTCGCACCAAGATGAGGAGGCTGTGCCCAGTCTTCCTCTGAGCCAGGTCCCCGCCTGCATCCTGCAGGTGCCCAACAGGGGCTGCATTGGAGAGGAAGCCTAGAGTCGCCCTCTGGCCCCATCTGCTAATTATCTGCCTCCCCAGGCGGGGCCTCTGTGAGTCCTGGGAGTGGAGCACCTGTCCCTTCCCATCAGGGAGCACTCCTGACCCAGCCCCCAAGGCACTCGGAACTCAGAAGCCGATTCCTTCAGGATCTGCCTCAGAAGCAGCCAAGTGGGGCTTCTCTCCCCCTCCAGGAACCAGCGAGGCTAACACGTGCACCCCACCTCCTGTCCTCAGGCCAACCAAACCAAGCTGTTTCTTCCCCAGCTGCCATCAGGGTCTGCAGCTGCCTCCCCAGTGGCGGTGGCTGTAAAAACAATTATTTCATCTTTCAACTCCATCAGAAAGCTGAGCCCATAGTTGAAGAGGCAAGGAATCAAATATTAATAGAAATGGCTGTGTAATTCTTATTTGGAATATTAATTATGTGAAGGGACCGACAGCCGAGTTCTCTTCTGTGAAGCCCTGGCGAAGGAGCTCTCCCCAGGCTCACCGAAACCCTAATACAAACAAACAAGGTCACGAGGCTGAACAGGACCTGCCGCAGGCAAAGCGCTGCAGTAGCAACGCACCAAAAATAATAATGCCACGAGTGTCTCTGTGCAAACGCGATCATATTCGTCCAGTTCTTTGGGCCCTAGTACCTATCTCTTAGAGGTTCATGCAGGAAATATTAATGCCCCATTTCATAAATAAAGCAATAAGCTCAGAAAGGGGAAGCCCCTTACCCCGGGAGTCACAGCCAATAAGTCACACCTATAGCAGGAAGGATTGAAATCCAGGTCCAGCGCTGTCCCTGCTAAAGCCTCAGCATTTCGAAAATCTTAATCTCACAGCAGCCCTGGGGACTACACATTATTCGACCCATTCTATAGAAGAGGAAACTTGTATTCGCGAGAGCACTGCCCCTGACTCCTTCCCAAATCCTCTGCAGGATCCGTCCACCCACCCATTCCTCCTGTAGCTTCCCAGCACCCTCGGAGCCTAACCCATGTTTCCCAGGATCAGAACCCACGGGGGTGGTGCATCCACGTGTGTTTTGCAGTCCTCGGGCTTTCCAGCTCAGTATTTAAAAAACATCAACACACCAAAACCACAGAACACAAGGTTTCCGCACCTTGGCTAATTCCCTGCTGACTCAGCCAGGCTGGGAGGGAGACAAGTGTGGTAACTTCTCTGCCCTGCATGAGAAATATTTATTGTTGAATTGTCCTCTGTTTAATAAAAGGCACTCAGGCCTTTCGGCAGGGCAGAGAGGTTCCAGCAAACACGACTGTATTTCCCAAGCCTGCTGCTTTCTGGGGGGATTATTCAGGGGTAGCTTCATCCCCAGTTGTCCAGTAGAGCTTGTGTTTTCCCCCTGCAGAGCACAGGGTGCAGCCAAGATTTACATAAGGCAGAACAGGTTTTTCAGTTTCCACTTCACCCTATTTTGGTTTCGCTTGGTGAAGCAGGCAAATGACTTAACTCCTCTTCGCCTCCATTTACCCATCTGTGAAATGGCTAGAATGTAAGGTAGACATTGATTGATTTGTAAAGAGCTCGCCTCTGATTCATCTCCAGATAAACCTGATTCTTCCCAGAAGTGAGAGGCGAGGGCTCGTGTTCCGGGTGGAGGGGGCTCCTTCCTGGAGGCTGAACGTGTGGGTCTGTGTAGACTTGAAAGGAGCCTTTGAAATAAATGCCAAAATGCAACAGAGAAAATGGCAAAGGACTTCAGGGCATGGGAAAACTACCTCCACTGTTCAATAATGCACGAAGCTTTTTATGATGCTTATGAGAACAGCTCCTGTCTGCAGAGGAGGGGCTGAGAGGGCCAGTCTCAGAACAGGCTGTTCATAATATATTGGATTCCAAATCCCAACGACCAAAGACCAGGGGGGTTAATCATGTTTCAATTACCTCTGCAATTGCAAAGCATGATATTTATGTGATGTGCCCTGGCCGTCTCTGTGTTAAACGCATCCTTCCACTTGCCATAATGAGCACCTCCATGTCTGTCCCCCCATCCCACTCCCGCCTGTCCCAGGATTACTGATGTTCAGACTGGGAATTGATCACTAGCGTCCAAGCTTCAGTTGCCAGGATAACACACGCGGCTTTTTAATCTGTCAGGCTCCCGTTTGTTCTTTGGGGACTGGCTGCTAAGCAGTGCCCAGCAGGGGTCAGAGGCAGAAAGGCCGCTGAGCCCCACAGTGGGTGCCCTGCAGGGTGTGAGGGGAGGTAGCCAGGGCACCTGGTGTTCCGCGGGTTGGTAACTCTGGCCCAGGTCCCTCCAAGCCCTCTAATGCTTTATCCTGATGCCTGTTGGGGAGATCCATCTACAAGCCCGTCATCTTTCCCCAAAGCTGCCCTAGCCTCCCTGATCACAAGCTCAGTGAATGATAGATGCCCAAGTGAGGAGTCTGGGAATTGCCCCGTACCCAGCTGGATTCCACCGTTGATAGCTCAGGGCCCTGCCTCCTCCTCTGCTCCTGCGTTGCCATGGCCCCAGTTCAGGCGTCCATTCCCCACACATAGATCTCCGCAACATCCTTCCAAAAGGTCTCCATGCCCTCTACACTCCACCGTCTTCGTGTCATTGCAGCAGAGCTCTGCAGGCTGGCCAAATCCGGCCCAGCCTGGCCAGGCCCGGCCCGACCCACTACCTCATCCTTGCCACCACGCAGCCCTCACCCACCTTCCTTGCTGTTACCCTGCAGGCACCTGGAGCATGAATGGCTTCCAGACGCTCTTCTGCCTCTTGTCCCGGCTCCCCCAGCCTGGAAGCCCCTGGGCCCACCTTCTGAGTGGCACACACTGACTGCTGGCCCAGCATCCGTACGCTTCCCTGCATTTCCCTGCCCCCTGCAGTGATGTGCCACCATGTGGTGAGCCCTGATCCAGGGACGGAGAGCAGGATAGTTAGTGTCATTTCCTGCTGAGGCTCAGAGGAGCAGGCAGAACTCTCCAAGTGCTTTCTCCCTCGCGATGAGACCAAGGACCCCCACAGCCAAAGCAGCCACAGTCACCACAAGGACACCTGGACGCTGAGTGTGCATATGTGGACTGCTACGCCTGGGGAGGCCCAGCTCAGTCACTCCTCTAGGAGCCCCCAGCTAAACTCAAGGCCAAGCGCTGCTTCCGTAGCATCCTGTGACCTCCCTGAGGGAGGAGCTTTGTCTCTCATAGAGTTTGTGTGTTTGTCCACTCCACATCTCATGTTGAAATGTGATCCCTGATATTGGAAGTGGGAACTCGTGGGAGGTGTTCAGGTCATGGAGGCAGATCCCTCGTGAATGGCCTGGTGCCATCCACCAGGGTAATGAGCGAATTTTTATGAGAGCCAGTTGTTTAGAAAAAAAAGCCTGGCACCTCCTCCCATCTCCCTTGCTCCATCTCTCACTGAGTGACATGCCAGCTCCGCTTCACCTTCCTCCATGAGTAGAAGCTCTCTGAGGTCCTCACCAGAAGCAGATGCTGGAGCCATGCTTCTTGTACAGCCTGCAAAACTGTGAGCCAACGACACCGCTTTTCTTTATAAATGACACAGCCTCAGGTATTCCTTTACAGCAATGCAAAACGCACGCATACAGTCACCGCCACCATCGCTGCCTGTCGTGTTCTGAGCTCTGTCTAAATGCTTTACACATCTTATCTAATCCCGATAGGCACTCCCTGAGGTCTAGACTGTTCCCATTTTGCAGACCTGGAAACTGAGGTTACCACAGGTTAAACGGCTTGTTTAGCCACCCCGATACTAAGGGATGGCCTGTCCTTGTCCTTCCATGTCAGTATCCACAGCCAGCACTTAGCACAGGGGCTAGCCCACAATGTGTGCCTGCTGAAGGATGTGGAATGAATACCTAAAAGATGCTCCACCTTCTGACCTTCCTTTTATGCAATGGAGCCTGGGGCAACGGGAGTGGGGGGCTTCCCACTGGGCACCGGGGACAAATGGCAAGCTGTGCCAGGAAGGTGCATCCAGACATTTTCCCTCAACTCAAGTAACAGAGTACTTTTGGAGATGGAGCCTTTTTTCCTTTCTTTGTTTAAAGGAAAACTGAAGAAGGATGGGCTGGCCACAGCCCTCGTTACATGCTTCCACCCTGACCGTCATCCGAAGGCTGCAGTTTGGCCTCAGGACCTCTGGCAGCAGAGCCCAGGTGACTGCCCTGACCCTCACCACCAGTTTCTGGGGGAAACACAAGGTAGGCTGAGCCGGGCCTGAGCCCCTGGGTGAGGCCCTGGATGGAGAGTGGAGCTTGCAGGGGTTCTGGTAGCCTCGACTCTGGTGACACATTCAGCACAAAGAGCCATTATGCCGATTGTCTTCCTTCCTGGGCAAAAGAAAAGCACAGCCAAGGTGACAAGTGAGAAGGCTGTTTGAGAAACCCCAAGGGGTAGCGGGGTAGGGCTCAGCTCTGGGAGGGCGTTTGGGCGGAGGGAGGAGGGCTGCAAGGTGAGTGGACAGTTTGGCGTTTGTCCTTCCGTGACTGGTGGCAGGGTGCCAAGCTCTGGGAAGAAGAGAGGGACTCTGCCTTCCTGGGGCAGGGGTTTGTTGGCATGGCCGCGCCCCACTGACTGGTCACTGGGCCTCAGGAACTCACTGAAGGTAGCTGTTTGTTTGTCTTTTTCTGCTCTGCCTGGCCTGCCTGAAGACCCATTGACACAGCCCGTGGGGTTTGAATTCACTCTTCATTATCAGCTTCTCCTGGGGATTAGAAAATCCAAAGTCAAAAGCCGTCTCCTGCCCCACCCACCTCCACCATCTGCAGGAAGGAGACAGTGGAAGAGAGAGGGCTCTTCTCCCTTGGAACACTGTCATGTTTGTGTCTGGCTGTGATGCCCAGAGCAGCTGCAGTCACCTCACCTCCAGCCTGAAGATGCAGCCAGTGGGCAGAGCCCATGGGATCCAGGAGAAGTGAAGTCAGAGCTTTGAAATTCTGTTTGAAGCATGCCCTGCCAGGACTTCTGGGCTGTGAAATGACAAATGTCCTCAGGGCTTAGACTAGTTTGAGTTGAGATCATCTATTGCTTATAACAACATCATCATAAGGACGTTTTTGGGAGTCTGGTTCTTATCCTGGGGCAATGGAGAATAGATAGTGAATGCTGGTAGATGGATGGATGGATGGATGGATGGATGGATGGATGCGTGGATGGATGGATCGATAGATGAATGGATCAATGGATGGATGGATGGATGGATGGGTGGATCAATGGATAGATGGATCAATGGATGGGTGATGGACATTTCCTGGTCAAAAAGCTTGAGACTGCTATAAAGAAAATGTATTGTCAGGAGGAGGCTTCAATAGCCAGGAGCAGGAAGGACTGGAATCTGGTAGGAACTGGGGGCCCACAGTCCATGCCAGCCCCACCTTTGCATAGAACCTTCACCAGAGATGGGAAGCCCCTCATGGAGCAGTCAGCCCATCCAGCCACTGAGACCGCACCATGACCTGAAAGGACATTGGGCCTCCAGTGCCACACGGTTCACACTGTTGTTGTCAAGCCGACATGAGTAAAACTCCGCAGACGCATGACATGCGTGGTCTCTCCGCCCACAGAGACAAGCGGAGTGTCTTGTGTGTCTGACTGTCAACACACAGTCATTAAAAAGCATGTTTAATCGAAAACACAACCACATAATCATAGCCATCACCTCCTTATCCCCTTTAATAAACAAAGGAGGAAATCTCAGACCTAAAGCCCAAGAAATGTCAGTGTGGGGACTTGGGAGAACAAAACAGGTGACAAAATTAGGACATTTCCTACATGCTTGCTACTCCGATAAGCCACCCTGCCCAAGGCAGCCACCTCGTGTATCCTAAATGCTCATTAACTGTTGGGTCATGGACAACAGATGCTCAGGGTGCTTACGGCACACTGACCTGGAGTTCATCTGAAATCTCCAGGGAGACCTTATTGGGACAGGCACAGGGAGTCATGCCTTGTTGGGCTTGTGCCACGGCTCTGTCATTTCCTGACGGGGTGATCTTGAGGCGGTCTCTCCTCCGCACGTGTATCATGGTGGCCTGAGGGGGAGCTTTCTTCTGTAAGGGTTAGGTCCATGTCAGGGAGAGGGGAAGAGCTGGGCTCCTTGGAGGAACTGAAAGCAAGGAGTTAAGTTGGGAGGGAGGGAAGGAGGGGGTAATGTGTAGGTGACAGAAGAGCTGGCTTTTCCATGTTTTCTCGCAATGATTTTTTAGCGTCCTAACATGTTATTCTCTGCCATAGATTCAATATTACATTGTTGGATTCCACTTAAACAGGTTATTTCTTAGTCAACTGCAAAAGGAGACCCACCAAGGCCCACCTCAGTTGTGAAAGTCCAATGAAGCACTTTCTGTGTTGGCCAGAGCTGAGCCCACCCCTCCCTAATCCACCTTATCACACACCAAAATTGTCAGCGCCCTGATGGATTCACAGGCTTCCTCCAGTTTCACCATTGCCCTCATGTTCAGCTGGCCAGGGACACCCTCATGGTTCACCTCTGACCTCACACTCCTTCAGCCCCCTATGTCCCTCTTCCCTCTGTCAGGGTCAGGGAAGGAGCGGGGAGGGGAGGTGCTGCAGAAGAAGGGTTTCTGTGGTCATTTTCCCATCCGCTTTCAAAACTCCCATGGTGTCTCCAGGACAGCAGCCTGTGTGGCAGCATTAGATGAACCCACAGTACTGGGCATTCACACTGCGGGGTTTCCACAAGAGGACGCAAAAGCCAGAAAGCACACAAATGGTGTTGGTTCCAACGGACCCGCATACCCAAGAAGCTGGCGCCAAAGGTGCCTCTGTTCTAGATCCTTCTCTGCGTCTCCTCTGTGCCCTGATTGACCTAGAGTCCCCCTTGCCCTGCTGTATATATGGGGGTCTAAGATTGACTGCCCCTACTAGCAGAGGAAAACTCTTCCCAGGCCATTGACGGGCATTATTCAGGAGTCCCTCTCATAATTCCTGCAGGCTTAAGAGCAGAACGTTGGTGTGAGCACAGGAAAAGTTGGAGTGTAGGAGCAGAGTGTAAGGGTTATTGCCGAGTTTAAAATGAGGAAACTGAGGCCAGTATAAGAAGAGTAAATGCCAATTTATTCAACTCCTGGACGAGGTTCCATGTGCCAGGGGAAGGGGCCAGGGAAGTCGCACCAACTTCCTGGGGCGTGGGGTTTTTTTGGCTAGGAGGAACGAGCAACACTGGGTGCTCTGATTGGCTCCAGGGAAGTGGGACTGAGACGGGGCGGGCTGCTATTGGTTGGCGGGTTGTTGGGTGGGTTTTCCGGTGGGAGAGCCGGCCAGGAGCCTTGCATCAGCTGGACCCTTCCAGGGGAGCCATGAGGCAGAGCCAGGTGCCAGTGCAGAGCCTGGTGCCGGGTGCAGAGATGGGTGTGTCCAACCTCACGGTGAGGCAACCGGCCTTACAGAGTCCAGCAATAAACCTCCCACACGCCCCCTCTCAGTCCCACCCAGGGGAGAGGACTAGCAAGAGTGGGATAGGATGTCAGGCACCATGCCAAGCAGGGAAACAGACAGAGGCGGGCCCTGGGACTGGGCCTGGATGGTAGAGGGAAGGGAAGACGCCATCAAGTGCTCCAGAGGGGTTCCTCCAAGCATGTCAGGTTCGTTGGCTTTGGAGGACTTCCAGGACATACCACCTAGTGGCAAGATTAGGGTCTTATTCCTTAGGTTCCTATCATGGGCCCCAGCAACTCTGGTCAGGTCATTCAGGGGATGGCAGCGACCCATGTTCCTAAGAACTGGAACGTCACTTGCCTGCTTCCCACTGGGCAGGCTGTACTACGAATACTCCCAGCACTGGGAACACAACATGGGGAGGGTGGCCCAAGAGAGCCGTGTGGATGACTGTGTCTAAAGAAGCAGGGGCTTGGCCGGGCGTGGTGGCTTACACCTGTAAGCCAAGCACTTTGGAGGCCAAGGTGGGTGGATCACCTGAGAATGGGAGTTCAAGACCAGCCTGACCAACATGGTGAAACTCCATCTTTGAAAAGAAAAAAAAAAAAAAGAAGCAGGGACTTCTGAAGAAGACAGAGATGGAAATGTCTCTCTCTGGTTTTGAAAGTACCAGAAATGAATAGCCTCCTGAAGACAGAAGAAGGCTTTGCTGGCTAATATTGATTAGCTTTGGGGCCAGAAGTTGTTTTGCAGTTGTTGCTGATTGAAAGGTTTTCTATTAATTCCTACTGGCAGGCAGAATAAGAAATATCGACCACCTAATTGCCTTTGAATTAATGACACCCCCACATGTAATATCTTAACCAACGCACCACACAATCGATGCTTTGCCAAACTAGGCAGGTTGGGAAGGAGGCAAAGGTAGCGAAGCCCCAGGGGGTGAGGGAGGCGGGCAGGAGGGCACTAAGGCACCAGGCAGGGGCCTCAGTGCAGCGCCTCCTGCTCATTCTTGGCCATCAGGAAAGTTGGTGGGAGGGAAGCCCCTCCCATCAGGGACCTAGAAAACAGAGATGGGAACATTTTGCTCGAGCGAGCTGTGGGCAAAGGATGGAGCACTGAACTAGGAGTCAGAGACATGAGTCCAAGGGTGCATCCACCCTCATCCTACCCCATGACCCTGCGGAAGTTAACAAGCCCCCTATGTCTCTGTCTCCTTGGCTGCAAAGTGAGACCCACTGAGAACCACCTCAGGTGTGAAAAGCCAATGAAATAACTCATTGCTGTACATGAAATCATTCTGTAATCTATGAAGGCATCTACTCATTCATTTAAAAATTTTATTGGCCGGGTGCGGTGGCTCATGCCTATAATCCTAGCACTTTGGGAGGCTGAGACAGATGGATCACCTGAGGTTAGGAGTTCAAGAGCAGCCCGGCCAACACGGTGAAACCCCCATCTCGACTAATAATACAAAATTAGCCACGCATGGTGGCACACGCCTATAATCCCAGCTACTCAGGAGGCTGAGGCAGGAGAATCACTTGAACTCAGGAGGCAGAGGTTGCAGTGAGACAAGATAGATAGTGCCATTGTACGCCAGCCTGGGCAACAAGAGCAAAACTGTCTCAAAAAATGTGTATATAAATTTTTTAGCCCTACTACATCAGCATTGTTCTGGGTACGAAGGTTACAGTCATGAGTAAACTAGACTGAATCCCTGCCCTCAGGGGGATTGGCTTCTAGTAGGGAGGCAGGTGATGAGATGAATAAGTAAAATGTGTAGCACATCTGTGGCAAATGTAAAGAGAAGATGTACATCAGAAGAAGGAGAAATCAAAGAATAAGAGGACAAAAATTGGAGATGGTGAACATAGACCATGTTCACAGAGTTAGCTGTGAAGGGAAGGCACTGAGTGGGCTGGAGATGGAAGGTAGGTGGGGTCATGGGAGGAGTTTACATTTACAAGGAGAAAGTATGGCATGTTTGGGTTTTGATGCCAATGAACCCTTGAAGAAAGAAAACCTCCTTGCAGGAGGAGGAGGCAGAAATTTCTGGAACAGTGTCCTTTAGAGCAGGTAAGAGAAGATAGGATCTGGCACCAGGGATTGACCTTACCTGGGCACAGAGATGGTTTGTCCACAGAGAGGAGAAAAGATGGTGAGGGCCAAAAGGCTGGTGGGTGGGGCGCTTACGGTTGGGTTGCTTTAATTTTCTCGTTGAGGTAGGTACAAGGCCTTCAGTGTTGAGTGGAGATGGGGTTTGCAGGGACAGGAGAGTAGACATATGGCCAGCTGTGTGTGGTCCCGGTCCAGCGCCCTAAGGCAGACCAGGCGGTTGGCTGTGTCTTCCTCCAGCCACATTTGGCTTCCAGGGTACAGGCCAGGGTAGGCGGCAGAAAGGTCGATTTAAGCGGGCTGTGATTTACCAAGAAAGCACAAAAAAGCAAGAGGGGCTGGGGCATGGAGGGGGTGCGAGGCAGTGGTCATCAGGACAGCCCAGGGAATTCAAGCTGGGTAAGGATGGGGCGGGAGACAGTGACAAGATGGCAGGACCAAGGGACGGAATCTCCTGATGGGTCATTGGATCGTTGGACTGGAAGAAACCAAGGCAGGGGGTGGTTGTTCGGATGCCAGCGGTGGCTCTGGTTTGGGCAAATCTTCACTCAAGTATTTGCTGGGCTTTTCTACGGGGCCAACATTTCCCTAAGTACAATCAGCTGAGGAGATCATGGGTGGGTGGATGGGTGGCAACCCCCTCCAGGTGCCTATGGTCCCTTTAGGAGAAGACACTTCAGAGTACTTTTCAAATCACTCACCTTCCTGGAGCTTCCGACAAATAGTGCTGCATGTGAGCAAACATGTAAGTGTTTACGCATGTTTACACGTGCCAGGCCCTGCTCTAAGCCCCGTGCACAGACTGTCCTTGATTCTAACAAGATGATAAGCAAGAATTAGTCCCCTTCTCCAGTCACATGGACGTGGCTTCGGAGGTTAAGTAATCTGCTCCTGGCCGCAGAGGGGGCCTTGGAGCTGGATGTGTGCCCAGGCAGTCTGACTCCATGCCAGGCTCTTAACCACTCCCCAGGACCCCTTCCACACGTGGAACTCCCACCCTGCTTCGGGGTAGTGATCCTGGAAGTTTACAAACTATTCACCAGGTCTATCCAATAAACCCATTTTACTGGTAGGAAAACTGAGGCACAAAGAGGAGGAAACCTTCCCAACGGAGGATTTTTTGCAGCACATTGAAGCAAAACCCTGTGTGACTTAGAGTCCCAAATCCAGGTTCAAATCCTGGCTTCACCTTTATTGGCTGAGAGACCTCCCAGTGTGTGGTAAATGCACCTGACAGCAATAACTTGCGCACACCCTGAGAATGGCCCCACGTGGAAGATCCACCTGCATGCAGTTCGGAGTTTGAGCTAAGGAATCGGGAGGGGCCAACCCAGAGAATCATTCCTCATCTATGAGGAGCACCTGAGTCTCCAGCCGGTCCCGTGGAGCGTGGGCCATACAGGGCATTGAGGCTCTGTTTTGGTTACAGGAAGGCTGCCAGCTGGAGGGTGTTAGCGGGAGGGCGCTAAGTGAAAACACTACATAAACTGCGGCTTTTTGCAAGTGGTTGTGGGTCTCCTGCCCGGCCCTCTGCCCCTGGCCTCTCTCCTCTGTATGTAGCCCCCAGTAAAACCCCATGTCCCATTCACTGGTTCTGGGTCTCTTCTTTGGCCTCTTACACCTAATGCCATCCCCACTGGAGTCTACATGGACGTGGCATGACACCAAGTCATTGCAGCTTTCAGTGGAACTCAGCAGTTTAACCAGGGAAGCCACCATCTGACCTTGGTCCATCCCCCGCGCACACGAGGTGGTTTTCCTGGGACGGAGAGGCCTTGCTTCTCGAGACCCCCTCCCACCTCACACTGGGGATATGAACGATGCCAGCCCACATCTTGGCGGTGTCGGCTTGTAACATCTCAACTGCGTTGCAGGGGTGAGGGCACCTTCCTGCCAGCGTCATTTCTTTGCTCCCAACTCGCAGACCGGAACACAAACTCGGACAGCTGCTCCCTCCTTTTCCTCCTTCCAGTAGGAGGACGGCTAACACTTACAATTTGATCACCATTAGCATACCACTTTAGGGCACTGGGGTGGAATTTTTAAAGTGACTGTTCTAATTGCCACGGCTAGGCCCCCTGAATACTTAAAAAAAAATAGTTATATATTCCACTGAGAATTTGAAAAAAAGAAAAGGAAGTGAAATTGTACTTTTCAAAAACCACTCAATGTTATTCTAAAAACACCTTCCATTTGCGGTCTCATTTCAGTCTGAAGACATGGCTGTGGGGCTCCTGCGGCCTGCAGGAGGAAGACGTCACGTGGGAGGCTGTGTCCCGGTGCCGTGGGCTAAGAGCAGCCCGGCTGAGGCCCCTCTTCAGATAACAGACTTGGCTCTGCCCCGAGCTTGATCAAATCAGTGCCCTTTTGTCAAGAGGCTTTGGAGCTCCAGGTTCTGGGGCTGAGAGCCGAGGGACCTTGGAGGAAGATCCACTTTCTTCCACACCCGGTGTGACACCTTCGGAAACAGCCCCTCAGCTGAAGGGGCCCAGGCTCCTCCCTCACCTGTCTCAGACGCCAGGCCCAGCAGGAAAAGAAGCAGCCAGGGAAGCCAGCTCTCCAGGTCACCAGCCTGGTCTGCTGCCCTCATCGGCCAGTGCTCTGCAGGCCTCAGCTGAATGGGGACCCAGGGCAAGGAAGTGGAAGTCCTTTGGGACACACCCTGGCACAGAAGGGTCCAGGATAGGAACACAGCCAAGCCGGGAGCCAGGGACTGTGCAAACATGGCCTCACCCAAACTCGGTCCTTTGCCTTGGTCCTTGCCCTCAGCCTGGGTGCCATGAAATGCCCTCAAGGCCCCTGTACACTTCTGGTCCTGATTTCAGCCTCTGGCCAGTGCTTGCCACTAGGGGCCACCCTCCCTCTCCACCTTGGCCTCTTTTCCATCCTGTTTGCACCGTGCACACCCCTGCAGGGTTCCATCTACCCTCCTGCTCTTCCATCGGTAGATATGAGCACCCTCTATGTGCCAGGCACCGGTGGCAGGAGCAGACACTGAGTCTACATTCTAGTGGGTGAGGCAGACAGGAAGGAAAACAAGGTGTAATCGGGAAGGCTTGGGTCTCAAACATCCAAGCTCTTTCCCCAATTCCCCCAAAGTGAAGGATTCTGGCAGGGGATGTCAGGATCCCAGGATTCCCAGCCTCACTCAGCTTTGAGACGGAGAGGAAGCCACTTAGCCTCTTCAGGCCTCAGTTTCCCGCCTATAAAGTGAAAAGGTTGGACTGTAACCTCTAGAACTTTCTGCCATGTTGAGAACTTGTACATCTGGGTGCCCAGGTCAGCGCTCACTAGCCACGTGTGGGTATTGAGCACTTGAGGAACTGGCTTTTTAATTTAATTTCTATCCATTTAAATTTGAGTAGGCGCACATGGCTGGAGGCTACCGTGTTGGACGGCACAACTCTAGCCATGCTGGCTGTCCATCCAACACGCCAGAATGGTGCAATAGCATTAGCCAGCTGTGCAATGCTGTTACGTGCAAACTCTCCGAGTTGATCAACAAAATAAAGACACAGGGGAAGGTGAAACAGTTCTGATTTTCAAATGGACGTGTGTCTCCTTCCAAGATAAAGACCCCACCCACCACAGGAGACCTGGAGGAGAACAGGAATAGCCATCTGGCCCTGTGGTCCTCTACCCTGGCAGCATGGTAGAATCTGCTGTGGACATTTTTAAAACCGCTAATCGCCAGGTTCCACCCAATCAAATGCAGTCAGAATCTCTGGGGCTGGAGCTAGGCTTAATCATGTTCTCAAAGCTCCCATAGATTCTAATATGCAGCCATTGTCTTGTTCAGCTGCTTCACTGAAATTTTGGGGAAACCAAGGCCAAGAGGGGAGAGAAGTTTGTCCAGGTCACACCATGAGTTTATCTCCGGGCCTGAGCAGGACCCCAGCTCCCTGCACTGTCTGGGCCAGCCTCTGGGAGAGCACACAGGGTCCAGGGAGGAGGCAACCACCTGACTCCCCTGGTAACAGAGCTGTGGCCCACATGGAGCTTCTGCCCACCTGTGCCCTTTTAATTTCCCAACTGCAGGCGAGTCAGCCCGCGCATGCCAGCTCTCTGAAGGATGGTGCAAGGCCATCTCCCTTTCTCACCAGACGGTATTATTAAGACCAGGGCTCCATACATTTGAGAAAGATAGCTCTTGCTTTGTCACATTGTGAAATAAGCAATTTTCTAGGGAAACATTCACATCTAAGCTCATTCCAGACACGGAGAGCCCCAGCTCATCACAGTGCACCCACCGGCTGTGCCTGAAGGGACACAGGGAGGCAGGCTAGGCATGGGAGGTGGAGAGGAGGAGGCAAGGGAGGCGGGCCAGGGGAGGAAACCGTGCTGGGTCCGAGCGCCTTCAGGCCAGGAAGGAAGGTCCCCAGTGCAGCAGGGGACGCTCAGCCCCTCACTCTGGGCAGGGCCTGGCCCTAGGAGCCACGTGGTTGGCATGGGCCCTCCCCCCACTCAGGTCTCCGGGTTCCCCTCTGAACTGGCCACCGCTCCACCTCCCTCAGGACGCCCTCCATCAGGGAGCCTGCTCTTCACCCCAGCTGCTGCCTGAATCGTTTCTAGGCCCAGCTCCTGTCTCATGGACCCTGGTGACCCAGCCCTGGCAGGCCTGGGTTCAGGTCTCAGCTTTTCTACTTAGTAGCTGTGTCGCCTCCGATCAGAGCCTCTATGTCATCTGTAAAATGGGGATCCAGCAGAGCCTACCACCCCCGGCCCGGGACTGCAGGGGGAAGGGCGTAGTCAGCACAGTCCTAGGCACACCGCGAGTGCCCATGGATGCTGCTGTTTTCCCTGAGCCCCTCGTGCCCATGGGCACCCCCTCCTGCACCTGAGGCCAGGCTTTTCCTGGTTCCCTTTGCATTCCCTGGCTCCCACCAGTATTTCTTAGTGCCTGGCCAGGCACTCGCACATGTGGATATTTTGCAAATTTGTGTTACGTGTGTTAAAAAGTGGCCAGAAGGAAAGGACCTGGGATGCCCCCTCTGCATTTCTTCTCCAGAAATTAGAATTTGAAGCCACCTGCCCCATCACTGATAAACCAGAAAAACACGGGCCATCCTGCCGCAGCTTCCGCCCTGCAAACCCACGTGCGCCAGACGCAGTCCCCAGGAACAATAGGCGGAAACGAGGGGACCTGGGAATGCGGCCTGAATCCTGCATTGAAGACGTGGGTGGTGCAGAGAGGAGGCCCTAGAGGGTGGGCCTGATGGTCAAGAAAACAGGAAATGGGGTCGGAAGTCGGGGGCATTGGAGTGTCTGATGTGTGTATGTGGTGTGTGTGTGTGTGTGGTGTGTGTCTGGTATGATGGGTGTGGGGAGTGTGTGTCTCTATGGTGTGGGGGGTGTGTGGGGTGGATGTGGGGGGAGGTGTGGTGTGTGTGTTTGAGGTGTGTGTGTGGTATCTGTGGTGTGTGAATGACGTATGATTGGTGTGTAGATATGTGTTTGTGGTTTGGGTGGTGTGGTGTGTGGCATCTGATGTGTATGTATTGTCTGTGTTATGTATGTGGTGTATGTGTGTGTGTATGGCACGTGTATTTGTGCATGTGTGTGGTAGGTATGTTTTTGGGGTGTGTGTGGTGTGTGTATGGAGGCTGTGGTATGTGTATGGGTGTGTGTGGTGTCTGTGGTGTGGTGTGTGAGTGGAGTGTATGTGTGATATATAAATGAATGTATAGTGTAAGTGGTACATGTATGGGATGTGCATGGTGTGTGTGTATGTGTGGTGTGTAATGTGTGTGGGGTACATATATGGGTGTGTGGTGTGTATATGAAGGGTGTGGTGTATGTGTGTGTGTGTGGTGTGTGGTAAGTGTGGTGTCTGTGGTGTGGTGTGTGTGTGAGAGATGTGTGTGGTGTGATGTGTATGGTACATGTGTGTGGAGTGTAAATGAATGGTGTGTGTGGTATGTGTATGGGGGCGTGTGTGATGTGTGTGGCTTGTATATGGGTGTATAGTGTGTGTGGTGTGTGTAGGGTGTGTATGTGGTTTGTATATGGGTATATAGTGTGTGTATATGGGTGTAGTGTGTGTGTGTGAGTGTGTGTGTGTGTGTGTGAGTGTGTGTGTGGTGTGAACAGGCTGTGGAGTGAGCCCACCCATGGATGGGTAGCCCGAGGTGCAACCTGACCCCCAGGAGCTCTCCAGGCACAGGGTCAACAGAGGGTGGGAGGTTGGCATGCAGTGAGGTGTCAGGAACTCGGAGCTGTGGAGCCCAGGACACCCTGGACTTGAGACCATGCTCTCGGGAAACCTGCTTCCACGTCCACCGTGGAGGAGCCTGGGCGTTTTGGAGGAACCACTCATGGACAAGACCATAAGGGGTTGGGGACTGCTGATGGCAGAAAACTGCCTGGACAGACTTAGGAAGCCTGAATCCTAATCCTCACCACGCCATGCCTTGGCCAAGACAGAAACCCACACAAGAAAGCTCAGGAAGGGGAGTTTATCTTAAGAATCAGCAGAATTCAGGCAGAGCTGGAATGACAGCAGGCTTCAGTGTCTCTCCATCTCCACCCTCTGTCTCCGCCTGTCTGTTCCCCTCTCCTTTCTCCCTGGGCCACACGGTTTCTCTGCTTTCTCTTCTGATCTGCCCCAATGTGTAGGATCCAGCGTGTAGGATCTCACAGTGCGGATGTCCCCTCAACTAGTCTCCATGTTGCTTGGGCCCTTCCTTCGTTTAAACGAATATCTGAAAGGTGCCAACCATGCCCAGGCACTGAGAAGCAAAAGGGACACAGAGTGAGCAGGGCAGATCAGCCGGCATGGGCTCACTTGGTATTTCCAATACTCCAAAGAGTCTGACTGGTCACTGGCCAAAGGCCTGACTAGCCTTGGGTTCCACCACCCCTGGTCCATCAGCTATGGCAGGAAGAGTCGCGTGACACCATGGTGGCCAAGCCTGAGCCTTCGGCGGGGCTGAGAGCAGAACAGATCTGACCTGCCACCTGTCGGTAAACCAAGCCTCATCACAACACGAACTCAGCCATTCATTCACATAGTGTCTGTGTCTGCCTTCACACTAAAACTGCAGAGTTGCGCAGTCGTGACAGAGACTCTATGGCCTGCAAAGTTGAAACGTTTTACTATATTTGCTCAACCCTGAACCGGGAAACAAACGTAAAGATCCATGCGTACCACAAAGCACTGCATTAATGTAAGGAATTCTAGCGACAGTTACATGGTTCCTCATCCTGCCAGGACTTCAGAAGAGCCTGCTAGGCCCCTGGATGAAGTATCGACCATTCTAGATGTTATTTTCCTTGGTGCCAAACTTCCAGGCCATTTGCAAATACGAAATGGAGCTGCTCTGTCCCGGTCCTGCCGGCTGTGAGTATGGCCTCTGCTGAGACGGCCTCAAGATGGCCAAGCCCACGCCAAGATGGAAGGAGGTGCAGCCGTTCACCCAGATGTTGCGCTCAGCACTTCACAACCATTATCTCATTAATCCTTCCAACAACTTCATGAGGTCGGTTCTGCGGTTGCCAAATTCTTCTGAAACCAAGGCTTGGGGAGGGCTCCATGTTTAGTACGAGACAGCGCTGTGATGGAACCTTTGTTGGCAGACACCAGGCCTCCTGCCCTTCCTCCTGAGCTAATCAGTCTTGTCTTAAGCATGCATTTAAGTCATTCACTCTGTTAATAGTATGTTCATAATATGTGCAAAATACTGCGCCGGGTGCTTTGGGGACAGAAACAATGATGTGTAAAGTACAGCCCTTGCCTCAGGGACAGCACCATCTGCGGCGGATGACACAACTTCGTAGAAGTTGTTAGTGAGGACTGTGGCAGCAAAAATGGATGAGCATTCCAGAACTTTGCAGCTGAAAAGAATCTTAGAAATTATTCATGTGAGTTTGATGGCAGAGACTGACAGCTGTGACCCTAGCCCATTTCCCAGCTTCCTGTGGACGACTTCCCCTCCTAAGCTGGCCACGCCATAGGAGTGGCCTGTGACTGCGTCACCCTCACAGGGATGGAGGTGGGAGTGGTGTGCACTACTCCAGGCCTGGCCCGTCAACACGTTTCCATGTAGTGTGTTCCACACTCTCTCCCCTTCCTGCTCGTCAGCATGGAGAGGACCCCACCGAGACCATGGAGGTAGCTGAAGATGGCCCTGAAGATGACAAACACAAGATAGAGGAGGCAGGGTCATCAGATCGTCACCTGGAAGCTGGCTGGCTGCTGGTGCATTTGCAGGTGTTGACACATGAAAAAGAACAAACTTTGTTGATGGCGAACAGTGAGATGTGGGCGTTGTTTGTTACAGGAGCCAGTGTTATCTAACACAATCAAATCCCAACTTTGGGTAATGACTAAAAATCACGTGGAGCTTACTTGATATCTTAGGTCCCCTGAGCTCCACCCCGGATGTCCTGGTTCAGTAGATCTTGTGTGTAGTCTGGGCATGCACATCTTGAAAAAGCATCCTAGGTGGTTCTGATACAAACTCTGATCACAATTTTCTGGTGTCTAGACAAACTTCCTCATGTTACAGACTTTACAGAAAATGAGACCAAGAAAAATCACTGTGCCAAGTCACACAGCTAAGCAGGGCCAGAGATGGAACCAGAGCCTGGTCTCCTAGCACTGTGTAGATTATAGGACAGAGCTCCCTATTCAGGAATCACGTCTACAAATTCCTTGTAAAAGTCTTAAACCTCCAATGGCCCTGTTGGGATGTTTGCCAAGGGGCTTTTTGTTGATAGGGCTTAAATGCAACCAAGTTGTACAAAATTATTTTGAGAAAACTGTTAAGTGATTTTGGAGGTCAAAACAGCATGTTCATGTGTTTGTGCCTTTACTGGGTACAACGTCCTGTCCCACCTTTCAGGTCATCACTAGTTCCCATTCTCTTTAAAACCCTAGCTGACCATTTACACCCATGGCTGACATCTCCTCGGCACTCAGTAGTCAGCAAACACACACACACACACACCCCACATGCACTCATACACCTACACACACACACACAC
>NW_022436953.1:27263254-27275386 GCF_009761245.1 Sapajus apella
GGCTCTCTACCTCCCGCTCTCCCTGGGCCGTGGTCTAGCTCTCTACCTCCTGGTCTCACCGGGCCGTGGTCTAGCTCTCTGCTAGCCCTGCCTGACGGTGGGGAGAACCTCAGCTGGCCTTTCCTATAAATGTTCATCATTGGCACCTCAGGGCTGAGGTCTCTTCATCAGGAGCACCAGTGTGCCTCTGAGGTTCTGGACCCTCTAGACCCATGGCTGCTCTTCTCCTGAGCCCCGGGCCTTGGGTCTTCCACAGAGCCCTGGCAGTTCCTCCATCCCCACCCCACGAGGTACTGGCCTCAACTCTAAAGGAACATCAATTCTAACAGAAGCTCACTACCTGGGTGAGGTTTGAGGGTGTCAGGAGGACAGCTCCCCTTCCACTCCCCATTCTGACGCTCCCTTGCCCTGGGGCCTTGGGCTTCGATTTTCTCAGGCACCTGGAGCAGGCTGCGGCAGAGGAGCCCAGAGGAGCTTTCCAGATTTGATGCTCAGGACATCACTGAGAGGATGAGGGGCAGATGGCCCAGCCAAGGGGTGCAGGCTTCCAGGCACACCAGCTCGGAGCGTGAGCGAGGCTCGGCTTCTGACTTGTAAACCAGGAGACTGGGAGAAAGAAGTGAGCCGGATCAAGCCCACGCTTGGTGCAGCGAGGCCAGCACAGGTGCCCCATGAGTGGCCCAGGGATCTGTCAACCCTGCTGTCCATGGGCCCCTCCCACCAGGGTCCTACCAGTCACCCCTTCCAAGCAGGCACCAATGGCATGGCCTGGGCTCCCACATTGGTCAGGTTGGGGGCAAGGCTGGGATGGCAGGTGGGACTCAAGACCCCGCTCTGCTGCCGCTGCCCCTGACTGTGGCCCTGCTACCCCTGACTGTGGCCCTGCTGTTCCTGACTGTGGCCCCGCTGCCCCTGACTGTGGCCTCGCTACCCCTGTTCCTGACTGTGGCCCCGCTGTTCCTGACTGTGGCCCCGCTGTTCCTGACTGTGGCCCCGCTACCCCTGATTGTGGCCCTGCTGTTCCTGACTGTGGCCCCGCTGTTCCTGACTGTGGCCCCGCTGTTCCTAACTCAAGGCCTTGGTTTCCTCTTCTGGGGAAAGGAGATGACCAAGGGAACCTCATGGGTGGCTGTGAGCTCAGCGTGCTACAGAAAGGCCTGGCCCGCACAGGGGCATCGTCCTCCCTCCCCCTGCCCACTCCTTCCGGCAACAGCGCCTCACCCTACTCCCTACTTGGCTGGCTGGGCACTGGGCGGAGGCAGAGGAGGCTGGAGGGACACTGCAGGCTGCGCCTGGCTGGGCCTGTCCTGGCTCCACACTGCCCTTAACTGCCCACAGGGCTGTTTCCCACCGTGCAGGGTGCCCAGCAATGGCTGTCGCTTGGAGAGGATCTCAAAATGCACCGAGAACATTTCTAAACAGTGTGCATTTAAAATTGGGGCCAATCCCCAGCGTGGGCAGAAACTACCTTGCCACTTCTGACACCAGCCTGGAGGGCTGATTTGGGGCCCCCTTCTCCTCCTCATAGGGGTGGGGTGTCAAGGGTAGGTTATAGGGGTCACGAGAGAACTCAGGAGAATCCAGCTCCCTAGGGTGGAAGGGGTGGGTGAGAACCATCTAGGATCCCCCGGAGAAGATGGAGTTGGTGAATGCCAGCCCAGCAGAGGTCTGAGATGGGACAGGCTGTTTCTGAGGGGACGAAAGATTTGCCTGCGACCACAGTTTGGGCCATGGAGCCAAAACTAGAACCAGGTCCTGGACTCCAGCCCAGCACTGTCCCTCCACGCTGGAGAAGACTGTCTGTGACAGAGATCGGGGACCAGGATCCAGATGCCGCAGGTCTGGAAGGGGAGGACAGGGCTGTGGGGGGAACAGTGGGGTGGGTTGGGGTCAGCGAGCAGCCCACAGCAGGAGGAGGTGGAACAGGCTGTGTCGTTAAGAAGACAGGCCCATGCTGGCTAAACCGCCTGCTGACCGGGAGCCCGGGGAAGGTCCCTGACCTCTTAGAGCCGGGGGTCACTGTCACCTCTGGCTAACAGGATAGCAATTGTACCTGTCTTGGGCAGCCACTGAGAGGATGCCAGCAAGTGACATGTGACAAGCGCTTAGCTTGCTGAGTGGAGGGTCTGTGCCTAGAAAATGCTTATCCAGAGCCTCCCCTTTGCAGAGGATGCAGGCAGCTTCAACCCCCCATCCTGTGCCCAGGTCTCATCACACGCCTCACTGTGTCTCCTCCCCCTGCCTCTACTGACCCTGCCATCTCCTTCCTCTTCTGTTCTAATAGTTCTCTCCCCAAATCCTCAGGATCTGGGGGCCTCAGGACTGCTTGGAGTCCTGGCCAGGAGCGACCAGCAGACATTCAGCCTCCCGGGTTTGTGATGCCACAGTCTAGGGTGCGAGCATTTTCTCTGCCCCACCCCAGGCTCCCAGGCTCCCTCCAAGCAGCCTCTCTGTGCTCACCCTCAGCTCTGCCACCCCTCGCTCTCCCTGACCTGCTGTGTGGCCTTGGGCGACAGTGCAGCCTCACTATAAACTGGGAGCATGGATTAGACGTCCTTCAAGGCTTTTCCTGCAGAAGCCTTTAAAAATCCAAACTCCAGGGTCCAGCCCAGCCCAGCCCAGGCAAGCCCGAGACCATGATCTTCCTGCTCCACGTCCACACACGTTAACTAACCCCATTTTGCACACATCTCCAAACAGTTATTTTCCCTTTTAACCTTCAAATAATTTTTTTCACTCCCATGAACTCCTAAGGGGAGGCCCAGCCTAAATGGGGCAAGGCCAGGCAGGGCGGCCTGGGAAATGAGCCACATCCACGCCCTCTCCCAGCGGATCATCCTTCTGAGACTCCTGCCTGTCAATATCAAGTCACTCTCAGGGCACCGGGCCATGTATAATTGACGAGCCTTTCTTCTCTCTGGTGGAGCCCTGAGACAGCATGGCCATAACGCAGGATGTTAAAAGCTTCCTGGGAAGACACAGCTCTCATCTCCAAGAGGAGTAATTAATGTCACAAAGGAGTTTCCAATGATGATTCCTGCTGCAGCTTTGATTTCCTCCTACAAATCCTCCTGAGATACTTCTAGGAGCACCTAAGCCCTTCCTCTGTGTGTCCTCCAAGGAGTCCCATCTGCTTGCATCTGTTCCAGTGAGTGTTAAAGAAGGAGGCTCACTTTGCTAGGATCCAGGCCTGTGTCTAGATGGAAAGCAGGGAGGGAGACAGCCGCTGTCCTGGCAGTGTACCCCACCCGAAGGCCTTGCCTGGGTTCCTTCAGAGGGCTGGGCCCCCATTTCTCGCTCTCCACTCTCTTTTTATAAAGAGTGATTCTTCATCTCCAAAGGGGAGGTGATGTGAAACTAGACTGCCCAATTCTGAGGCTGGAGGAGCAGGGGCAGCTGGCTCTCACCATCAGGTAGCAAAGCTAAGATGCAGCCTCAGTGCGATTCCCAGCCAGGGCACCCCACTCCTGCAGCAGCCGAGAGAAGCAGGTCGCTGGCTTTACAGGTGTGCCACCTGAGCCCCAGAGAAGCTAGGCATCCTACACAGTGCCACACACACTTGCAGGAGTAGCAGGGCCAGAACTAAGCCATGTTTTCCAAATTCCCATCTCCCTGCCCCAGGAGCTGCCAGATCACTGTGAACAAACCCGTCTCCTGCTCAGCACCTGCCACCCGTCCTAGTACCTTCCCAGGGGGAGCTGGGAGGCACTGCTTCTTCCTTAGAGTAGAAGGATAAAGAAAAGAGGGACTCACAGTCTCAGTGCACAGTCCAAACCCACTCTCATGCACGATGGCTCAGCCTGAGATGCTCTGGGGCCTCAGAACCTCCACCCACCTGCTGGAGTCAGAGCACAGTGTCAAGGGACTTTGGAAAATAACCCAGCTGTGGGTGCCACAAGAGAGGCTGCCTTGTCTGAGCAGGAGGGAGGCCCGCTGATCAGGGTTCCAGCCAAGAAGGCTGAGCTCAGGACATGTTTTAGGACTGGCTTAAGACCTGGTTTGCTCAACAGGGAAACTGAGGCAGCCACCCAGGAATGCGGAGCACCCCGATGCTGTGGAATGGTGGAAAGGCCCACTCACCCAGGGCTCATGGCTAGCACGTCAGAGGCAGGAGAGTCACACACTCCCAGGCACTGCCCCATTGTCTGGGGGGCTCTGAAGTCTGAGGGACAGGCACCAGTGACCCATGGCAGGTAGAAATCTCCTCTTCCTGCTCCCCTTCCCCTGCTTGGCTCTCCCATCTCTCACTCACTCCTCTCTCAGCCTCCCTCATGCTCCCAGATTTCAGGTCACCACCAGGCATGTGCTGTGTGGTCCAGTCCCCAGAGGACAGAGGAGAGCCCAGCAAACCGGAGCATAGGAGGGGATGACAGGAGCCTGGGAGTCATGAGCAATGGAATGAGAAGATAAAGAAGGAAGCCAAATAGCTCAAAAAATGAAGTCGGGAAAAAAGTATTTTGAAATAGTGCCACTGATAGCATGGCACTCAGCATCCTGGGGCCTCCCTGCAGACGCTCGGGTGGAAGCCATCTCCACCCTTTTCTCCTGTCACTTCAACAAATCTCTCCAAAGTCACTGGTATTTCTAGTTAGCCTCAGGCTGAGACTTGGAAGTTCATAGATATTAAAAATTAACACGGGCACGTGCACTTTTCTTAAAGCAAGAACGAGCCAAAGCAGAGAATTTAAGAAGTCAGCGACTGTGGGATCGCTTCTCCTGCTTCGTTGGTTCAAGGGTTTGACATTTTCATTCATTCACTGCACAAATGTTTATCGAGCTATGTGCCTGGCTTGGTTTTGAAGGTAATGGCACCACTCAAGGCTGCTTGGGTAAGCCTACATATTTTTAGCGTTTGTACACTTCCCAAGCCACCAGTTGCTTTAATACCACAATTTTTCAGGGAGAAAAACAAAGGCATTGTTCCAGCATGACATACCTGTGCAGGGCCAGCCTGGGCAAAAAACATGGGGATGGGTGGTCACCTGCGGTTACCAACACTGGATCTCCCTACCGTGGGACAGGGGCTGATATAGTGGGAGGGGGCATCTAGCAACCCCACAACAAGCAGGACATGGTAGTTGGAAATTCCTTTTTAAGTTTTGTTTTAGTAGAGGAGAGCTCTATTCTTTTCCATATGTGTAATACTTATTGAGAGTATCTGAAAGAAATTAGCAGATTCTCAGGTCTTAGAAATGCATACTTGCAAAACGCAAGTAAATAATAAAAGAGGGCATTGCCATTATGCAGGTGTTTTTGAAGTTTTTTTTCTGACTCCTGCACATGCTGGCTTCCCTCGTGAAGCCTTAGTCACCTGACATCAGCGCCCAAGCCCGTAAACACCTTTCTGATGGTCTGAGGAGGGCTGCATGAAGGAAACTGGCATAAAGTGTCTGTCACTTGGACACCGCTAGGAAGTAAAGAAACATGGACCTGCCCAGTTAATTTCAAATGCTGTCACTGTTTTGATGACACAGCTCAGAGGAGGACATTTTTCTCCCTTGCAGAGTGTAAATCAATCCATTAGTCATGTGAAACTCCCTGAGACAAGGTAGCAAATGTTTCTGCCATTTAAATACTGCCACTTGATGGCCAGAGGAATGTCCCCAGTGCCTCGGAAGGAGCTAGACACCAGGTTTGGGTGCCCCATGGCATCTGTGTGGCTATCTTCTCAACAAGGTTGGCTGTGTCCTGCTGTCAGCAGGGAGCCCAGGTGGTCGGCTGCAGAAGCTGACCCTTCTCTGGAGTTTGGTCACTGCTCAGCTCTGTCTCCAGGGACCTGAGCCAGGGAGGACCCAGACCAGCTCTAACAGCACATCCACTTTTCCATCCACAAGGCATGGCACACCCAGGCTGGGCATCACTGATGGGAGCACAGCTCCTGGCCCACTGCCAGACCACACACCCACCACTTTGCTGGGAATGCCCGGGCCTGGATCTCCAGTCTGCCTCTCTGTCTGGATTAAACCACCTCAAAGGGGGGTCTTCTGCACAATCTGTACCCCACTGCCAGGCACTATTAGCATTTGTTGAATAAATGTCAGCTAATTGAACGATGAACTTTGTTTCTTCCAGCCAGCGAATGGCAATTTTCAAATGTTTTTCAGCTCTTACTAGTGATTTCTTCTACCTAACAGATAAACAAACATTTGCAAAGCATCTCTAATGTGCCAGGCCGGGTGCCATGCTAGAAATGGGAATGAATAATTCATGATCTCTTCCCTCAAGGAGCTCAAAATCGCATGGATGAGACAAGTGAGCAGGTGGTTTCCATGAGGCATTCTGTCCCACTCTCTGTTTCCCATGCTTCATGTCCCAGCCCCAAGGGACCCCTTCAAAGGGAGCACCCTGTTCCACACCAGCTTCCCTGCTGTCTTTATCAAAGCACCTATTGATCTCTTTCATCAATAGCTATAGTTTCTATCTATTTTATTATTTACCTACATATCACTTGTGTCCCACCAGAAAATAAAGTCCACAAAAGCAAGAATATTTATTTAGTTTTTCTCTGTGATCCCAGTACCTAGTACCTAGTAGGTACTCCATAATATTCCCTAAAGAAGGAGTGTGTGCAGTGACATCTCTCACTGATGCATTAAAACTGCAGCCTTGCCTGCCCTGACACTCCTTGGACCCCTTCTTTGCTGAACGTTTTCCCTCCAGCAGGTTGTACAAGTCATTCACGAATATTGTCCAGTGACAGCCCTCCCACTCACTAGGATGTACATTCTGTGAGAACAGGGAATTCTGCTATTTTGTTCACTGGTTTTCCCTAGCACCTAGAACAGCTCACATGGTAGATGCTCAACAAATATTGTTTGACTGAATGAATGACAATACTGTGTAGAAGTTAGAAGGAAGGTAATTTAGTCTATTATGGGCAGGGATGTCACAGAAGACTTCCTGCAGGATTTGGCACCTGAGCTAATTTTTTTTTTCCGAGATAGAGTCTTGCTGTGTCACCCAGGCTAGAGTGCTGTGCCACGATCTCAGCTCACTGCAACCTCCACCTCCTGGGTTCAAGTAATTCTCCTGCCTCAGCCTCCCGAGTAGCTGGTATTACAGGCATGCACCACCACACCTGGCAAAGTTTTGTATTTTTAGTAGAGACAGGGTTTCATCATGTTGGCCAGGCTGGTCTTGAACTCCTGATCTCATAATCCACCCGCCTCAGTCTCTCAAAGTGCTGGGATTACAGGCATGAGCCACTGCACCCAGCTGAGCTTATTCTTAAGTCCTAATGAGCACAGTGACCAAAGCTGACTCATGAGGAAATAGAAAACCTGAACAGTTCTATGACCACTAAACAAATTATATTAGTTTCCACCAAAAACTGCAAGGCCCAGATGGTTTTTATAGGAGAGACCTACCAAACTTTCATTCCAATCTTATATAAACGCTTTCAGAGACTAGAAAAGGTGAGACCACTTTATGATGCTAGTGTAACCTTGGTAATTCAAATAGTTAAAAACAGTTTAGGAAAGGAAAATCTCTAGCGATCATCTCTCTTAAGTATATACGCAAGAGTACTAACAGGACATTAACAGCCCCAATCTACCAGTGCCTATAAAATAATAATACATCATCATCAACTTGGGTGATCCTAGAAATAAAGATGGTTTATTATTGGTAAGTTACTGGTAATTTCGCTATATTAAGAGATTAAAGACAAATATTAGCATCTTATTAATGACAGAAAATGACATTAGATAAAATTTAACCCTCATTCGTGATAAAAATTCCTAGCTATTTGGAAAAATACGGTAATTTACTTAATCCAATAGAATAAATTTAAAATAGCTACATAAACATCATATTTGATGGTAAAGCATGGAAAAACATTCCTTTTAAAATTATAAACGAGGCAAGAATATATCAGATCATTGCTTTTATTCAACTGAAAAAGTTGACTAATTAGAAGAGGAAAGGGTTGACTATTAGACAGATGGTGCTGGGAAAATTTGTGCCCACGTGACAAATAAACTTGATTCCTGCATCAGATTATATGGGAGGAAAAAGACAGAAAGCATAAATCATAAAAGAAAAAAATAGGAAAATTTAAATTTAAAAAATATTTTGTCCATCACATACAAAGAATAAAAAAATAGTTTTTCAAACAGAAAAAGGCAAACCACAAACAGGAAAAGAATACTTGCAACATATCACCAAAAAAAAGAAAAAGAACAGAAAATCGCCAGGCATAGGGGTGCATGCTTGTAGTCCCAGCTCCTCGGGAGGCGAAAGTGGGAGAATCCCTTGAGCAAAGGAGCTTGAGGCCAGCCTGGGCAGCATGGCTAGACCACCACAACCCCGCCTCTCTTTTAAAAAGATTATCCAAAATATATTTCAAATCACTAAAAAGCCATTAGAGGAAAACAGAAATAGAAATAAAAGTTATGCCGAGACATTTCACAGAAGAGGAAACACAACAGTCGCCTAGAAGAGGGAAAATGCCGACTCAAAACGACAATGGGATTCCATTTCACATCCATTTACTGTGAAAATTTTTAAATCTGTCAATAGAAAAGTTTAGGCGACTATATAGATGAGAGAACTGTTTTATATACCACTGGCCAGCATATAAACTACTCTATTTTGACAAATTATTTGGCAATAGACGGTAAAACTGAAGATGTGCTGGGCCTATGCGTTGCAATTCCATTTTTGCAGGATACCTTTGAGGAGCTCTTGTCCATGTGCACATGGAGAAGTGTTCAGCAGTGTGCACAGCAGTAGGTTAATAACGGCACAAGCAAGGAAACCACCTAAGTGTCCCACAAGAGAATAAACACGCACACTCACAGAAGCGCGCACACACATGTAAATATGGTACAGTACTGAAAATGGATGAGCTGGGGCTGTACGCGTCAACACGGAGCACCTCAAAGACATGACAGAGGCAAAAATGGCAAGTTATAGGAGAATACAGAGAGTATGAGACCGTTTATGTAACGTGAAAACATTTTCAGCAACAGTACCAGTTGCTTAGTGATACATGCATGCGTTCATATACAAAGATTGTTATACGGTAAAACTCAAGATTCAGAATGATGCTCACCTGGGAGAAGTGAGGAGGAGGATTAGGAAGGGATCCACAAAGAGCTGTGACCATGCTGATATGCTTTGTTTCTTAAGCTTGGTGGTGTATTCTTTATATCTCTTGGATACCAGATACTTCACTGAAAAATTGAGGGAAAAAGGGAATGTGTTAGCATTGGAAGAAGGAGGAAGAAAGGGGTATTCTAGGCGGGAAGAGGAGCTTAAGCAAAGATACTAGGGGGTAAACCAGGAGGTAGAATGGGAAAACCACAAGAAACATGGTGTTGAAAGCTCACATTGAGGCTGGCGCAGTGGCTCACACCTAAAATCTCAATGCTTTGGGAAACCGAGGCAGGAGAATCACTTGAGCCCAGGAGTTTGAGACCAGTCTGGACAATATAGTGAGACCTCGACTCTACAAAGAACTTTTTAAAATTAGCCAGGTGCAGTGGTGCACGTCTTTAGTCCCAGCTATTCCAGGAGGCTGAGGTGGGAGGATCACTTGAGTCTGGGAAGTCAAGGCTGAAATGAATGGCGATCACACCACAGCACTCCAGCCTGGGAGACAAAGTGAGACCCTGTGTAAAAATATATATTTAAAAAATCAAATGAAATAAAGCACACAGTAACAGGGAATGGCCAAAATTAGGTATCAGAGGCTGTTGGGGAACAGACCCTAAGTAATCTGGAGTGCAGTGCTAAGGGGCCAGGAAATTGTCCCGACGCCAGTGGAACTTACTAAGAGTATTGACTGGGTGAATGACTCAGTCCTCTAAGCATTTGAGAAAGTCCACTGTGGAGGAGGGATTGAGGGGAATGGGAAAGAGAAGGGGGTGTCCCGGAAGCAGAAAACCCAGCGGGACACGGGAGAAAGGTCTGGACCAAAAAGTGCGGGGCCCCGAGCGGTGCAGTGGCAATGGGGTGAGAGAAGCTGCCAAGTGCCAAGTATCGAGCCTGTTTCAGCAGAATCCCGGTGCTGTGGTGTGCCCACACAAAATGACTGCTCAGCATGCAGCTACCTTAAAGCTCAAAACACAAAGGCTCCGGCCTTTCCCACGCATTGCTAGAGACAGCTTAGAAGAGCAGGTTCCAATGAACTTGGCTGAGTTTTGCTGGCCTCCAATGCCTTAATTACATATTTACTGGTATTTGGAATGGCTTGTGCAAGCTGCCCATGTTGTCAGGTCATTGCTGACACTGAATGATGGCTTCTCTGTTCCATTTCTTCCTAATGAGCACACACACTTGAGCGCTTAATATAGAGCAATGGCTTTCCAGGACAAACGGCCTTCCAGTGGAACACGGCACTCTAAGGAGTTGGTGATTTCTGACACTTGTTAGCCAGGTTGACAACTCTGGACAAGGAAATTGGAAATTTTGAGTTGTTTTCAAATTGGCTGAGTTATAATAGTCACTGCAAAGCAAAGTCACAGAATCCCAGACATTCAACATCAAGCCCAACTCTTACTGGCGGATGAGAAGATGAGACGTTGGGACAGAAAGCGACTGTGACCTAAGGCCACACATTAGATTAGTGGCATCTAATGACAGACCATAAACATTCGTTGAGCACCTACTATGCACCAAGCCCCCTGCTGGGTGCTGGGGATATAAGGGTGACCACATGCCCACCATGGAGGAGTCTGCATTCTCATCGCGAGAGAAAGAAAATAAACAAGGAAGCAATTCATGAACTCACCATTTCGGGTACCGGTTAGTGCCAAGAAGGGTACCGGTAGGATAAGGCGATGGAAAGAGCCTGGGGCTACTTTTCCCAGGATGGTGAAGGAAGGCTTCTCTGAGAAGAAACTTCCATCTCTAATCAAGAAAGCAGATCCCAACTAAGCCGTTTAAGAAAAGAATTTTAATATAGAGAGCTAGGTCCAAAGGTGCTGGAAGAGAAGAAAGGGCAAAGGACAGGGTGAGGCTATCCGATCAGCAGCAACAGCAGCTGCCACCAGCCCTAGCTAGAGACAAGGGGGAAGGCTTCCAGAACCCAAGAGGGGGACCACAGAAGGAAGCGTGGCCCAGTAGAATGTGCAACCAAAAGGAGATGGGGCAGCTCTCTGGGATAGTTTCCAAAGCAGAGAGGGGTTTGGGGAAGAGGCTTTGGTTATCCTGGCTCCGTCCTTCTCCCTGGCTTCCAATCTGCCATGAGCACCTCCCATCAGCTAAATATAGCCAGAAACCAAAGGGCAAGCCTGCCTGGAAAATGCATCTTCCCCAGGGAAATGCAAACGTTTTGCAGAAGCTGCCCTGGGATACACAGCAGGGTCAGGGGAAAGTGGAGGATAGATCTTAGGGCTAACAGGCACTTGGCCAGAATATAAGGTAATAATTGACTCAAGGCGCATCTGATGAAAGGAGGGAGCCATTCGAGTGCTACGGGGCGAGAATTCCAGCAAAAGTCTCTCGGGGTGGCCGGGGCAGGGTGGGATGTGCTGGCTCCCTCTACCATAAGGGCTCATCTCCGGCACTGGCCATCTCGTGAGCCTCCTTGTGATCCTCTTTTGCCATATTTTCCAGCTCCTCTCAAGCTTGCCTCTTGTGCCTTCAAAGAGCTGATGGAGGTGGGGCCACTGGGCAGGCAGGCCATTCTCCAGTATCAGAGCCAATTCCATGGCTCATAATTACACCTTTCTCCATGATTGACTGTTCACCCTGGGAATTGCACAAAGCTTAACGTGTTTCTCATAGCAGCCCATGATGGAGGTTTCCTTCTCTCCATTTGACAGATGAGGAAAGAAAGGCTCTGATTCGGCAAATAATTTGCTCGAAGGCATGGAGTAAGTGGCAGGGCTAAGATTCCTTTCACTCATTCCATGTGCAAAGGTTTAATGAACGTCTGTCTATCAAGGTCCGGGCTGTGGGGATAAAATGGTGAACAAAACAAGCATAGAATGCGGTCTTATAGGAAATACAGTTATTAAACAAATAACCATGTTTGTGGTGTGATTACTAAAGAAATCATTTATGCCAAGAAAACAAGGAAGTCTAGAACCATGTTTGTCTATTTCTCAAGTACCTCAAGTATAACAATTGATTATCTATTTTGTTAATTTCTGCTCTTTTTTTTTTTTTTTTTTTTTTTTTTTT
>NW_022436953.1:27280386-27293193 GCF_009761245.1 Sapajus apella
TTTTTTTTTAATCAAGACAGAGTTTTGCTCTTTTTGCCCAGGCTGGAGTACAGTGGCACGACCTCAGCTCACTGCAACCTCTGCCTCCTGGGTTCAAGCAATTCTGCTGCCTCAGCCTCCAGAATAGCTGGGATTATAGGCGCCCACCACCATGCCCAGCTAATGTTTTGTATTTGTAGTAGAGATGGCATTTCACCATGTTGGCTAGGCTGGTCTTGAACCCTTGACTTCAGGTGATCCATCCACCTTGGCCTCCCAAAGTGCTGGGATTATAGGCATAAGCCACTATGCCCGGCCATGTTCTTCTATTCCTTAGTTCTCAACATTTTGAAATTCCTCGTTCACTCATGAGTTATTTGGCAACATTTTAAAATTTCTATGTCTGTCCATTTGGGCTGCTGTGACAAAATCCCATATACTGGCTGGGTTATAAACAACAGAACTTTATTTCTCACAGTTCTGGGGGCTGGAGAGTCCAAGATTGTAGTGCTGGCAGATTCAGTGTCTGAGAGCCTGATTTCTGAGTCATAGATGACACCTTTTGGTTATGTCCTCACATGTTAGAAGACATAAGAGGTCTCTGTCAAACCCCTCATCAGGGCACTGGTCCCATTCATGAGGGCTTCACCCTCTTGACCTAATCATTTCCCGAAAGCACCACCTCCTAATCTTATCACCTTAAGGGTTAGGATTTCAAAATACAAATTTTAGAGGGGGACAGGAACATTCAAACAATAGCAACTCCCAAACATCCTTTTTATCTTTTTCCTGTTGATTTTTAACGTAATTGCTTATGCTCAGAGACAGAGTTAGGATAATGTTACTTTGTTGGTATTTGTTGAGACTTTAGTCAAGATTTACTACAGGATACATTTTTATAAACATCCATACATTCTTAAAAATTGTATACCCACCTATTGGCTGCATGGTTATTTATGTATTCTTTCATAAAATCTAACTGAATTTGTTATCAGTATCACTTTGGTTGTCTGCTTGATCAGCAGAGCTGTGTTAATCTGTGAATGTGGATTCCTCAAGCTCTCCTTGTGTCTGTTTTCATCTTACATAGTTTGAGATTTTGTTTAGCTTTAAAGTTCAATATGTGTCCTATTGTCACAGAGCCCCTTGTTCAAAAATTATTTAGAATTTTGAGACAATCCCAGCAGAATTTTAAAGCAAGCAGGAGGCCTTTCTGAGGCCAGATCTCTGTGCCCACCCTTAAAGCTGTCCATGCTTGAGTCCCCTGGGGTGCGGACTGGTTGAGGGAGTGGACCCAAAACTACTTCATGACCTTTGGAGAAATTATGCAAAGCCCATGCCTACTTGGCAGGCGTATTACCAGCATCAATTTAATACAAGGATGGCGAGGTTGGGGACCAGTTAGTAACACCGAGTCACTTAATATAACTCACTGCGTGCCCTTCGCAATTTTTAAAATGTAAGCTCCTGTAAGCTTTTAATTTTCCCATTTACTTTGGGCTGTTTGTGGATTTTGCCTCCGCTGATATGTGAAGACCTGAGGATTATCTATTTAAAGCCATCGTCCAAGCTTTACGGCAGGCAAATGCTGAGTCCAGCATAGAGGTTTACAGATGACAGTGGAAAGAAAAGTTTCGGTTCTGATGCAGCTGCCCTTGGTTAGCTCATGTCACCCTTGGAAAGAAATCTCTGGGGGCTAAGAAGGAAGTAGTTTCTGCTTCTGGGGTTTTGTTCAGAAACCCAGAAAGACGTAAATAGCATCATTCCAGAAACATTCCTGCCCGACCCTTTGATCTCAGCCTGGCAGCCACTGCAGGGTGTGCCACCCACCCCCCCTCTGTGGGCTCGGTCAGTACAGGGTTCTGTGCAGCCCTTCAGAGCTGGAGTGGCCATGACAGCAACTAATGCAACTCCTGAAATCATCACAGAGGCCCGAGAGAGCAGGCGCCTGGCCTAAAGGCACAGCACATCAGTTGCAGAGCAGGGGGTCTTTCTCCTCCAACCTCTGCCCCTTGGACACCCCCCAACTCAATTAAGCATCAGCTGAAGCATAAAGTTGGTGGGTTTTTGTTGTGTTGTTGTTTGCCAAGGTACTGATCACCTGAACTGCTTGCTGAGCCAGCCTTTATTCCCAGCTGCTGACACTAGAGATGCTCAGATAAGGCCACGGAGGCCGGGTTGGAGGGATGGGGAAATGAAGGAGTTGTTACTTCCTCTTTCTGATCTCCTTTCCATAGCACTACGAAGCGAGAAACTTAAAACAGCAGCCACTTGTGAGTCAGGGATGTGTGTCCCACCCAAGCCTCCGTCCGGGCCTCGAGGCCCTGCCCCCTCATCCCTGCCCACTGCTGCCCAGTCCTGCTTGGTCACAGCCAGTGACAGGGAGCTCACTCCCATAGTGGGGCTCAGGCCGCCTCCCTCAGCTCTGTCCCCACACATCCCATGTCCGTGTCACAGAGACCATAACAGAATCATCCTTCTAGAGGTCCCTCTCTATGAAAGTGTGAACCTAGGAAGATGGCACCATGCCCTCTTCACAGCTTTATCCCAGCTCCTGGTTCAGAGATGTTGCTTACAACAGAAAGCCTGAAACCAGGGATTTATAAAGAAAAGGAATTTATTTCTTATAGTTCTGGAGGCTGAGAAGTCCAAGGTGGAGGGGCTGCATCTGGTGAAGGTCTTCTGGCTGGTGGGGACTTCTGCAGAGTCCTGAGGCAGTTCAGGACGTAACCCTGTATGACGGAGCCCACAAAGGGTGAGTGGGTGGCACACCCTGCAATGGCTGCCAGGCGGTTCAGGGCATCACATGGGCTAAGCACAGCTCAGGCCTCTCCTCCTCTTCTTGTAAAGCCACCAGCCCACTCCCCCAGTAACCCATTAATCCATTAGCCCATTAATCTATGGATAGATTAGTCCGTTCGTGAAGGCAGAGCCCTCATGACCCATTCACCTCTTAAAGGCCCCATCTCTCAATATTGCCACATTGAAGATTAAGATTCAACATGAGTTAAGAGGGGACAAACATTCAAATCATAGCAGTTGTATCACACACATTTCACTAATAAATAGTTCTAGTTCCGTCCCCCAACCTCCAGTCCTCATTTGTCACGTCTCTGAGCCTCACAGAACAACCCATTTTCCACGGGAAAGGTCACGGAGCATCGCAAGAGCATGCAGTGGTCCTCCGAGCCATCTCTTCTCCCCTGGAATCCTGGCATCTTCGTGGTTCCTCAGAGGCACGGCAGCCACCCTGACCGCCCTCCTCAGAGTCAGCCCCAGTCTGTGTGTCCTTCTTCACGTGTGGTGGCCAGAAACCAGATCATGTGCACAGAACGGACAGGCTCTGGTACCATCATGTGAGTGTGTGCCTGTGTGTGTCTATGTCCTTGTGTCTGTGAATGTGCCACGTGTGGGAGTTTGTGTGTGTGTGTGTGTGTGTACTGGTGACTGTGTAAGACTGTGTGAATGTGAGAAGGTATGAGTCTGTGTGAATATTGTGTGTATATGTGTGTGTGTTTGTATAAATGTATGAGAGTGTGGATGTCTGTGTGAATGTGTCTGTGTGTGAGAGTTTGTGTGAGTGTGTTTGAGCATGTCAGTGTGTCTGTGTATCTGTGTGAGTGTGCGTGAGAGAATGTGTAAGAGTGCGTCTGTGTATCTGTGTGCAAGACACTGTGTGTGTGGATGCGGATGTATGAGAATGTGAGTCTGTGTGAATGTGAGTGTGTGTTGTGTGTGCCCATGTGGCTACATGTGGGTCTCTGAGTCCTCTCCCAGGGTCCCTCAGAGGGAAGACTGATGGGGCCACCATGTGCTCGGTCTGTGTGTGGAGACCCCTCAGCAGCCCTGAGCAGGGGCCTGGCACCCAGGAAGCGCATGCAGCTGGGAGCCATTACCATATCAAGATTTGTGTGTATTTAGCAACAAAGGCCCCTGTTGCATTTCCATTTCCTGCAGGAAGAGTGAGCCCAAAGTGGGGACTTGGAGGCAGCCAGCGGGGGAGTCCTGAGAAGTGCAGGACCCAGAGGCATACTCAGAGAGAACCCCCAAACAGCCTGGGGACGTGGCGACTACATTCCACTGAGCGCTGTGAAAAACAACCCTGTATGATGGATGGAGGGAGGAAATGGAATCCCGGCACACAGAGTGAGGGCAGAAATAAAGAAGCATCACTCCGCCCCTCAGAACTCAGGGGAAGGGGGCGCCAGGGAGCCCTTTCAAAGGCCTGAGATCATCATGGGCAGGCAGGGTGGTCTCAACAATGCTTCAGGGCGTATGTTACAGACACAGAAAGCTCAGACGGCTAAATGACAACTCAGCCACGCAGAGCTCTGTCAGCAGTGCAGCCGGAACTCACACCTGGGTCTGCTGACTCCAGGACCAGCGTTCTGGGCCCCAGAAGCCCCTGTGGGACTTCCTGCGCACACCCACCCAAAAGACGAAAACATCCTCAGCTGTCACTGTGTGTGAGGCAATTCACATCCTGCTGCCAAGTGTTGCCACCAAATCACTCTAAATTGGGCAATTAGTGGTATGATTTGTGAAATGAAGAACAGGATATGCCTTGACCCCTTGAACTTCTTCCCAACTGAACTCTCCAGTTCTAGCTGAGCTTTCATTTTCAAAAGTGGGAGTGGGGTGGAGCGGGAGAAAGCGCCTTAAATCAGCGTTTCTGCCAATGGCCACTTCCTGGGGAACCATCTCTACCGGGTGGCTGAGGTTTTGAAACTAGATTCCAACAAAATGAAGACAAGGTGAACCATGAACTGAAAAAAGGCAGCGGACTGCTCACTGCCAAGGGCTGAGTTTAGCAGGAAAGTGAGCTTAGAAGTGACAACCAGGACAGCTGGCCACGCACGTGAGGAGGCAACCTCCAACGAAGAGACGAGTGGTCGCCCGCACAGGGAGAGAACATGAGCCTCTCAGTTGCTACACAGAGCGTGCGGGAACCCCTGGATTCGGACAGAGCTCGCACACCAGGCCCCAGGCCTAACCAAGATGAAGTCACACGTCACCAAACTGAAGTTATCCGAACTGAGAAATCAGGAGGGAGATGATAGCCAAATCCCCAAACAGGCTAGTTTTAGCCAGCCTCAGGGAACTCCTGTCTGCTTTAACCCTATAAGGAAAGTCGCCACGAAATGATCTGTTCTGTTTCTTTAGCCCTTTTCTGCCTATAAAGTCTGCCTCCTGTTCCACCCACAGGAGGGACAGGAGCTTCTTCCTATTACAAGAATGGGATGCTGCCCCGTTCATGAACCACAAATAAAAGCCAATTTGATCTTTAAACAAAATGTGTTGAAATTTTGTTCTTTAACATCGGTTTTTTTTTAAAGGCAAGTTAAAACACTAGGATGCTATTTTTCTCCTAATAGATCAACACAGATAAGACCTAGTCCAGGGAGGAAGCAAAGAAACGAGACCTCCCTAGATTGATGCTGGCTTGGAATTGGCAGTCTTTCTAGAAGGCCTTCAGGATGTGGGTAAATTTGACCCCATAATTATTATAAGACTTTATCCCGAGGGAATTAATCAAGATGTAGGTGGAGCTGAATATACAAAGATATTCACTGTGTTGTTACTTAGAACATTGGAAAATATGGAAAAACTACCCCAAATGTCTAGTAATAAATTACTACTCATGAAAATTACAGTAAACCTATATGAAGGGATACAATGCCACTATTAGCCACTCCATGGCAGCGGAATCTTTGACTCCAAGTCCCGTGTCCTCCCACAAAGAGAGGCTGCCTCTCAAGTCTGCTCAGAAAGCGCCTCCACCTTCCATTGGCTGTGAATCAGCTGGGGAGGTGTCAGTGGCTAACACCCGTGAAATGGTGACCATGAGGTTCAGGGCTGGGAAGAGGAGCAGGGGATGTGGGCCAGAATGTTCCACTAGCATCCAATTGGAAGCCACATGTTTTCAAACATGAGGCTAATTAAATAACGCCATCATGTACTTGCATATTTCACCCTTGTTTACTTCATTGTCAACCCCACTCTGCCATTCTGAAGAGGGTTTATGGCCCATGTGGAGAATATTATGAAGAGAGGCCAAAAGTCGTGATTCTCTGACCTCTATCAGCTGTGTGATCTTGGACCACTCAGAACCCAGGCTCCTCCTCTGAAATAGCCCCTGGCTAAGGAGCTGCTCTCTGCGGGTGTTCACGAAGTGGCTGACATTGCTGGCGGCTGGTTTCCCCCTCTACTCTCTTCCCTAGCAGCCCTCTGACTCTTGGGGGCTCCATGCTTTTCGGCAACAGTAGCATCCCAGAAAGCTGGGGGAAAGGAATTTTCAAAGTGAAAGGTCAGTTAAGCAAACGCCACTCTTTTCCTCCAGCCAGTGGGGATCCCTGCTTTTTGAGAGATCTAAGCACTTGCACGCTGTGCTACCTCGTAGTTGGCGCTGCTGGTGCCTTGCCCAGGTCCCCTCTCTTTACCTGCTTTTGCAGCCAGCCCCCGGAAGCTATGAGGGTGGCCTGCTGACAGCTGACAGCCTTCCCCGCCTCCAGAGAGTTGAAGCTTTACCTCGGAGGCTATGCCCACCCACAGGCCAAGGCCAGTGCTGGAAGGACCCATGGAAGGAAGGGTAAACAGGCCTCCCACTCAAGGTGACTTCAACACTGTAATCAACTCATGCCCGAGCTCCCCAAAGCTCTGGAGTTCTCCAGCCCACCCCACCACCTCCCGGGGTTCAGGCTGAAACAGGTCTCCAGCCGAGGACACCCTTTTGCTTAGCTCCTTCCCTGCCCATCTCTCTTCTCCCCAGAGCCCTTTTCCAATAAACTAGTTGAATAAGTCTCCGTTTTGGGCTCTGCATCCGGGAACCTGCCCTAGGACCAGCTTCCATGGAACTTTCCCGGCATTTCCTGAACACTTTCCCTGAAAGATGCCCTGCACCAGAGCTGGGTGATGAGAGGGCCCGGAGTCATTCTTGGGGTTTCTGTGTCCATGATGATCAGAGATGGAGCCAATGTTGTGTTTCCTGAGCATGCTCTGAGGAACATGAATCCCAGGCTAGTGGGGAAACAAAGGGAATCTGCATGCAAATGAATGTAAGGAATTCTGGATTAAGAGTTAAGTGGAGCTCTTTACTGTTGCCCTGCCCATAGTCTTGAATATTCAGATGAGACCTAGAACCTTAGGGCTTCTCAACCTCAATGCTATAGATATTCGGGACTGGATGCTTCTTTGCTATGGAGCCATCCTGGGCATTATGGGATGTTGACAGCCTCCCTGGCCTCCACCTCCTAGATGCCAGCAGCATCCTCCCACCTTTTGACAATCAAAAAATGTCTCCAGATGTTGCCAAATAGCCCCAGAGGGGCAAAATCAGCCTGAGCCAAGGGAAGGATGTTATCCACTAGGTTTTTTTTTTTTTTTTAATGTAACATCTCTTAATGTCTCTCAGAACTAGAATTCTGCAGGGCATTGTTTGAAAACCATTGATCAAAACCAACATCCATTTTACAGTTGAATAAACTGAGTCCCTGAAAGAGGGCAGGGTCTACCCACAAAAATTAAGAGGGTCCCATAGCAAATCTGAAACCCAAACCCACATCCTCAGAGAAATGAAATTTCTTGAGGACTGCGCAAGGCAGCCCAGGGTGGAGGCCTCAGGAAGAGCCGAGTACGGGGTGAGAGTTGACCCAACATGACTAGGGCCCCGTGTGGCTGAGCCTCTTTTATCTCCCCAGTAACCTGATCCTTTCATTCACTTCCAGGAACAAGACTGTGCTGATATCAGAGGCATGTGAACCAGGGCAACTCCATCTGGAATAGGAGCTGCGTAGCATGAGGCTGAGACCTACTGGGCTGCCTTCCCAGTCTGTGAAGACATTCTAAGTCACGGGATGAGATAGGAGGTCTGGACAAGATACAGGTCCCAAAGACCTTGCTGATAAAACAGGTTGCAATAAAGAAGCCACCTAAAACCCACCAAAACCAAGATGGCCATGAGAGTGACCTCTGGTCATCTCACTGCTACACTCCCGCCAGGGTCGTGACAGTTTCCAGATGCATGGCAAACATGAGGAAGTCACTCTATATGGTCTAAAAGGGGAGTCATGAATAATCCACCCCTTGTTTCGCGTATCATCAATAAATCGCCATAAAAATAGGCAACCAGCTGCCCTGGGGCTGCTCTGTCTATGTGGCCATTCTTTCATTCCTTTACTTTCTCAATAAACATGCTTTCATTTACGGACTCACCCTGAAATCTTTCTTGCATGAGATCCTCTTGGGGTCTGGATCAGGACCCCTTTCCTGTAACACTGGGGGTCTTTCCAATGAATACCTTTCAATAGTTATGGAGGAATCATGGTAAATACATGTGGGAACCAGCACAGAAATGTTCGAGATGCCAAAGACAGCAGCCCTGGAGCCTTCTCAGCGCTGACAGGGACATCCATTCCGCAGTCCCTGCGTATTCCACTCTTCATCTCCGTGTGAGATGTGCCAGCCATGCCAAGCCGTAAGCACACACCTGTGGTTTTGTATTTCAGCGCAGAGGAGCATCCGGCAATTTTCAATTACGAGGAAGCTTTAACTCAAATCCCAGGAGCAGAAAACTCATTAATTTATTCAATCCACCCTCCCTTGCTTCTTGCTAGGTTTTGAAAATTGTCACATGTGTTTGCCCCCACCCCATGTCCCCAATCCAAGACTGCTCTTTTGAAAACAGTAGGCTTTTTCTTAACCTACCTGGGAAACTAAGTCCCAGGAAAAGCTGGCATCTGATTCATTTCACATGCTAAATTATCACAATCGAAAGGCAAAATCTCTGCTGTGCAGCTTTAAAAACATCTGTGTTTTTCCTTTAACTTTGGGGGATAATTATCCTAGCTCCTATTGTGACTGCTAATTACTAATCTAAACTAACCTGCTGAAGGGCTGGCGGGAGGAGGGTTCTTTTCAAAGCATTTCCCCCAGAGCCTTAAATCATCCAAAAGTGGAAGCAGAAAATGCACCAGCACCAGCCTCCCCACCACCTGCTCCAGGCCCGAGTGACAGGGGCCCCGCAGGAACCTCAGCCTCCACCTCAGGGAGCAGGCGGTGTGGTGGGGGGTTTCATTTAACCAAACCTCTGGATAGGATTTGTTTTTTCCTTTTTCCATGAACAAATAATTGATCTGACTGAGGAGTTTTACTTTTTTACAGAAACCAGACCCAGCCAGGATTTCAGAAACTTAACAAACCATATTTTATGTTGAAGTGAGAATCAAAAACAAAGTGTTTATTATTTTTAAGATTTTATGTAAAGCCAAAGTTCACATCATTTGAAAGATGACTATGTAGTAAATCCTCCTGAACCAAAACTAAGATTTTCTTTGCTAAAAGGATGGAATTCGAACCAAAAACAAAGAACGTTCATTCTTTTGTTTGTTTGACCTTTTGTCTCAATCCCACACTAGGTACTGAGGACGGGACAGCGGTGAGGCCGGGGCAGCCCCTGTCCTCACAGAGTGGGGCTGGGATGGCGTAGGTGCTCCAGAGAAGAAGGCAGGTGACTCTGAGCTGGGCCAAGAAGTGTTCTGATGGGGTGGGGTGGGGACCTGTGAGGCCCGGAGAGTCCTTCTATTCTTGAGCAGAGCCACACGAGGCTGAGAATGAGGCATCTGAATTTTGGGAGGTGAGTCAGAATGAGCCCAGGTTGAGAGAAGGGGCAGGTTTGTAAGATCGCTGCAGATAGCAAGAACAGCAAAGGACCTGAGGTTAAGATCCGGGACCGCTGAGAGGCAAGCAGGGCCCAGACCACCAAGATGCCTAAAGAGCCTAAAGAGCCAGGCCTTTGCCCTGACAGGGCTGGCGAGCCAGGGAAGGCTCCAGGCAGAGGCGTGACCAGATCGCAGTCCCACTTGACATCAACACACTCTCCAAAATAGACTTGAATGAAAACCTATAATGCAAAGCATGGCGAGCCCTGACTTCCAGCTGGGCTATTTGGGCATACGAAAGACCCGGGTCCAGAATGAACCTATGGGCCAGGTGCAGAAACTGCCAACGCAGAAGGGAGCCCTCAAGCCGAGGCAGCTGGGCCCTGAAAGCCAGCACCTCTGTGCAGCCCTCAGATGCATCGGCAGCCCCAGCACCTCTAGAGGATCCCTGTCCCAGGCGTGGAAGGGACCACTCACCTGGGAACCACAATGACAGCAGCAGCAACAGCTGCCACACAAACCAGTCTCGATTCAACCACCCAAAGGGGCCATGTGCCATGTGGAATTCCACACGTGACAGCAGAGAAATAAGACAAGGTCGTGGGTGCTTCCACACCCTGCCATCGTCCAACGAGGAAAGGGGACCCTTTGTTCTTGCGGCTCAGAAATCAAATTTCTGGAGGAGATGCAAATGAGAGACCAAGAAAGGGCAAGGTGGCTTTCATTCGCTGGCAGGCAGCAGGAAGCGGAGGTAGGAGAGAGGAGGCTGGCCTCATGTGGGCGACGGGCAGCAGCTGGGAGGCTGCGCCACAGAGAGGGGACTCACGCATGAAGAGAAATGCTCAGATGGGAATTTGGGGGAGCTCTGCTGTGTCCTAAGAAGAGATCCCTGCAAACATTGTCCCCCACCTGTCTGGGGTCTAACTTGCATTCTCCACAGGCCATTGGCCATTCGCTGGGCTCAAGGGGGCCCAGGGAAACTGCAGTTATGGGTGCATCTTCCCATTCTGACCTCACGGTGAGCCTGTGAAGCAGTGTCATCATCAACCCCACCCCACGCTGGGGCAGAGGCTCGGAGAGGCTGGAAAATGCCAGAAGCTCCCTGGCTGGCACAGAAGACCCTGATGGAAGTGGGCTGACTCGCAGCCAGGCTTTCTGAGCAGGTAGATAAATGCCCCATCCGTGCAACTTTGGAGATGGGGCACCGCCGGGGATGCTGGGTGTTCATGTGTCAGCCAGAGGGAGAGCTCTCAGAAAGGTTGGCACAGGATGGGCAGCACAGGTGTCAACGGCCACCAAGACAGGGTAAGGCGGGTGGAGAGCAGGGAGAGGGCTTTCCTGGGGAGGCCTCACTGCCCAGCAGACCCTCTCAGGAAACCAGATCTTCAGAGTGGCCCTGCGCCACTGCCCCGGGAGCTTCCATCTCTGGACTCAGGACGATGGGGCGGCCACTTTGTGACGCCAAAGTGGTCTTTATGGAGCAGATTGGAACCATCGTCCAGGGAGGTCCCAGAGCTGCGGAAACAAGAGCAGGCAAGAAGCCAGGCCGTGCTCCTGGCTTCCCCTGGGCGGCGGGGGTCCTGGGTGACCTTTTTCCTGTCCCGCAGGCAGCCCCTTTTTTCTGCTTGTAGCTGGCAGACTTTGATCTGGGAAACCACCTCTGCACAGCCTCTGTTTTGGCGAGACTGTCACCCAAGGCGTGGTCAGTCGCCCGAGCCAGGCCACTGGGAAGCTTTCTCCCTGGATGTGGGAGCTGGGCAGAGTTCCTGCAATCCTATCCCCTGGGGGTTTCCTTGGATCCTCCCAGCACAGTCCTGTTTGCTTAAGGCAGTCTGCGGGCCCTGCCCTGAGGCATCCGAAGCCTCCAGTGAGACCACGGGCCCACGCCCCTCCAGACTGCTGCTCCCACTCTTCTTGTCACTGGGGAGCACAGGGGGTCTCTCAGCCCAGACAAGAAGAAGCGCAGAGGAAGCAGAGGGTCGCAGAAGAGAGAGCCGACAGTAGGAAAGTAGCGGGTAGACACCACGTTTGGTGCCCATCTAGATTGGGGCCAGCACAACTCGGGTGTTGCCTCAGTCACTGCGAGATCAGTGTCATTATCCCCAGAGACGAGCAGCCAAGTCCCCGCCTAGACCAAGGCGGAGCCACATTCCAAACCCAGTTCAGCCCCGTGCTGCCCACTCTCCCTGAGTCCCTGACACCCACAGAAAGCCCCCGACCTACTTGAGGCAGGGCAGTTCAGCGTTGCACACTTGCACCAGAGCCGCAGAGGGCTGGCCCCTGAGTTGGGCACGAGGTACCAAGCTGAGCACCAGGGTATGACCGTCGCTGCCAGGGAGAAAGGGCCAGCAATGACTGCCCTTCCCATTCACGCTGTAGGATCCCCTCACCTCGTCCTCCCAGAGGCCTGTGAAGGCAGAATTACCGGCTCCAGTCGAAGCTTAGAGCCTCGGAGTAATCCGCCACGGTCCCCCAGTGGGGACATAACAATGCCAGAACCGAACTCCACAGGTGTCCTCTTGCCACCCTCTCCTTCCCAGAACAAAACAGACAATACCAGGTGTACCCAGCCCTGGGGTACTGTGCTAAGTGTTGTCCTGGCTCCAAGGAGGAAAGGACTCAGCAGTCAGGGAAGGCTTCCTGGATGAGATGGCAATGACGGGGAGAATCTCAGGAGCTGCACAGAGGCAGGGGTGGGCACCCCGGAAGAGGAAGGAGAGCCTGGGTAAGAGCAGGGCAGCTGGTGACCCTGAGCGTGTGGGAGCCACAGGGGAAACACAGTGCTCATGCCCAGGCCAAGGGAAGTAAAAAAGCAGGAGGCAGAGGCAGCACCGAGGGCCTGCAGGCTGGAAGCGGGTCAGCAGCAGGGCTGTGAGGGCTGCGGAGGGAGAGGACTGGTCTGTGCTGTGGAAAGTCTCACATGCACTCACACCCACTCACACACACACACTCCACTCACACATACATATACACAGGCACAGTCACACTCACACTCACACAGGCACCCACTCACACATACATATACACAGGCACAGGCACACACCCACTCACACACACACACTCCACTCACACATACATATACATGGGCACAGGCACACTCACACTCACACAGGCACACACCCACTCACACACTCCACTCACACATACATATGCACAGGCACAGGCATACACC
>NW_022436953.1:27293293-27388995 GCF_009761245.1 Sapajus apella
CACACACACACCCCCCATACATACAGGCACACACCCACTCACACACATACAGGCACATGCCCACTCACACACACAAGGCACACATACAGGCACAGGTACACTCACACACACAAGGCACACATACAGGCACAGGTACACTCACACACACACACACATACATACACAGAGGCACATACACACTCATATACAGTCACAGGTACACACACACACATACACACAGGTACACAGCTATACATACACAAAGGCATACTCATCCTCACTCACATACACTTATACATACTTACACACAGGTCCACACCTACACACACTTATACACACAGGCCCACTCACACCCCCACTTACACACACACTTATACATCCTTACACATAGGCAGACTCACACTCATACGTAGGCTCACCTACACATATATACTCACAGGCATAACCCCTCCCACATGCATGCACACTCAGCCCCACACTCATACGCATCCACACATCCGCACACGATGTCCTCATGCACAGCGGCGGAGGTCTTTCTCCCAGAGCAACCCTTGTGGGGGGCCTGCGTCAGCACCACTGTGCCAGCCTGGAATGCTGTCCAGAGACTGCGCCCCCTCCAGGGCCCATCCCCGGAGCAGCCAGGCCACTGCCTGGAAGGCCGGCCGCAGGCCAGCCCTGGGGAATGCAGAGCTCCCAGACCCACGTGAGCACTCGGCCGTGACCAGTGTCTGGCTCTTTGCCTCTCTGTCTTTTTTCTCTTCTTAGGTTTTAATTTTCGGGGCCTGGCGTCCTCACCCCCAGCCCTGTCACCTTTGCCCCAGTTTTCTCCCCTCCAGCTTGGGCTTTTTAGAGCAGCTGAGGTTCCTCTCACGGACACCCTGCTCCCGTGGCACAAACCTCGTTTGTTTCCTGTGGAATTTTTGATACGGGTGAAAAACCAAACTTCCTACTCAGCAGTCTGAAAACCTTGATGGCCGGAATAGATGTCTGGTCAACAATTTTATTTCTGTATGAGAAGAAAAAGCTGGAGCTGGATTTAAATTCCTCTGTCCCTGGGCATCAGCTCTGCGGGGCCAATTCACACATGCCCGGAGGGTTTAGCCCATCCAAGCTGCAGGGGGTTAGGCTGGAGCTCCCTTTATTAAAAAGTGCAGCCCCGGGGGATGTGCACCCACACTCCTTCACAAGTCAGTTACCCATCTTACAGCGGAGGAAATGAGGGACAACATGGCAGCCCCCGTGCCACGGGCTGCACCAGCCCAGCGAGGCTCCCAGCCAGGCTGTCAGCCCGGCCTCCGCCCGTGCCCTGGCTGGGTTGCATCCAGGCAGGAGCTGGGGCCTTTTAGCCCAGGGTTTCCCACCTCGGACGGCTGCATCCTTGGACCCTGATGGCCAAAGCACACATTGCCCCCGCCCCATGTGGCCTGCCACACTCTTCCTGGGGTCCAGCTTCGGCTGACAGCCCAGGTGTGGGACCTACTCAGTGACATCTAATTAGCTCAGGTGTGACCCATAAGGGGGACAGTGACAACCGGGGCACACAGAATGGGGAAGGACTCAGATCTCCTTGCCATGGTAAAAGCGGGCATCCACTGAGCGCCCCCCTGTGACAAGACTGTGCCAAGTGTTGGGTGCATTTAGGCCTCCCCACCACCCCACAAGGCGGGTCCTCTCCCCTGACACTGCCACAGCAACAGCCTCGTGCTCCTGACCCAGAAGTGCTAAGAAAGAGCTTCCTGGTGTCGATGGCAGCTCGGCCCAGGCACAGCCCACCCAGGACACCCCTCCAGGGCCTACAGTGTCCAGTTCTCCAACCCAGAAGACCTGGGTGGTGCGAAGAAGGGGCTGGACAACCACATCACCTCCAACTCTGCATTTGAGATGCATTTTCCTCAAATGCCGCTGCAAGCTACATTCTTCTCTCAACCCAAGAGAAATTACAGACCTTCCTGACATTCCACAGTTGTGAACACCATTTTAAAAATAGAGCCAGGAAAAAAAAATTGAAAAGGAAAAGAATCACTTCAAATGCTGTATGTAGAAAAAATGAAAATAAAATAAAATTAAAATCGAGCCAGGCTCCTGGTTATGGCTCAGATATGACATGCAGCAGAGGCACCCTGCCCTGCTTTACATGCAAGCTGTGAGAAAGAACAGGCCCAAGTGTCATCCTTCCCAGAGTGAAGAAAGAGCCTCCATGGAGGCCCCCCTCAGTCACTAGGGGCCAAAGCATGTCTGCAGTTGAAGGGGTCAAGGAACATGCCCAGACCTCATAGGCTGGGGCTGTCTACTGTTACAACTGGACCAGAAGCCCTGAGCTAGGAGGCGGGGCCACCTGCATGGTCCAGATGGGCAGGGTCAGGGATCCTGTGGATAAAATCCTTCTTAATAACACCCAAGGGCGTTCTTTCTTTCACCAGACCCTCATAAAGCCTGCAAAAGAATTAGTTACAAATAGCAACATCATCAATGAGAGTAGTAAGGAAGAGAAGCATTTGTTAGCATAATAGAGGCAAGACAGAGCTATAGACCCATGTAACATGCATTATTTAATGTGGTGCTCACAATAACGGGCAGGCAGGCTAGAATCCCCATTTTCATGTGAGACTATGAGGGTGAGGCAAGTGGGACGAGTGAGGTGACTGGTCACAGCGTGGGCTGAAATAGTGTTATCAGTCCATTTTCATGCTGCTGATAAAGACAATTGCCCATAAAGACTGGGCAATTTACAAAAGAAAGAGGTTTAATGGACTTACAGTTCAACGTGGCTGGGGAGGTCTCACAATCATGGTGGAAGGCAAGAAGGAGCAAGTCATGTCTTACAGGGACGGCAGCAGGCAAAGAGAGAGTGTGCAGGGAAACTCACACTTTCGAAACCATCAGACCTCATTTGCTATCATGAGAATAGTGCAGGAAAGACCTCCGCCCATAATTCAATCACCTCCCACTGTGTTCCACCCATGACACGTGGGCATTGTGGGAGTTACAATTCAAGATGAGATTGGCTGAGGATACAGTCAACCCATATCAAGTAGGAAGTGGAGCTGGCAAGCCTGAATCACTGACAAGCCCACCTGCTGACCACCCAGGTAGACTTGGAGCATGATGCCATGTTCCTCCTCCCAATCCCAGTGCAAATAAATATGCAGTGAGCCTCTGATGCGGGCAACCAGCCCTGGGCTGCACTCCTTTGTGCCCCATGCTTCTCACACCAGAGTCGTAATTTCCTGCCATTAGGGTTTTACAAGAATTTCAAAGAATTCTCAGACAGTGTCTGCACTTTGACACGATTTGAACTTTCTCCGGGGCCCTCGTTCTCAGTTTCTATAGACCTGGTTCTGTTGGTGCTGTTCTGGCTACTGCACAGAACTGTGTACAGCTATGTGGTGGGCGGGTCCATCCCCATTGCTTATGTTGGAAGGTGTTGCTCTCAGGTTCCCTTCATTTCTTCTGGGGTGACAATTTTGTTGCCCACCTGGCTTTCTGACAGGACATGAATAACATCCTTACAAAGTCACCCTTTGCACAGACTCTATTGCTTTCTGAGACATCACACAGAGCAGCCCCTGGTAGCTGGGTTTACCCACAGTCCTCTCCTTCCATGAGGCCTGTATGTCTACACCGAAGAAAGGACCACCTTAGCTTTCCAGGATCTTGCCTTCTCTTTAGGGAACAGCCCTACAATGCTTTAACCTTCTAGAAGCCGCCTCTGGGCACTTGGTGAAAGACATTTTCAGTAAAACTGAGGACATTTAAACAGCAGGTTCTTGGCAAGCTAAGACACCCCTCCTGGAAGAGGAGTGCTGACATTGTCTCAGTCTCTCAGGCAGGGAGGCCCCGTTGGGGACATGTTATGGAAATGAAACCCACCTTTAAATGAGGCTGGGAGGTGACTCAAAAGCCCTGAAATGCTCTTTTTTCCAGGAGAAAATGCAATTAGGCAGATTTTGATTACACATGAAATTCTAAAATGGTCCTGTAGCTTTTTTCCCTCCCTCTTTAATGTATAAGCAAATGAGGGCTCCATGCACCTGGCAGCAGAACAGGAAGAAGCCTCAGCATCTTAACGTGGTCCGGCCCCACGAAGGTCAACGCGAGGGGGTGAGAGAATCGGAATTCTGATGGCGTCTCCCAGTTGGTTTCCCAATTTCAATCAGGAATAAGGGAGCACCAAAACCCAGAAGATGCCTATCATTGAATGGGCTTGATTTCCATTTAAAAGGCCGCTATTGGTATCTGAACGGGAGAAAGGAGGTGGCAATGTATACACAGAGACCCCCAAACCCGTGCGGCTTCTTCCGCTCAGCATCCACCTCCACCACCCGCAGGTGGCCTTCAGCCATTCTCCCAGCCCCAGCGGGAGGGCAGGGCCAACTCAGCCAACACTGCACTGTGAGTGTTCTCAGCGCACTCGTACCCTGGGGGCTTGTCCTTGGAAGAAATAAAGAGGGAGCCTCTTATTGAGCACGTGATGGCCTGACTCCTTCCCTACAACACCCACCACACATCACAGACACGGGACCTGACGCATGCGGGACTCGGTAAAGTCCCGCCACCAGGAAGCCTGCCGGACACACAATCCAAGGTCAAGTCTGCTGCTGCAAAGCCTCTGTTCTTCCCAGTGGTTCCCAACCATTTTGGTACTAGGGACCATTTTGTGGAAGACAGTTTTTCCACGGACCGGGGGTAGGGAGGGGATGGTCTCATCGAGCATTCAGTTCTCATAAGGAGTACACAATCTAGATCCCTTGCACGCACCATTCACAATACACAATGCCCAGTACAGGTCCAGGGGTCCGGAAACCCTGCTCTACACCATGCAGCCATGCCAGAAGAGAAGAGTGCAGAATGCAACAAAGGTATGGCTCACTGACGGGCATGTTAGACACTGTGGCGCTGGGCACAAACAGGCTAGGAGGTAATAGATCAACCTGGGTTTCCTCAATTCAGCCGAATCCAGCAGGTCCTTGGGGTCATGATGCTCAGCCCCAGGCTGTCTCCTCTGAGAAACCTGCTGGAGAGAAAACAACCTCAGCCTCAAAGAACCAATGGTGTTTCAGGAAAGGGAGGAACGCAACTCACACCCAAAATGAGCAGCTGAATGGCTTTTCAAACTGCAAAGACTCATCCCACTGAATTCTCACAGGAACATTAAGAAAGGACCACTGAGCCCAGTGTGCAGATAAGAAAACAAACGCACAGAGAAAAGTCTAGTCTGATCTAAAAGACTTCATCTGCCTTACCTGCTAGGGCACACCCCAAACCAGTTTTGGGGTTTTTTTTACTAAAATTATCTCCAATACCACTTCCAACTTCATCCAATGATTACATTTCCAAATGCATACTTTACTGTTTACAAGAGTGGCGGATTTTAACTCCGAAGAATTCAGCCCCAAACATCAAAAACGGTGTTTTCATAATACAGAAGGAGGGGGTGGAAGAGATCGGCTTACGTTTTCAACGTTTTTTGTGGCTTTTTATGTTCCCTGCAGCCAAGCAAAAGTTGAAGAAATCTGTTAACAAATTGATTGCTTTGAGCACTATTTCAAATTAGTTTTCCGTTCCCCTCCATATGCTTTTCCATTACATTTAAATAAATAAAAGTTCACTTCTCTGGAAGAGACGCACTGGGCCTCCTCAGGATTTCTCAGTCAGGTCTACGCTGTCAGAAATTCATCAGCAATGAGTGCTGATGGCCATGGGATGGACCCATGCAGGAGCTGCTTGCTCTTCCCCCACCTTCCCCGAGCGCTCTGTGGGAACAGCACTGCTGCCCTGGGGACCAGCCCAGGCTGCTGCCTCCATGTGCTGACCCACAGAGGGGCCCAGGTCCTTTCGTGGCCACAGAGGACTGCTGGTTTCGTCTGCTTCCTGCCACAAGATGCCCAGCTGGCTCTGGTTGGCAGCCTGTGGCTCCTTCCCTGATCCCACCCCCAGCCTGTGGCAGCCACTCACTCGTCCCCACGAACCTGCCCAATGAGATGACTTATAAAAGTTAAGAAGCAGCGAGTAGCTCTTGCAGTCCTCAGGACTCTCTCACTGTAGGCCAGAAACCCATCTTGGACAAGTTCTGTAGAAGTGCCTCGCCAACACCAGGCAGAGTGTGGGCTTCTGGCTTGACTGTGTCCAAGGATTCACTGGGGTCTGTATGTCCTGTGTCTCCTTCTCTCCCTAGTAAAGATGGGCATGGGGCCAGGACCCCCTCTGTGGGTCCTCTGATTTGCTCACCAATGGGGCTTTACCTGGTTGGTGCGAGACAAAGGCCGCATTGCCCTGGGGTCCCCAGTGTGCCCTAAACAGAGCAGACTTCCCCACCCTCTGCTTTCACTGAAGGTCTTGGAATGTGAAAACAACCACCCCTGTTGGCCTATAGGGCACCCAGGATCCTAGGGTGAGAACTTAAACCAAGTCAACAAGGGCAGGTGACACCTGCCAGGTCCTCCATGATGAACTGGTAAGGGGGTCTGACAAGGAGGAGCAACAGTGGATCCTGAGGGAAAGCCACCAGAAGCGAAGGAGTTGACCCGTTCAGACAGAGAAGGTGGCCCAGATAGGAGGATGCAGAGTGAGGCTGACTTGGCCACGCCCTGATACGGCTCTTACTGCCTTCCTGCCCCCCGCAGCAGCGCCTTAACTCTGGACAGAAGAGGCTGCTGCAGAGGGGCTGCGTACTTCACTAGGAGTCAACAGCCCTGCCAGAGAACCTCTCCCCAGTCCCAGAGGTGGTATCGAGAGGGGTACGGCATGAAGAGGCAGAGGAGGAGCTGTGGCATCAAGGCAGAGGGGCTGGGCCCCGGGAATCTGAGAGCGGAGCGGAAGTGGGCACTCAGAGGGCTTTGGCAGCAGCCTGGGAACAGCAGAACATGGTGGTCAGTGGGCAGCAAGAAGGGGAAGGCAGCAGAAGCTGGAAGGGAGGGTCTGCAGCGTGGAGACCCACAGCGGTGGTTACACATGAAGGCCCCACCCCACCATGGCCACTCCCAAAGGAATAAATGGATAGAGGATCCTGGGAAATACCAGCTCCCCTGCTAATCCAGGATGTGGGAGCTAGAAGTGTGAGATGTGTGGTTTGCTGCAAATGTGACATATTTTCACCAGGAGGTGAATTTTTTTCAGACCTGCCCAAAATAGAATGTTGTGTTCACCTGGCAGTATACCTATAATTAGTATACATGATTTTTCTAAATATGTAGATTGAATTTCTAATGTTCCATTCCTTGGATTTCTACCTAATGGGCGTGTACATGTTTGGCTGATAAGAGGACATCCCCCAAGCCCCTGCCCACTTCTAGTCCCGGAGAACTGAGAGCATTATCAGCATTCTACAGCCTCCCAGAGTCTGTTGACTCCGTGCAGGCCCACTCTGCTGTAAAGGAAAAAAGAGGGGAGGGGGGGGGGGGGGGGGGAGGAGGGGAGGCGGGGAGGCGGGGAGGCGGGGAGGAGGGGAGGGAGGAAGGGGAGGGAAGGAAGGAAGGAAGGGAGGGAGAGGGGAAAGAAGAGAGACAGGGAGGAATTCCTTCTCCCAATTTAAACCATAGCCCTAACACGGTGACTATTTTTGTTTTTCTCCATGTAGGTTTTGTGGCTAAATATACTCCATTGAGTAGATATGCGACAATATAACTCTTCCCTTATTTTGGAACATTTAGGTCATTTCTGTTTCTCTATGTTTTGTTTTACTATTAAACATACTATTTATAAATACTATAATATTATTACATACTATTAAACATACTATTTATAAATAGTATGTTTAATAATATGTAATATTATAAATAGAACGTTTAATACTAAAACATTATTTTACTATTAAAGATGAGAGCGAACGTCTTTGTGCATGTGGCTTTTGCTTCCATTTGATTGTTTTCTTACAGAGTTTCAGATGGGGAATAAGGAGTCAGGTTAGGCAAATCTTGATGGCTCTTGCTTCATGTCACCATTTTCTTTTCCAATTACACTGTCTCTGCTGAAAATGCTGCAAGTATCAGTGAGTTTGACCGTTTCACTTTAGCTTCAGTGGTTCAAGATCAAACTGTTCAAAATAACTGGTTTTTAAATGAGGACAAAAATAGTATCCCAAGCTTGATCTCTTTAATTATTCGCAATTTGCTCTTCTCCCTCGAATGCTTTCTACAGCTTCTGCTTTGTTAGTTTTGGGAGTCTGCATATTTTTATAAATTTGGGTGAGCTCTTTAGACATGATACCTGTTCATTCTTTGCCAGTCATATTTGGAAACCATGTATTCATTTTCGGTGTAAGCGTTCTCTCAGTGGGCCTTCATTTTTTTCTGTTACTGTCATTATTTGAAAGTCTGTAGATCTTCCACATTCAACTCAATCTTCGTCTTTGGAGTTGTTTCTCTGACTCGTGAGATGAGCAATTCACCTGCAAATCTGATAAATATTCTATTTTCTGTTCTGCTAGTTTATCTAAAATATAGTTTTCCATATTTAACACTTTAATCAACCTTGAGTTTATTGAGTGTATGATGTCATGTGGATCCAACCCGATCTTTTATTCTAAATGATTATTCCATTACCCAATTCAGTTCAAAAACACTTCTTCCTTGGGGCTTGTTTTGGAGAGTGGACTTGACCACGTGTTGACCTTCTTCATACCCAGGCCTGTGTCTGGGTTCCCTGGGCTGTCCTGTTCGTCTCTTTCTGCAGGAACCAGCTCTGAGCTTTCAATACCTTTGCTTTGTAATCTGCTCTTGGGTGTGGCTCAGCCCACACCACCCTCCCTCTCCACCCCTCACTTCGTTGCTCTTCATTTTCAAGAACGTTCTTTGAAAGTTTTGGCTATTTCTTCGTTTCACATAAGACTTCAAAGCATATTGATTTTAAAATGGCTTTAGGGGACTTTGATTGTATTTATAACCCATACATGAACTTAAGGGAGGACAGACAACTATTCAATATTCCATCTTCCTGACCAAGAACAGACTAATAAACGCCACACTCTAATAAACTCCCTTTTAAGATTAGCTTGAATAATTCCGTGTGAGGAGCTGTGTTCTAGTCCCAGCTGTCCTGTGTCTGGTGGAGGAATTTCAGACATGTTCTCCTTTTTCTTGCCCTGACAGTGAGGGGACCGAGCAGGTTTATCACTTAGAGGAGCAGCAAATACTTGTTTTTTTCCCATGTCCCATGCTCCTCCCGGCCAGGCGCACGTTGGCTTCTTTCTTGTCCTCCACAACATTTTTGGTTCATTGCCCTCCATCCCTCTAGAAAAGAACTGTCTGCTCGCCTTCGGTGTTCGTCACATCCCCTCTGTCACTCAAGATGCTGCACCTGCCACCACCTGCCTCACACCCAAATGCAGCCACCACCCTACACAGCTGGGCCCATATGGATGGCCCAGGGGACCACCTGCCTCCTCCTTCCTTAATCCTCTTGCCTCCAGCAACTTTAATTCTTCACCCCACCTCACCCCCTCCTCTCATCACAATCTGAAACTGCATTGCCTCTAAAACAGCAAATTCACACCGTCTCCATCTTTTCAGCCTACGGGCTTATATGACCTTACAGAGACTATGCTACAGCTGGCTGAGACTCCAGTCATTGTCTCACTGCCTGAGGCTCCCCACCATACTCACTTTCCCCTTGTCCAAGCTATGTTGAATCTACCACCGTTACCATCTGCTACTCGCTACAATGATGCAACTAGAGCCCCTGGCCGTCCGGTGTCTGTCCCACTGACCATGTCTCATCATGAGTCCCTCCCCCCAGGACCATAGTCTCCCATCCTGGGGCCCTTCCACCATGCTAGGAATCTAAGTGCGTCCCTTCTGAACTGTTTATGTTGTGAAGTTCTAACCCACCATGTGATTATAATTGGAGATAAGGCTTTAGGAGGTAATTAAGACTAAACGAAGCCGTAAGAATGGGGTTCTCATTGATGGGATTAGTGACCTTGTAGGAAAAAGAGAAAGATTTCTCTCCCCTCTCTCTGGATGTGAGGACATAGGGAGCTGGTGCTGTCTGCCAGCCGGGACAAGGGCCCTTGCCAGGAACCAAATTGCCCTGGACCTTAATCTTGGATTTCCAGCCTCCACAAGTGTGAGAAATAAATTGTTTAAGTCACCAAGTCTATGATTCTAACATATATTTCATATATTTAATAATGTATGAATTCATATATTTAATAATATATATTAAAAATAACATTTTATAACTTTACTGTGTAAAGATAGTATATTAATATTATATATTAAAACATTTTCTTCACCTTAAAATTTTATTTATTTTTCTTCTGATAAAAGAAGCATGTGGCTATGCATGGTGGTTCACACCTGTAATCCCAGCACTTTGGGAGGCAGAGGCAGGAGGAGCACCTGAGGTCAGGAGTTCAAGACCAGCCTGGCCAACACAGCGAAACCCTGTCTCTACTAAAAATACTAAAATAAGCCAGCCATGGTGGCAGACACCTGTAATCCCAGCTACTCGGGAGGCTGAGGCAGGAGAATCGCTGGAACCCAGGAGGTAGAGTTTGCAGTGAGCCGAGATCGCACCACTGCGCCCCTGCCTGGGTGACAGAGCAAGATTCCATCTCAAAAAAAAAAAAAAAAGCATGAAGGCATTTTCACAGGCCCTAAAAGGTATTTTGGGTCCTGAGTATTGCACCTCTCAAGCCTGATGGATAAATCAGCATTGCCTCCAGCACTCAGCCTAAGGACTTTCTCAGTAGCAGCAGGGTACCTGCCACAGGCTGCGATGTGATGCCATGCCAGGAAGTTCACGCCCCCAAGAGCCGTCCTCAGCCAAAAACGCAAGGAGTTGGGGGATGGATCGGCCCAGCTCCCCCTGCCTTGCCCTAAACCCTGTGGCCCGATGTAGTCAGTGTAGGAATGCTCTCAGCTGAGGGGCTACTTTCGGGTGCCTTCCCACTTCTGCTCCCATCTGTTCAACTGTGAGATTACCCAGAGCCTGAGGGCGTGGTCCCAAACCTGCTTATGCCAGTTGTATTTGTTGGTGTAATTATGCAGTGTATTAGTCCGTTCTCACACTGCTCTAAAGAACTACCCGAGACTGGGTAGTTTATGAGGAAAAGAGGTTTAATTGACTCAGAGTTCCACAGGCTTAACAGGAAGCATGACTGGAGGCCTCAGAAAACTTACAATCACGGTGGAAGGCAACGAGGAAACAAGCACCTTGTTCCCGTGGTGGCAGGAGAGGGAGAAAGAGCAAAAAGGAAGTGCCACACTTTGAAACCATCAGATCTCGTGAGAACTCACTCATCACTGCAACAGCAAAGGGGAAATCTGCCCCCGTGATCCAATCACCTCCCACCGGGCCCCTGCTCAGATTTGACATGAGATCTGGGCGGGGACACAAATCCAAACCGTACCATGTAATTTCCTTAAATAGTATTTAAACCAGTGGTACATAAATGTAAGAAGAAAGAGAGCTGCTGCTTCTGTGAAAACTAAGTTAAATACTCGGGTAAGACTTGGTAGAGACAAGTTGCTAAAAATGCTGTCCATCAAGTCAGATGGGTAGGCTGCCATGTGTCAGAGACTGGAGAGAATGGTGAAACCTGGAAGGAATCTAAGACACATTCCTCCACAGTGTTGACACTCTTTTTCCACTTAAAAGTGAAGCGAAATTGTCGATTGTGTGCTGTGGATGTGGTTGGCCTGAGGGATGGGGAGGGCTCAGGTCTCCTCTGTCCCTGGGTTTCCAAATCCACCCTCCTCCCTCCCTGGCCTGGGTCAGGAGAGGATGCTTCTCTCACCCACATCGGTGTCTGGCTCGAGTCCTCTCCCCTCTCCCCCGGCCTGGAGAATTTTCTTCTCCCTCGTGGTAAAAAATAAGTAGTCATCGAAATCTCTTATTAGGGCCAAAATCCCAGTATTTGAAAACTCCAGGCCAGATTCTTCCTCTCAGCCAACCCCAATGCCCCTCTAAACAGGGGAAAGGTAAATGGATGAAGGGCATGTTTTCATGAGTTCAGGCTGCTATTTTTAAAAGGCCGCACAGGGTTGGGTGACTTTTTTTGAGACATGTTCTCACTCTGTCATCCAGGCTAGAGCGTAGTGGCACAGTCAGAGATCACTGCAGCCTCAACCTCCCAGGCTCAAGCAACACCCCGCCTCAGCCTCCCCAGTAGCTGGAACTACAGGCGCACACTACCATGCCTGGTTAATTAAAAAATTTTTTTGGAGAGACAGGCACCCCACTCTGTTGCCCAGACTGGTCTCAAACTTGTGAGCTCAAGCGATTCTCCTGCCTCGGCCTCCCAAAGTGCTGGGATTACAGTGTGAGCCAGCACAGCTGGCCAGGACTGGGTGACTTAAACAACAGAATTGGTTTCTTACCATTCTGGATGCTGAACGTCCAAGACGAAGGTGCCAGCGTGGTCAGGTCTCAGGAGAGCCCTCTTCTAGGCTGCAGGCAGCTGACTTCTCCCGGTACCTTCACATGGCGGGTGCAGGGTGAGGAAACTCTCTGGGGTCCCTTTTATAAAGGCCCAATCCCAGTCATGAGGGTCCATCCTGATGACCTAACCACATCTTGAAGTCCCCACATTGGCAGTGGATTTCAACATATGAATTTAAGGGGGACACATTCAGTCCCTAACAGAGACCTGCAGACAAACAGCCCACTGCACCGAGGTAACTTCTCCCAGTCTTCTTCAGTCCCCTCTAAATGTGCCGCCCACTGCTCCACATCCACCCCTCTCCTGGTCCTTTGCAGTCCAGCTCACGGTGCCCCATCAGACACTCTCAGCTCCAGCGTCCTGTGGGAGGGACAGCACCTGCCTGCTTCCTGCGGGCACCCAGCATTAGCAGCAGGCACGCGCACCTGCTCCCCAAACACCCCCGGGTAAGCGAGCGAGTGATGAAGGAAGGCCCCTTCCAGCACAAGCGTTGGATGCTCCTTTGATCTTAATAGGTTTCATTGCAGAGGCAGGCCTTTTCCTGACCTTGTTAGGAAATTTCTTACTGCAGACCCTAAGCAGGCGCCATAATTGGAGGGTCTTCGGAGCCCTGGAATCTGCAGACGCCAAAGGGACACCAAGAGGAGGAGGCAGGCGTAGGGCGAGAAGGAGGTGGCTCCTGAGACCCAGCTGTCTCAATCTCCTCTGCGTTCTCTGCTGTGGTGATGCCTGACGTCACCAGCACGAGGGAAGAGACAGGAGCACCATGCGCCAGGGCTGGTAATAATCACTATCACCTGCCTCTGCAGGGGCTGAAACAGGCCTGCAGGTTGTCTGGCTCCAAGCCAGGGCCAGGGTGCATTCTGAGGCTGGAGGCAGGACCCCAGCTCCAGGGGCCCAAACCTGGAATGAGCATTCTGGCTGGACTAGCTCCACGGCCCCTTCTAGCAATCTGATCGCTGGGAGGCATCGTTCTCATTACAGCGCAACTGCAGGCACCACCTGTGGTCCCCTCGGCCCAGGTGAGGTCTAGCGAGGCCCCTTCTGCTACCTGCAACTTCAGCTGCGTGTGGGTTCGTTCAAGGCTCAGTTATTAAGCTCATCAGTTTCTTTCTTTCAGATGTGGCTCCCACTAGAATGAAAGCTTGGTGAGGGCAAAGACCACATGTTATGGTCTGAAGATGTGTCCCCCTCAAATTCCTATGTCGAAATCCTAATCCTCAAGGTGATGGTGTTAGGAGACAGGGGCTCGGGGAGGTGATTAGGACACAGAATGGAGCCCTTGTAAAAGGGGGCCCAGAGAGCTCTCTCCTCCTCTTTCCCCTATGCGGGAATACAGGGAGAAGTCAGCAGTCTACAGCCTGGAGGAGGGCCCTCCTCAGAACCCAACCACGCTGGTACTCTGACCTTGGACTTCCAGCCTTCAGAACTGTGAGAAATAAATTTCTGTTGTCTATTATAAGTGCTAGAATAATCTATAGTGCTTGGTTACGGCGGCTCGAATGGACCAAGACACCATTCTGTCTGTCATGGTTTGTGCCGTAGCCCCAGAGCCTAGCACAGCACCTGGCACCAAGTCCATGCTCAGGAGATGCCCCACCCAATGAGCCAAAGGCCACACCTAGTCCACGGCAGCCAGTGACTCGGGCCCAGGCGCAGGCCCACTTCCCGAGGCTGGAGGAAGCCGACTTGCGTTTCCTCTCCTGCTGCTATCGTGACCCATCTGGAAGCCCCGACGTTTTGACCAAATACACAGCACATTTGGAGCCTGCCTTGTGGAGATACTTTGAAATTTTCCCAATACTATTGTAAAAATTAAAAATTCATCTCATGCAAAATAAAAGGCAAGTGTAAGTAACAGGGGAAATTTGGCTCTATTGCCTGAAGGCTAATGAGGAACAGCTTAATACGCCACTGGAGAACGTTCCACCGTCATGTGCAGAGAACACACCGCCTGTGAGAGCCTCTTACCTGAGCCTCTCAGATCAATACATTTCTTCCTGTCCCTCCCCTGGAGAGCAGGCCTCCATTGAGACCTGGCTTTTCTCCTCACTTGCGGGGATGCCTTCAACTCAGTTTGCATGGGGAAAAGTCCCTCAATCCTAATTTTCATTCCAATTTCTCTTCTGTGGCCTCCAAATAATAGATTGCTGGGCTCCCTGTAATAGATTGAAAAGTTAATCCTTTTTGGCTGCACCCACCCCCTTCTTACAAGCTGGTGATAGGATCAAAAAATTCCATACCTTAGAGGCTATGAGTACACGGAGAGGCTTCGTGTGGTTTATCGACTTCTCCACCTGGGGCAGATTTTATAACTTCGCACTAAAATTCTGATATTGCCAACAGTCCCGAAACCCTGGGCATTTCTCTCCTGGGACCCCCATCCAGCATTTCACTAAAATAATTTATGGCGCTTATGTGGGAGTGGACTGATCGTTGAACCAAAGGCATACATGCACACAGAGCCGTTTCACACACTGAGACACATGACAACACACTTTGAAGCCGTCAGAGCCCCCATGGCACCTGAAGCCTCACATCCTGAGTGAGTTGCGGCAGACGGAGCTCCTGCCCACAGCTCTCCACTACCTGACAGCCTGACGCTGAGCAGAGCATGCTTCCCCGACCCTTGACTTTGGTCTCGGCCGTGAGACTTGCTTTGACCAACAGGCTGCTGTTTTCAGCCCCCGGCACGCACAGGGCTTGTGGTGCGCTTGGACGGTGAGGTCTGCTCTCTCATGCTGGTGATCTACAGTGAGAACATCCCTCCAGGAACTGCCCTTCCTTCAGCCAGCGCCCCGAAAGGAGACACATGGAGCTGACCACGTGCCCTGGAAGGGGGCTGCTGATTAAAGGAGGATATGTGACATGTGGGGCCACTCCTGATCCCAACCTACAGCCTGGACCCTGGAGCCCAGAAGCCTGGAGCCAAAAGGTCCAAGCTAGCCCAGTGCCGTGGCAGCAGACCCTGAAACCAATGGGACTGAGAATTCTTTGGAGTGGTTTCTTATGCAGTGTTACTGTAGCAATAGCTGACTGATACAATGTTCAAGCTCATACAAAGCCTACACATACACTCAGAACACACACAGGCACTCAGGGAATCCCTTCCCACACACACCTTTGTAGCGAGCATATAAGGTCATTGTCCCAGGAGCTAGGACTGTCCCTTCCCCTGCCCACCTGTGGCCCTCTTTCCCCACTGCTGTCGAGCCCTCATCCAGGCACTGCCTGGTCTTCCAGAGGCCAATTACGTCTTTAGCATCCATCACCATGCCGCTCGGGGCTCTGCGCCCTTTATCCTGTCAAGTTGTTTTCATGTCCTTTATGCCAAGACAGTGTTGCTTTTGAAGCCCTGGCAGCTTGCTCTCTTTTTCCTTTCTATTCCAGTTGTTGAATGCCCGTCAGATTCATGACATCCCATTCTCCCAAGGGGAAAAATTACAGCTGGGATGTATGCAAACGAATTCTCAGAACACGAACCTTTCATGTCCTTGCTGTCAGCGGCCCCTCTGCCGGCCCTGCTTCCCCGACTGTCAGCACAGCTGCTGCGGCTCCAGCAATGAGCCCAAAACGGATCCAGCCTTTCATCCAGGGGTAATGGGTGACCCCGCTTTTGGTTGCAGCCAGAGAAGGAAAAAAGTCAGGGCTGGAACACACCCAGCCTTTCCCTCATCTCAGAGTCTGGGGCAAAGGGGCCAGGGCCTGGGCAGGCTGGCTTGGGATAAGAAGCCTCCCCAGCTTCCTGAGGCCAGAGCTCCAGCAGGCAGAAGTGGCATCAGCTCAGGCAGGCTTTGGAGGGGCCTGAGAACCCCATCAGCCATACTGGGACCCCTTCTTAGGTCCCCCTCCTGCTAAGGAGGACTTGATGCTGTCTACAGAGTGGCCTGTGTCCTGGAACACTCTGGAAGCAGAGGAGGTACTGGAGGAAACAGACCCAGAGGCTCTGCGTGGTGGAGGCTGTCACCGTGCCCTGTGCAGCACTGTGAGGGATGGCAAGCAGCTGGGGTGCTCCCCCACCCCAGAAGTTCAGGGAGGGTCTCCCTGGCAGAGAATGTTTAACTTGAGTCTTGGCAGATGAGTAAAGACTCCTGGATGAACAGTGGGGGAAGGTGTGCAGGGAGAGGGAACAGCATATGCAGACAGCCCAGAGGATGCGAGAGTCTGATGAGCTTAGAGAACTTCGAGGAATGCAGGGCCAGAGATCTCCGGGTGACCCAGGGAAGGTGGTGGGAAATAGGGCTTAGAAGTCAACTGAGGCTGGATCCCTAAAGTGCCCCTGGAGCCAGACTGATGGATTTGGGTGTTTCCAGTGAGCAATAGGGAGCCATGGATTGATTCAAGGAGGGAGAAGCAGAACCATGCTCGCTTTCCTGTCCCATCCCACCAACCATACCCCCGGTCACAGCTCTCACTGCCTGTGAAGACAAGCAGGTGCCCGCTGCCTGCTGAACTATGAAATCGACTTAGCCTCATCCTCAGCATCACAAGTGCCACATCCTGAGAACTGCTAGTTCAACGCCTCTCAGATTTGTCTCTCCCCTCCCCTGGCCAACACCTTCACTGGGGCCCTCATTGGCTCCCATGGCCCCTGTCTGGAGCAACTGGCTCAGGCCTCTGGGGGTCCCACTTACTCCTGGCATCTGCTTCGTTTTCCTTCAGTCAGCAACTATTTTTTGAGCAGCCACAGCATGCCAGGGCCTGGGGTGCTATGACTGGAAAGAGCAACCAGCTGAGAATGGAGCTGTGGCCCCCGGAGCCTGCCTCCAGGAAATGGCGGCTGGTGAGCACCCTGCTGCACAACTCTGCATGCACCCCACTAGCAGGGAGGGCAAAGGAGGAACCCAGTGCATCGGGCTGAGCGCATGGCACCAGGCAGGGCGAGGAGCGGCGTGCAGACAGCTCTGCGTGGAACAGCATGGAGAAGAAAGAAAGGCACTGAAGACAAGGCTGAGGGTTCTGACACGAAGGGCATCAGAGCCATGCGTGGGATTGGAAGTTCTGCCTAAAAGCAAACAAAAGTCACCAGAAGGCTTTAACCACATGGTGTGTCTGAGGGCCCAGGGCAACACGAGACAAGTTCCATCTACCACTGGATGTTAGGCTGGTCACCGCGAGCCTGCACCTGGGAAGCAGAGAGCCCTCCCTTGGTCTGAGGCAGGACACCTCGACTTGGGAAAGATCTGGCACCCCTGCCCAGGTGCTCGGGACACAGAGGGCGGAGCAGGCACCAGGCACCTCACTTGCTCGCCCATCCTCAGGGACAGGCAGTCATGGGCAGCAGTGACATGCATCCAGCCAGTGAGGACACAGGGCAGCTCCGTGCTGTCCAGCCCCAAAGAGGGTCAAAGAAAGGCAGTTATCAGGGAGAGGTGCAACTGATCCACCAGCACTCCACGGTTAGGAAAGGCCAAGACAAAAACAGAGACGGGTGCACCACCCAGAGATATTGAAATGAGGCGGCCCCCAACACAGAGCCCCCGCCAGACCCCGACCCCATACAGGCAGACCTTGACCCCTTAGGAACCCAGTGTCCCCAGCAGATCACAGTCTGGAAATCAGTCTCCTGTGTCCTGGAATGCAAGCCCCGCAGCCAGGAATTCTCAGTCACGTGCCTGCTGTCCAGCCTTCCCTCAGGACAGGGATCAGAGAGAGCCAGGGAGTCTGGAGGCCTTAGCAGGACCAGCCAAGACCCCCAGCCTCAGTTTCCCCATCTGGGAGGTGACACCGGTGGGCACAGTTTGCTGCACCCCTCCTGCCTCTCCTTCCTGGCTTCCCCTCCTCTGTAACCTGGGTCCCAACATCTCAGCCCCACAGCCCCGCTGTCAAAGCCCACTCCTGGCTCTCAGACCACGAACTTGAGACTCTTTAGAGTCTGGTCATTTTCATAGTTGGAAATTATTGAATTCAACAGTGTAATTATTTTAAAAATATAAACAAGCCAACCGCAAACATGTGGCAGCAGCAATATATTTTCCCCTGCCCCTGGTTTCCTGGAAAGCCTTCATTACCATTGCTAAAAATACTTGCCCAAGGCTCATGAAGGATCCAAGAAAGAACGGGGCCTGGGTTTCCAGCCTGAGTCCCTGCACTGAGCAGGGCTCTTACTCCTCCCCAGAGTTGCCAGGGGTGACAGGGACATGGAGTCTGCTTTAATGACCTGTTCAAGGGGCCGCTGGCGCTGGGCAGGCAGTAGGGTTGGGTTGCATTGCAGTCCAGGTGGTCCCTGCATTTACAGCAGCTGAGATGCTACCCAGGAAGGGACCTGCCCAGGACACTCTCATTGGAGCCATCACTCAGAATGTCATTCCAATTTCTCTTGCACTCCCTCCTCTCATGGAAGCTCCACAGAAGCAGATGCCTCTGCCCTTCCATGGCCTCCTAGCTAACAGCCAGGAAGACCCCTGCCACTCCCGTAATGCCCAGGGGACACCTCTTATCTCTCTCATCTAGCCTGAATCAACCTAAGAGTCTTCCAGAGCCCCTCTGTGAGGCCTGAGGGATTCAATCCCACCGGAGGGGTTCCCAGACTGAGGGATGCTGGCAAGGGCATTCTCAAAGGTGGTCCCAGGAGGTGTTGCCTTCGCTCCCCCACTCCCCTCCAGCTTTAGGGCTAAAGCCTTGGATGATACATAACATTCCCCCCATCCCCAGGCCACTGTCTCCTCTGTCCAGCCTGCCCTCCCCCAGCCTGGCATCCTGCCCTAACCCGGCCTCTGCCCTTCCCCACCATGCCTACCACAGGGGCCGCTCATCTTGTCCCTTCCCCTGGCTCCCTTCTACCTTTGCCTCTTCCAGATGCCCTGCCCCCAGGACCACCTGTGACTGATCATCTCCAGCACCCACTTCCTGTGCAGGCAGCCACAGGCAGCCCGACCGTCCTGGGGTCTCACCTGCGGTAACACATCGTCCTCCAATTACAGCAGCCCTGCTGTGAACACCTGTCCCACACCAGACTCCATCCAAATATCACTTCTAACCCAGCCAACAGCCCTCACAGGTGGATGCACTTATTATCCCCATTCTACAGGCGAGGAAACTGAGGTCCACAAAGGTGAATTCACTCTCAAAGCCGCCAGCTACGAAGTGATGGGTCAGGATGCAAACTTCAGAGTTTGTGGCTGTGGGGCTGGTTCCATTTTGCTCTGCTGCCTCCTGGATAGCCTGGCCCAGTAGGCGGGTGTGTGTGCACACAGGTGTGTGCATGCCCCTGAGGATGGGATCTTGGGAATGACACTGGGACTTCTGCTTGTGCCTGAGGCCTCTGCAGCACCAGGATACAGCTCATCTCAGGATGGCCAGCAGAAGCCAGGCTGCCTAGTCCCAGGCAAAGTATAAATCCTAAATGCCAGCTGCCCTGATATAACAGAGGGCAACAGAGCGGGCCCTGCCTCTCTGAGCCTTCGCCCAGCTGTTCACTGGGCCAGGGTTTGCTCAATTTCACCCACAGCTCCGAAAGCCCAAATGCCTGGAGAAGCAAAGCAGAGACAATTTTGCACTGGATGCAAGGTCAGAGCCCAGCTCAACTAGGCAGGCAGCTCAGGGGCCTTTTGCCCACCAGGAGAGGTAGAAATTCAGCTTCCCGTCAATCACTTCATCCACAGTGGCTGACGGGGAAACAGAACAGACATATTCTCACTGAGAGCGTGTCCGTTCAGATAACTTGTGGTTAGGATGTTGTTTTAGGCCAGGGCAGCATCAATCTCAGGCATGACAATTTTATTCCTGTCTGTGAAAGATCATCCTCCTTGAAAGTTTAGTGCACGAGCAACTGCCCCGGTGTCTGCACTCCTCAATCTGCCCAGGGCGAGTGGGCAGGAGGGACGGTACTAACCTAGGAACAGCTCCCTGTGCCAGGCTGCTTGGCTGCAGGGGAGAGTCGGAGCCAGAAGGCTTGGTGCTAACAGCTGGGGATGCTTCTCAGCTACATGGACAGGCATCAGAGCAGACACAGTCACAGGCAAGGAAGAGCAGGGAGATCGTGCCTGCGCTGGAGGAGAGGCCACCGCGGCCTCATGGGTGACCCACCACTGCCATTCCCATGGGGATATCCAGGTCATGGGAGCATGTATTGAGCACCTACTACGTGTACGCCTTTGTGTACATTCTGTTATTTAATCCTCACAATAATGGGAGACTGTTTCCATTTTACAGAGAGAAAAGCTGAATTCAGAATGGTGATGTCACTGGCCCCAGGCCTTGCAGCCAGTAAGTGATGCTGTTGGTGAGGTGTACATCCAGCTGCAGAAAAAAAAAAAAAAATCCAACCCACAGTGGCCTAAAAAATAGAGGGCAAGTAAGTCTCAGATAAGCCTATAGGTAGCTGGTGGCATGTGGCAGGAAGGCTCGAGAATGTCAGAGCTGTGGGAGGAAGTTTCTGTGATTCTAGGCCTGCGCTGGATCTGCTTCCCCGTGGGAGGAAGGGGCCTCTGCCCAAGACCTAAAGAAAGTTGGAGTTTCTCATACGGCGTTGGTGCCTCATGATGGCCTCCACGTGAGTCACACTGAGGCAAAATCCACCCAAAAGGGGCAACCACGGTGGGGCAGAAAGGATGCCACTTACACCACCCTTGGAAGACGTTTCCCACGACTGTTCCTTTAGACCCTGTCCATCACTCAAAGACATCAGACCTACAATTGCCCTGATGTGCCCAGTTCTGCCACAGCCCCTCTCCAATCCACTCTCCCCTCCACAGTGAGCGCATGCTAGGGTCCCTCCCGGAAGGCTCTGTCTCCCTTCTAGAGTACACCCTCCTGGAAGGCAAGCATGGAGTCACACCTCTCCACACCCCAACAAGACTCAGTAGAGAGGTGTGTAAACAGCTGGCCCCATTAATTGTTGATTTTTAAAGCAGTCTCACTAAAGAGGCAGCTCAGACATTTGACTTACAATGCTGGCCTCTGGGGAAGCGTGATGGTAATCGGGGCACACTATTTTTGCATGTTTAAAAAGGTTGCAAGTGTAATATGTGGTAATTACTGAAATATTAAAAGTAAAGAAATAGAGTCCCATTGTTTACATTTTTATACATAGATTTCCCGTCTTTCTTTCATACATATACAGACATAGATTTTCTTCTTAGTTTATTTTCTGTTAAAACAGAATACCTGAAACTGGGTAACTTATAAAGAAAAGGAACTTATTTCCTATAAAGGCTGAGAAGTGCAAGGTTGAGGGGCTGCCTCTGGAGGTGCTTTCCTGCTGTGGGAGCTTTCTTGCTGGTGAGGACGCTCTGCAGAATCCCCAGGTGGTACAGGGCGTCACATGGCAAGGAGGCTGGGCGTGCTAGCTCGGGTCTCTCTTCCTCTTCTTGTAAAGCCACCGGTCCCAGCCCTGTGATAACCCATCAGTCTGTTAACCCACTAATCTATTAAGGATGAATCTCTTCATAAGGACAGGGCTCTCGTGACCCAATCAACTCTTAAAGGCCCCACCTCTCAATACTGCCAGATTGGGGATTACATTTCAACATGAGTTTGGGAGGGAACACACAGTTAAGCAATAGCAATTTTTTAAAAAACAAAACAGATTCTACTGCCTGTTCTGTTTTGCCATTTTACAAAAACATAAAATGCACCCTAAGCATCTTTCCGAATTAGTAATTGTTCTTCAACAACGTTTTTGGTGACTGGACAGGACTCTATTGTACACATGCTCTATAATTTATATGGCCCTCTCCCTATTGGTGGTTTTCAATATATTTTTTAATGACTCACAGTTATAAACCATACTTGAACAAATGGCCTTGTAGATGCATCTCAGAATCCATCTTGAATTCTTTCTTTTGGGTAAGTTCCTAGAGGTAGAATTGTTAGGTCAGAGAGTAAGTACCTTTTAAAGACTTCAGTACGTGTTTTCAAATTGCCCTCCAGAAAAATGAAAATAGCTTCTCCTCCTACCAGCAGCAGAGAAGAGAGGGAAAGACATCTATTTAAATATTAGCCACCTTCTTGGATCTTTCCTATTAAAAAAAAAAAAAAAAGACAAAAAATAAAACAGAATTTACCCTCCAGGAGCCTTGGAAGGTTAATAAATTTATTAATTTTGTGTAAATTACTTGCAAAATCAAAACATCACTGAGAATATCGTAATACGGTCCCAATAGACCGTGGGTGGTGAGATCAGCCATCAAAGGCACAGCACTTCTCCTGCAGACCTGTTCACATCTAGGAGGAGATTAAAAGTGGGTCATGGGGACTGTGACAACTTGGGGGCTTCCCTGGAGATCTCCCAAGTTTCTATGATGTTGGTCATTATTTATGGACCTCAGAGGCTTCTTCTGGCCCTCTCAGTGCTCAAGATTATGACCCAAGGATCGGCTGGACCTATCAGAGGGCAAGGGGTCTAACTTCAGAACGCCAGGAAAGACTACCTGGAGACGACAGGCAAGGCTGCTCTTACATGGACAGCCCTGGGCAAACATTATTTGGGCTTCTGTCTGTACAAACAATTTGAGTCATCCAAAATCAGTGGCCCAATCTCACATAATCCTGCAAAGGAAATGCCATGCCAGCCAGAGAAGCAGTCCCCTTATCAGGCTTCTTTCCTGGAACCAGGCCCTGGGCCCCAGAGATGACCCCATAGGTGGGGTCCTTGGGACATCTGGTCCACCCAGCACATGGGTGGCGGAGCAGAGGGTAGAGAGTTGAAATATACCTCAAAGAGTAAAAACAGGGTTCAGGGCCTGGGGCCCACACGATTCCCCGTCCAGGCTTTAGGCTCCCTGCACGAACAGCACAGACAGCCCCAGCTGTTCCCAAGCATTGGAGATTTATACAATGTTGAAGAAAGCTCTCTGGAGCTCTACACCCAGGCGGGGTCCCTGCTTGCACAAGTCTAAGGATAATGTGGATGACAGGCTTCCCTAGCAGGCCCATGGTGGGTAAACCAACCATCCTTCATACGACAGGCAAGCCCAGACATACACACAACCAATTACCATGTGGAGGATGCTTCCCTGGGGCCCCTCCCGGATGCTTCCCTGGGGCCCCTCCCGTTCTGTCCCACCTTTGTGCCCCAGGAGGCTGCCCTCTGCGGTATGCATTAGCCACGCACCCGTGTTCCAAGATGTCCCCTTCCAACAGAGACGGCAGATACTGGCTGTGTTGGTTACAAAGCTGTAAATTCCGAAGACCCTTGAGCCAGAGAAAGCAATCAGGGGCCATGCAGAGTGGGAAGGGAGGTGCTAGCAGCCGCAGCGAAGAAGAAACCAGACCCTATTTCATCAGACTCACCGTCATTTTCCGTGTGTGACTCCCTTGTTGATGCAGGCAGCCTGACCATTTCTGATGGGGTGGGGCGTGAGGTCTGCAGCTCTGGCTGTCAGAGGGCTCCCTCAGCACACGGGGTTGAGAGCAGGAAGACGCAGCTGCCAGCGCTGCTGGAGGACTGGCACACATCCAGCCGAGGACTGTGACTGTGGAGGCGCTCCGAGAAATTGGCCAACTGGTCCACCGGGGACCCCATCACCATCTCTCCATCACATGGAGAGATTATCCTTCCATGACCTACTGACTCAAGTCGAGTAAATCCCGGAATCCGACACTAGAAGAGCTTGAGTATAAAAGGTCCATACTATATAGTCCAACCTCCCCACCCAGCCCAATTTACAGATGGGGAGGCTTTGCCCAAGCCCTCTCCAGGGCGTTCTCTCCTCACCCAGTTATTGCTGTGTTCCCACTTTCTGCCTTGGCCATGGTGCCAATGGCCCCCAGAGCCTGAGTGCTCCACACCAGGTACTATGCTAAGGGCACCACACAATAACTCTGGAAGGGAGGTCACCTTACCTCTGGTACACTCAAGAAATGTGAAGCTGAGTAACTGAGGCGCAGAGAGGCTACCCAACTAGCCCAAGATAACACAGCTACTCCTTGTTGCCACTGGGATTTGAGCTTTGCTTCAAGGCTTCAATCTCCACGTGATTTCAGTTCACAATGACTGTGACTCAGCACAGTGAGTTTCTAGAGAAGTGAGTTACTCACTCTAGAATACTATCCCTGTTATCTAACCCCAACCCGCTCCTTGGCCAAGGGAAGCCCATCTCCTCTGGGCCCTTGGCTGACATTAGATCTGCTAAGTAAACAACACAAACCATGGAATGCTTCCATGCGCATACATGTTCTCCGCTTTGGCCTCCAAAGTGTTGCTGTTCATATCCTCCCCACTGTCCAGGCCTCCTCCAACCTGGCTCAGAACCTGCTACCAGCAACCAGCAGTCCTGACTTTGCACTTCTGCAGGTAGCGCTCCATTCCACATGCCCCACAGGTGAGAAAGCGAGAGGCCACAACGACCCAGTTTCCACCTTCCTTTCCTTGGCATCTGGGGACCCCCCTCAACCCCTGCAAGCTAGCTGTCCTGTCTGATTCCCTATCTTCTCCTGTGGTCCCGAATTTGCTCGCTTTTCCTTACCTGGGCCCAACTTCAGGGGCTCATTCTCCTACCTGGGGACCTTTCCTAGCAGCCCTTGGGGACAAGGCAGGACAGAGGTTTGCGCGCGCGGGCTTTGGAGTCAGTTGCGTGCCAGCCGCTGCTCCGCTAGGTGCTATTCGCTTTTGGAATTTGGGTGAGTGACTTGACCTCCCCAAGCTTGCGCTTGTGCTCCTGGCCACGTGGGGCTGTTGTGATGGATAAATGAAATGGCACATGTGACAGGGCTTTGGCCCAGAGCAGGGACGCAACACGTCGAATTCTTGTTTCCTTTAACACGTGTCTCCGAGGAATGCAAAGAGGATTACATGGAATCACAAAGTGGCAGCACGGTTCCCAGCCCCAGCAGACACTCCGTACACAGAACTTCCTGCTTTCCCCCCACCGCCTCCTCCTCCGTTCGAGTGTTTGTTTTAGAGCAATATGGTGGAGCTATTTACCAAGGAACGCCAGCCTGTCTTGGAAGCTGGGTGGGAGCAGGCGACAGAGGTTTGGGCTGAGCAGGTCATGGCCTCAACTCAGTTGGGATTCTGTGCGTCTAGGCTTGGGGTGGCTCTGAGGTCAGGCCCAAGGCATTGGAACAGTGGCTGCCAGCCCATTTTCCATCTCTGCCTGTCCTCTGAGAAGCCTCCCAAATGTACCTCCACCCTTGTGCTGCTCTTTACCCAAAGCCCATTGAGTGGATTTGGTACTCTTATACTCTCAATTTTTTAAAAATAAAGCCAGCCACACAGACCCTGAGAAAGGAGAGCTCGAGTTAGAGGTCAAATTCCTCCCCCACTTATAGGGTCCAGAGTGCCCAGGGACAGCAGCAGGGCAGGGAGTCCCCGTCAATCTCCCTTGTTGACGAGGGCGCTCCAGGAAGAACAGCAGACCGGCTCCTCGCAGCCCACTGGCTTCCCAGGAAGGTTCGTGGCAAAGCGGTGGCGTTTTCTTCCCAGGGCTAGCTCCATCTCACAGCTGGTTTCCATCTCCCCACATCAGCTGCCACGAAAGGCCTTTTGGCTTTGGCCCAGTCTCTCTGCAACATAAAACCCTTGATGGATATTGAAATGGTCACCTCACTTGGGATCTCATCGTTTTTCAGTTTTCCAAGGGGCCACCTCCAGCACGTTGTGGTAGAGAGGACAGAAGCTGCGTGGGGGCATCTGAGCAGCGTGTGTGCAGCACTGATATCTGTAATTGTCCGGTTCTGGTCGCTCACAGCTAGGTTCACTTATTCTAGAAGAAGTTGACCAACGAAGTTGAGCACATGGGTTTGGGAATGAAAGGAAACTGAATGAGTCCTGGCTCTGACATTTAGGTATGGCACCACGGGCACCTGCCCTCTCTGGTCTCAATTTTGTCATCTGTCTAATGAGGATTCTAGAGTAAAGACATAGGGAACCTACCTCAAGGGTGACATAAGCGTCAGATGAGCTAATGTCTGCAAAAGCTCCTCATGCCTCTGGCGCTGGATGAAGATGGCAGTGTGCGTTCATTCTCATTGTCAAGACTCCTACTATTGTTGTAAAGTGGTTTTGAGCAGGGCTCCAGGGAGAGCATTGTTCTGGTTTTGGATCTCAATTAGGAAGTTACTTTTTAGGCAAAGGTGGATCAGCGCCCGACCCCAGTCCTGTCTTCCCACCTCGCATCCCTGTTGCATGGGGTTTCAGAAGGGAAAGCAGAAGGCATTTCCAGTGCAGGTGCAGGTGGCAGACACGCAGCAGGGAGCACTGGAGCACGGCAGAGACGCTGCGAAGGTTACATCATTCCTAATGGGGCTCCTACGAGAGAATGGCCTCCTGCACCTGAAGATGAGGTCCCGAGGCATGACAGGACAGGGGGACATGCAGGGAGAAGTTTTTGGAAACAACACAACCAGAAGCGGGCAGGGGCCAGAAAGGAGGACCTGGCAGAGCAGTGACAGCCTGAGGGGCACAGAGCAGGATGGGCATGTCCCACGTGCAGGGAGGACATGGAGTTTCTTAGTTGAGGCCCAGGTGCTGGAGGCAGACCACCCTCATCAACTCTCAGCTCCACCACCTACCGGCAGGAGGACTGGGGCACCAGTGTGAGCCTCCATTCTTTTTCTCTGACAGTGTGTGATATTAGGACCCTTCTCATGGCGCTGTGGTCAGGATTCAGTGTGCACAGCCATGGGGAGCCCCACAGCATCAGGCACGGTGGTGAATGGAGCCACGGGTCCATCCAGGCGTGGAAAGCCACCAGCCACAGCCTCTTCTGCCTTTGATGGCAACCTCCCCCTGCACCCCAGGCTGCCTCCCTTGGTCTCACATGCTCTTCCTCTGTACCTTGCTCCCTTCCAGCTCCAAGTGTGCTGCCATGTACTCCCCATCCTTCAATCTCCAGACGAGAAAAATTCTAGAATTTTCCCATTTTAATCGGCCATCCAGTTCTATATCCATTATAATGCATAACCTTGCCAGTGAGTGTCTAGCTACTGCAAGCATACCCCCAATGACAGAAGACTCACTACCTTCCAGGGCAGTGTATTGCATTTCTAGAAAGTTCTAGAAAGTTCTTGCCCCCCATACCTTTACCTATTGGTAGAAGTCAGTTCAGCTTAATGGCTGCTCTGTGCCAAGCCCTCTGCTGGGCATTCCAGCAGCAACTGTGACAGACATGACCCTGCCCCGGTCTAGAGAGGAAGGCAGAGGACAGCAAATGCAAACAACTGCAGGCTGTGGTGAGAGACCGTGGCAGGAAGATCCCAGGCTATGGAAACATACCACTGGGTCTTGGGGGTTAGTGATATAGCTCAGGTGTCTGTCCCCTCCAAACCCTCCAAATCTCTGTTGAAATGTGATCCCCAATGTTAGGGGTGGGGGATGGTGGGATGTTTTGGATCATGGGGAGTGGATCCCTCATGAATGGCTTAGCACCATCCCCTTGGCGATGAGTGAGTCCTCATTCTGGTGGTTCACATGAGATCTGGTTGTTTAAAAGAGTGTGGCGCCTCCACCTCCCACTCTCCCCATGTGACATGCTGCCCCCCCTTTACCTTCTGCCGTGATTAGAAGCTTCCTGAGGCCTCACCGGGAGCAGACGCTGGAGCCATGCTTGTACAGCCTGCAGAACCATGAGCCAAATACACCTCTTTTCTTTGTAAATTACCCAGCCTGGCCGGGCGTGGAGGCTCACTCCTGTAATCCCAGCACTTTGGTAGGTCAAGACAGGAGGACTTCTTGAGGCCAGGAGTTTGAGACGAGCAACATAGGGAGACCCTGTCCCTACGAAAAATAATAATAATAAACATAGCTGGGTGAGGTGTCCTCTACCTGTGGTCTCAGCTACTCGGGAGGCTGAGGCAGGAGGATTGCCTGAGCCCAGGAGGTGGAGGCTGCAGTGAGCTGTGATCGCGCCACTGCACTCCAGGCTTGGCGATAGAGTGAAACCTTGCCTCAAAAAACAAGAACAAAAAAAAAATTACCCAGCCTCAGGTATTTCTTTATAGTGATGTAAAAACAGACTAACATAATTAGTAAATGTATTCTTCAAATAAAGACATAGAGAAAGAATAAGCAGAGGGAATAGCAGAGAAAAAGGCCCAGTAGTGAGCGGGGCTGATATACCCAAAGAATAGAGAGAATTTCTCTGAGTAGCTGTAAGAATAGACCCATGAGAGCTCAGTCGAGGAGCATGGCCGGGTCAGCTCATCCTGGTCAAGTAAGCCTGAGAAGCCACTGGGCATTTGCTATGATCCCCAGGAACCTGTGAGGGTTATTGGCGGATGGGCAGCAGATCTGGTGGTTCCAGAAAGAACACTGAGTACCAGCTGGAAGGCACATTGTGGGAGCCACAGTGCCCGCTGGAGAGGAGAGGGACAGTGAGCCTCCGCCGCAGCTAGGCAGAAGACGGGGCTTCATGGATGAGGGCAGTGGCCCAGGAAAGGCAGCAGCGATCGAGCCCAGCAACATGTGACAAGGAAGCAGTACATTTGCTGTCCGGCTGCTGCCACACAGAGCAAGGCAAATTGCTGCTGAACAGCTAGGCCTGGGCCTGGGGGCAGGCAGTGCTCAGCCTTCACTCTCCAGCCAGCATTTCCCACGGGGCTACTCAGCCCTGCCCTGCTCGGGCATCGTCCATTCTAATGGGTGGGGCTGGAGCTGCCTGCATTGACTGGATCTCCCTCCAGTCCCCCAACTCCAGTGTTGCTTCCCGGGGCCCCTTGGAGCTGGCGATTTTAGTGGAAAGGACTGTAGATTACAACTGTGAACTGCAATGCATAGACAGCCGTAGGAGCTTTGTGTTCTGGATCCCTTTGGAAAGGGAGCAGGCAGAGGAGGCCCAGCAACGGACAGGTTTTCAGCCCACTTCCTGGACACCATACTGACGCCCCTCCTCCTGGATCAGGAGTCCATAAAACCGGGCCTTGATTTACCCTGGGTGTCCCTGCTGTGAGCCTGCTGCCTTCTCTGAACGTCAGCTGCCTTAGGTGTAAAATGGATCTCAAAGTCCCATCCCAAGTGAGTGACCCCACAACTCTCACCTAGGGACAGCAAAGTGGCTCCTGGATTCCACATCTCAGTTCCCTGACAGGGCCAGTAGCCAGGGCTCCAGGGCAGTCAGAGCTGCAAGGGTAAGGCTGAATTGCTCCAACTCCAGTGAGATGACCGTCATGCCCAGGCTCCTCCCCTCCCCATCCCAGCGGGCTCTAAGGCACTGGGGAATCCGAGTGTAGCAGGAAAAATGCAGCAGGCCTGGACCCGCCGCCCCACTCCACACATCCAGGAAATGGACCGTGAGATTCATAATATTACATTTTAATGGTCTGCCGCATCAAAGGCAGAAGGAAGAATCACTCCTGTGGCGGCAATGGATTAACTCCTTCTTTTCTGGTCTCTTCCAGAGTCTTCTAGTTAAATGAATTGGGGAGGGAAGGTGCAGGTCTTGGAGGGGAAAAATTAAGGGGGTTAAGGCAGTAAGATTCCAGAGTCTGTAGCTGCTTTATGTTCAATCTTCCGGGAGCTTCAGTTTTCTACTCTATCTGTCAATATGCAGGAATGACAGCCTCTTCATTAGAGCTAACTCATTTTCCTTCCCCCGTCTCCCTCAATGTCTACCAGGAGATCAGCTTCGCACCCTCAGTACCAGCCAGGTCTGGGATTAATAATCCTCCATCAGACAGGAAACCTGATGGCTGACATTAGGGGTGCAGTAAGGGAGAGCCATAAACTCTCTTAAAATGGATCGTAGGGCCAAGAGGGAACCCAGAGATCATCTGCTCCTCTCGAGGTCCAGAGAGGAGAGGACACTCGCTCAGTCACTCACAGGTCAGTGTGGACCCAATGCTATACTATCTTCTGCTCCCTCTCCAAATGAGCTTGGGTCCTTGAGTTCTATGTCCAGTCTTCTGCAGGAAGGGTGATCTGGGTTACAGCCTCTTCCATCTGATGATCTCCAAGGTGGTCCTTTGTCAAATAATGGCACCTGAGAGATACTATCCCCACCCATGCACACTCTTCCTGGGCAATGGCACCCTTTGGGCCTGATGACCCTCCCAGTCACGTTCCACACAGTCGTGTGCTGGCAATGTGCATCACATTGATTTGTTGCATTTGCAAATTTCCATGGTGTAAATACTCCCTCCATGCCCAATTCTAAGCTATTAATGGGAGGTCACTGGAGCAGACTTGAGAAGAGAGGCCCATTACATAGAATCTTCATCGGGTACATGCAATAGACATAAATAACCTCAAAAGCACAGATCATAGTCAAATCATTAGGATAAGTTTTTAGTAGTTATTACTTTTGTTTTTAAAAAAGTTTCTTCCAGTATAAGCTTATATTATTTAACTTTTATGACTGCATTTAATAAACAGCTCTCAATATTTCTGAAAGTTTGACAGTCAGATCTCACGAGGCAGTAATGGGTTGGCTCTGGCCCAGCACTGCCCCCACCGTGGGAAGTCAGTGGCTGTATGTCACTTGTATTAGTCTGCTCACACCTAGGAAATGTCCATTGCACTGGCTTCCTGGACCCCAGTAGGCTCAGCTCCAGATGGGCATTGGTCTGTCCTAGAAGGAAATACCCCTTCTTCCAGTTTAACTGTTGGCAGATATTTTATTTTCTCCTTAATTAGCCTAAGTAATTGCTCCGCTCCAATGCTATACTATCCTCTGCTCCCTCTCCAGATGAGCTTGGGTCCTTGAATTCTATGTCAAGTCATCTGCAGAAAGGATGATCTGGGTTCTAACCACCCATCTTTAAGGCATATAGCCTCTTCCATCTGATGATCTCCAAGGTGGTTCTTTGTCAAATAATGGCTACATCCCACTCATCCAAGGGAACATGAGACTCTCTTTTAAGGGGACTAGAAAAAGAACCATGAGATGCCCTCCCTCAGATGGGAAAGATCTCCAGGTTCAGATGAGGCAGGATTCAAGATGGCCCTCAATGAGTCTAGCCTCCTGGTAGTAACACCCTGGGTAGCTCCCTTCCGAACTGAGCAGACTGGACACAAATATTGTGAAGAAGACAGAGGAGGACTTTGGAGACTAGGTCATCAAACATGTGAAAGACATCGAGTTTCTACCTGCGTCCTCTCGGGTCACTCTGGGAGGAGCCAGCATCACAAGGACTCTCCAGCGGCCCCGTGGCAATGCCATGTGGTGAGGCGATGAGGCCGCCTGCCCACAGCAGGCCCTGACTCGCTGGCACTACAAGTGAGCTCCCCAGGAAGCGAGCCCTCCAGCAGCGTCCATTCAGTGCCCAGTCCTGTGCAAAGCTCTTGCTTGGGGTGGATATAAAGTAAGTCAAAGCATGACCCCTGCCCTCCAGATGCTGTCTCGACAGGGCTGGTGTCAGCTGGGAGTCGTTTCAGCTGTGTGGCCCTCACCGTTGTTGGTAACACATAACAGCTTTAACAAGATGGCCTTGTATGTCTCAAGTAAACAAAGTCCAGAGATGGGCAGTCTGTGTCTCCTATGACACTCCCCCGGGCCACACAGGTGCTCCTGCTTAGGGACCTAGGTTCCTTCTATCTTGTTACTATATTGACAGCATAAAACTTTTTTTCCATAAGTTATTGGGATACAGGTGGCACTGGTTACATGAGTAAGTGGTGATTTGTGAGATTTTGGTGCACCTATCACCCGAGCAACATACCCTGCACCACATTTGTCGTCTTTTATCCCTCACCCTTCTCCCACTCTTTGCCCCCAAGTCCCCAGAGTCCACTGTATTATTCTAATGCATCTGCATCCTCATAGCTTAACTCCTTCCTATCAGTGACAACATACAATATTTGGATTTCTGTTCTTGAAATAGTAATATTTCAGGAATAATATTCTCTAATCTCATCCAGGTCACTGCAAATACTGTTAATTCGTTCCTTTTCATGGCTGCATAATATTCCATCACATATATTGTGTATATATATTCCCCACAGTTCATCTACTCGTTGATTAATGGGCATTTGGGTTGGTTCCATGATTTTGTTATTGTGAATTGTGCCACTATAAACATAGGTGTACAGGTATCTTTTTTGAATAATAGCTTCTTTTCCTCTGTGTAGATACCCAGTAGTGGGATCGCTGGATCAAATGGTAGTTCTACTTTTAGTTCTTTAAAGAATCTCCACACTGTTTTCCATAGTGGTTGTACTAGTTGATATTCCCACCAGCAGTGTAGATGTGTTCCCTGTTCACTGCATCCATGCCAACATCTACTGTTTTTTTATTTTTTTATTATGACCATCCTTGCAAGAGTAACATGATATTGCATTGTGGTTTTGATTTGCATTTCCCTCATTATTAGTAATGTTGAGCATTTTTTCATATGTTTGTTGGCCATTTGTATATCTTCTTTCAAGAATTGTCTATTCATGTCCTCAGCCCACTTTTTGATGGGATTGTTTGGTTTTATCTTACTGATGTGAGTTTGTTGTAGATTCTAGATTATTAGCCCTTTAGCAGATGTGTAGATTTGGAAGGTTTTCTCCCACTCTGTGGGTTGTCTGTTTACACTGCTGACTGTTCCTTTTGCCATGCAAAAGCTCTTTAGTTTAATTACATCCCAGCTATTTATCTTTGTTTTTATTGCATTTGCTTTTGGGATCCTGGCCACGAAATCCTTATGTAAGCCAATGTCTAGAAGCGTTTTTCCAATGTTATCTTGTAGAATTCTTGCAGTTTCAGGTCTTAGGTTTCAGTTCTTAATCCATCTTGAGTTGATTTTTTAATGAAGTGAGAGATAAGGATCCAATTTCATTCCCCTACATATGGCTAGCCAATTATTCCAGCACCATTTGTGGAAAAGGGTGTCTTTTCCCTGCTTTATGTTTTTGTTTGCTTTGTTGAAGATCAGTTGGCTGTAAGTATTTGGGTTTATTTCTCAGTTCTCTATTCTGTTCCACTGGTCTATGTGCCTATTATTTTTTTTTTTTCAGTACCACGCTGTTTTGGTGACTATGGCCTTACAGTATAGTTTGAAATCAGGTAGTGTGATGCTTCCAGATTTGTTCTTTTTGCTTAGTCTTGCTTTGGCTATGTAGGCTCTTTTTTGTGGTTCCATATGAATTTTAGAATTGTGTTTTCTAATTCTGTGAAGAATGATGCTGATAATTTGATGGGAACTGCATTGAATCTTTAGATTGCTTTTGGCAGTATGGTCATTTTCACAATATTGATTCTACCCATCCATGAGCATGAGATGTGTTTCCATTTGTTTGTGTGGTCTATGATTTCTTTCAGCAGTGTTTTGTAGTTTTCTTTGCAGAGGTCTTTCAACTCCTTGGTTAGGTATATTCCTAAGTATTTTATTTTTCTTTGCAGCTATTGTAAAAGGGGTTGAGTTCTTGATTTGATGCTCTGTGTGGTCACTATTGTTGTACAGAAGAGCTACTGATTTGTATACATTAACCTGATATCTAGAAACTTTGCTGTATTATCAGTTCTAGGAACCTTCTGGAGGAGTTCGTGGGGTTTTCAAGGTAACGATCATATAATTAGCAAACAGTGGCAGTGCGACTTCCTCTTTATGGATTTGGATACCCTTTATTTCTTTCTCTTGTCTGATTTCTCTGGGTAGGACTTCCAGTACTATGTTGAAGAGGAGTGGTAAGGGTGGGCATCCTGTCCTGTTCCAGTTCTCAGAGGGAATTTCAACTTTTCCCCATTCAGTAATATGTTGGCTATGGGTTTGTCATAGATAGCTCTTATTGCATTAAGGTATGTCCCTTGTATGCTGATTTTGCTGAGAGTTTTAATCATAAAGCGATATTGGATTTTGTTGAATGCTTTTTCTGCATCTATTGAGATGATCATGTCATTTTTATTTTTAATATTGTTTATGTGGTGTATCACATTTATTGACTTATGTATGTTAAACCTTCCCTGCATCCCTGGTATGAAACCCACTTAATCATGGTGGATTATCTTTTTGATATGTTGTTGGATTCGGTTAGCTAGTATTTTGTTAAGGACTTTAGCATCAATGTTCATCAAGGATATCAGTCTCTAGTTTTCTTTTTTTGTTATGTCCTTTCCTGGTTTTGGTATTAGGGTGATGCTGGCTTCATAAAATGAATTAGGAATGGTTCCTTCTTTCTCTATCTTGTGGAATAGTATCAAAAGGATTGGTACCAATCCTTCTTTGAATGTCTTATAGAATTTTGCTGTGAGTCCATCTGGTCCTGGACTTTTTTTTGTTGGTAATTTTTAAATTACCATTTCAATCTCGCTGCTTGTTATTGGTCTATTCAGGGTATCTAACTCTTCCTGATTTAAGCTAGGAGGGTTGTATTTTTCCAGGAATTTATCCATCTCTTCTAGGTTTTCCAGTTTATGTGTGTAAAGGTGCTCATAGTAGCCTTGAATGATCTTTTGCATTTCAATGGTGTCAGCTGTAATATCTCCTGTTTCATTCTTAGTGATGTTATTTGATTTTCTCTCTTCTTTCCTTGGTTAATCTTGCTAATGGTCTATCAATTTTATTTATCTTTACAAAGAATCAGCTTTTTGTTTCATTTATCTTTTGTATTTTGTTTGTTTGTTTCAATTTCATTTAGCTCTGCTCTGATCTTGATAATTTCCTGTCTTCTGCTGGGTTTGGGTTCAGTTTGTTCTTATTTCTCTAGTTCCTTGAGGTGTGACCTTATAATGTCAGTTTGTGCTCTTTCAATCTTCTGATGCAGGCATTTAGGGCTATGAACTTTCCTCTTTGCACTGCCTTTGCTGTATCCCAGAGATTTTGATAGATTGTGTCATTATTGTCATTCAGTTCAAAAAATTTTTTAATTTCCATCTTGATTTCGTTTTTGACCCAATGCTCTCTCAGAAACACATTATTTAATTTCCATATATTTGCATGGTTCTAAAGGTTCCTTTTGGATGTTGATCTCCAGTTTTATTCCACTGTGGTCTGAGAGAATGCTTGATATAATATCAATTGTCTTAAATTTATTGAGGCTCATTTTGTGACCTATCACATGGTCTATCTTGGAGAAAGTTCCATGCACTTCTAAATAGAATGTGTATTCCGTGGTTGTTGGATAAGATGTTCTGAATATATCTGTTAGGTTCATTTGTTCCAAGGTATAGTTTAAATCTATTCTTGTTGACTTTCTGCCTTGATGACTTGTCTAGTGCTGTCAGTGGAGTATTGAAGTCCCCCACTATTATTGTGTTGTTGTCTATCTCATTTCTTAGGTCTATTAGTAATTGTTTTATAAATTTGGGAGCTCCAGTGTTAGATGCATATATGTTTAGGATTGTGATATTTTCCTGTTGGACAAAGTCTCTTACCATTATGTAATGAATGTCCCTCTTCGACTCTTTTAACTACTGTTGTTTTAAAGTTTGTTTTGTCTGATACAATAATAGCTATCCCTGCTCACTTTCAGTGTCCATTTGCATGAAATGGCTTTTTCCACCTCTTTACTAAGTTTATGTGAGTCTTTATGTGTTAGGTGAGTCTCCTGAAGGCAGCAGTTGGTTGGTGAGTTCTTACCATTCTGTGATTCTGTATCTTATAAGCGGAGCATTTAGGCTATTTACATGGAATGTTAGTATTGAAATATGAAGTACCATGGCACTCCTTGTGCTTTTCCCTTGCCTCTGTACTTTGGTTTTTTCCCTTTTTATTTTTGCTTTTTAACACGTATTTTTTTATTGTGATTTATGCTTTAAAGAGGTTCTGTTTGATGTGCTTCCAAGATTTGTTTCAAGGTTTAGAGCTCCTTTTTAGCAATTCTTGTAGTGGTGGCTTAGTAATGGCAAATTCTCTCAGCATTTGTTTGCCTGAAAACAACTGTATCTTTCCTTCAGGTGTGATGCTGAGTTTTGCTGGATACAAAATTCTTGGCTGATAATTGTTTCATTTGAGGAGGTAGAAGGTAGGGCCCCAATCCCCTCTAGCTTGTTGGGGTCTGCTGAGAAATCTGCTGTTAATCTGATAGGTTTTCCTTTATAGGTTACCTGGTGCTTCTGTCTCACAGCTCCTAAGATTCTTTCCTTTGTCTTAACTTTGGATAACCTGTGACAATGTGCCTAGGTGAACATCTTTTTGCAATGAATTTTCCAGGTGTTCTTTGTGCTTCTTTTATTTGGATATCTAAGTCTCTAGCAAGGCCTTCTAGAAAGGCTGGGGAAATTTTCCTCAATTATTCCACCAAATATATTTACCAAGCTTTTAGAATTCTCTTCTTTCTCAACAACACCAATTATTCTTAAGTTTGGTTGTTTAATATAATTCTAGACTTCTTGGAGACTTTGTTCATATTTTCTTATACCTTTTTCTTCGTCTTTGTTGGATTGGGTTAATTCAAGACCTTGCCTTTGAGCTCTGAATTTTTTTCTTCTATTCGTTGAATTCTATTGCTGAGACTTTCCAGAGCATTTCACATTTCTAAAAATGTGTCCAAAATTTCCTGAAATTTTTATTGCTTTTTCTTTAAGCTGTGTTTCTTTGACTATTTCTCCCTTCATTTCTTGTATCATTTTTTGGATTTCCTTGCACTGGACTTCACCTTTCTCTGGTCCCTCCCTGATTAGCTTAATAACTAACCTCCTGAATTATTTTCCAGGTAAATCAGGGATTTCTTTGTGGTTTGGATCCATTGCTGTGTGATTTTTAGGGGGTGTCGAAGAGGCTTGTTTTATCATATTATCAGGGTTGGTTTTCTGGTTCCTTCTCATTTGGGTAGGTTCTGTCAGTGGGAAGGTCTAGGGCTGAAGACTGTTGTTCATATTCTTTTTTTTTTTTTTTTTTTTTTTTTTTTGAGACGGAGTTTCACTCATGTTACCCAGGCTGGAGTGCAATGGCGCGATCTCGGCTCATCGCAACCTCCGCCTCCTGGGTTCAGGCAATTCTCCTGCCTCAGCCTCCTGAGTAGCTGGGACTACAGGCATGCGCCACCATGCCCAGCTGATTTTTTTGTATTTTTAGTAGAGACGGGGTTTCACCATGTTGACCAGGATGGTCTCGATCTCTTGACCTCGTGATCCACCCGCCTCGGCCTCCCAAAGTGCTGGGATTACAGGCTTGAGCCACCGCGCCCAGCCTGTTGTTCATATTCTTTTGTCCCACGAGTGTTCCCTTGATGTAGTACTCTCCCCACTTTTCCCACGGATGTGGCTTACTATGAGCCAAACTGCAGTGATTGTTGTCTCTCTTCTGAGTCTAGTCACCCAGTGAGTCTACCCAGCTCCAGCCTGGTACTGGGAGTTGCCTGCACAGAGTCCTGTGATGTGAACCATCTATGGGTCTCTCAGCCATGGATACCAGTGCCTGTTCTGGTGGAAGTGGTGGAATTGTGCAATGGATTCCGTGAGGGTCCTTAGCTTTGGTGGTTTAATGCTCTATTTTTGTGCTGGTTGACCTCCTGCCAGGAGGTGGTGCTCTCCAGAAAGCATCAACCGTAGTAATGTAGAAAGGACCCACTTTGGGTGGGCAGGGCCATAGAACTCCCAAGATTATATACCCTTTGTCTTCAGCTACCAGGGTAGGTAGTGAAGGACCATCAGGTGAAAGCAGGGTACGCATGTCTGAGCTCAGATTCTCCTTGGGCGGGTCTTGCTGAGGCGGCTGTGGGGGATGGGAGTGAGATTTCCCAGGTCACTAGAGTTGTGTACCTAGGAGGATTATGACTGCCTCTGCTGAGTCATACAGGTGGTCAGGGAAGTCGTGGAAAGCCGGCAGTCATGGGCCTCACCCAGCTCGCATGCAAACCAACTGAAGGGCTGGTCTCTCCCACCGTGCCCCCACCGATAGCCCCGAATCTGTTTCCAGGCAGAGGGTGTGAGAGCTTGAAAACTTGCCCAGGACTACCCACCTCCCAGCTGCGAAAGAGAAGGGCTTGGTTCTTCCTCCACCTGTGAAGTCTGCACACCGGATTTGCACCCTCCCTGCAGTTCTGGCCTGGAGGCTTCTCGCCTGTTTAAATTATTATAAAGTTCAGCTAGAGAATCCCTTCTTTCTGTGGATTTTACCCCCTGGTCCTCTGACCACTCTCCCGATGGATCCCTGTGGTGCCAACAGGAATGAGTTGCTAGGGGACCCAGAAAGCTCCCAGAGCCTTTCTGCTGCTTCCTCTATCCCTACATTTCACTCGGCTCTCGAAATTGGCTCAGCTCCAGGTTAAGGCTGGAAACTTCTCCTGCAAACAGACCTTCAGCTTCTCCAGTGAGGTTGTGTTCGGGAAAGGAGGGTCTCCCTTTTCCACTTCTGCAGTTGGGGCACTCACGGTACTTGGGGTGTCTGCTGGGTCCTGCAGGAGTAATCTGCTTCCTTCTGTGGGTCTGTGGGTCTGTAGGTCTTCTCTGGATTGTTGGTTTGTGCAGAATAAAACCTTTGCCTCCTAGTCCAAGATGGCTGCTGGAGCTGTAGCCATTACTTCTTTTGGCCAGAAGGAAGAAGGAGGACATAAACAATGTCTTCTATTAAAGACAACGCATGTTGCACACACTCCTTCGGTTTATGTCCCATTGTCCTGAACATAGTCCTCTGTCCACTTTTTTTGTTTTTGTTTTTGTTTTCATGGCAGGCTTATATGCAGGTGAAACTTGGGGGTTCCAGTATTAAGACAGAAAAGATGAGTTTGGTGGATAATTTGCAGTTTCTCTCCCAGAACCTAGCGGAGCCCTCACAACTAGACGTGTCAGCCAACAGACACACCTAATGGGTCTCTGCTCCTCTTGGCAGCTGGCTGAGGGCCAGTGTTCTCTCTCCAAACACTTCCTCTGAAGCACCTCCCGGTATTATTCTCTAACACATCATCCTTCCTGTCTCTCCCCTGAAGCGCAGAGTCCACAAGGGCAGGGGCCTTGTCTGCCTGACCCTGTTTTGAATTCCCAGCTCCTGAACATCTGCTGAATGAATGAATGAATGAGTCAAGGAGAGACGCTTTGACTCTTTACTATGGTCAATAGCAAGTTTGCACAGGTGCTCCTGCTTAGGAAACCACCCTTCAAACATATGCCTGCCTATGGCCTAAGCTGAGACTATTTTGGAGGCATCTGGAAGCCGTCTGCTGAGAGCAGTGTGCACACATGCAGTGTCCTCTGAAACCCCACTTTGGCACACGCAGTGCCTGAATTTTAGGGAACTGCTCCGTCTTGTCTGCCACATTAAAAGATGCCCGGTGTCCTTAGGAGGAAAATGAAACACGCACAGAAAAGGAACCTGTTTTTAAAGTGCCTTAACTTTCCCGAGAGAGCCAGTATCTGTGTCTGTACAATACCCAAAGTCCCAGATGAAACTGCAAACTGTATTCATCATGTCAAATAAGGGGCCCGAAGGGTTTTGTTTTCGCAAACTTACTTAAAGGTCACAGAGACATGGATAAGGAATGATGTCCAAAGAGCTGCAAACACAAGCCACATTTTTAAAAAGCGAAAAGGAACCCCTGCAAGTTTCTGTAAACAGTGTCCTTGTTTTGCAAGAGTAACCAAAAGTTGTAGTATTCCAGCACCACGAATAGAAAACTGAGTGATTATCACACACACATGCATGAATAGCTCTTTAAAAATCCAAGAGGAAGGTGAATAAGGAAATAAATAAAATGTATGAAAAACAGATATATAAAAGATGACAGTATATGAAAAGCCATTCAACTCCATTAGAAATCAAATAAACTATTTTCACCTTCAAACTGGCAAACATTTTTAAAATGAATACTCAGTGCTGGCAAATATGTGGTGAAATGGCCAATTACACAGCCAACTGCCCACACTGCTAACAGAGTGCACAGCTGCACAATATTCTGGAAAGCAGCTTGGAAATGTGCATCCAAACCCTCAAGAATGTGCATAGTACCTGTGACTCAGTAGGTTTCTCCTAATAATTTATCCTAAAATATTCATTCATGTATTCAATAAATAATGATTGATTGCCTGCTATATGCCATTTGCTGGGCAGATACAAAATATTCATGGAGGAAATAAAGAAATATATTTCCTGCCCCTTGTGAACTACCATTTGATCCAGGAATCCAACCCCTGGTATATACCCAGAGGAAAATAAGTCATTATCTGAAAAAGATACTTGCACATGAGTGTTTATAGCAGCACAATTCACAATTGCAAAAATATGGAACCAGCCCAAATGCCCATCAATCAACGAGTGGATAAAGAAAATATGGTATCTATGCATACACACCGTGGAATACTACTCAGCCATAAAGAGGAATGAAATAAAGGCATTCACAGCAACCTGGATGGAATTGGAGACCATTATTCTAAGTGAAGTAACTCAGGAATGGAAAACAAAACATAGTATGTTCTCACTCATGAGTGGGAGCTAAGCTATGAAGACGCAAAGGCATAATAATGACACAATGGACTTTGGGGACTCGGGGGAAAGGAAGGGAGGCAGGTGGGGGCTAAAAGACTACATACACATTGGGTACAGTGTACACCGCTCAGGTGACGGGTGCTCCAAAATCTCAGAAAGCATCACTAAATGACTTATTCCTGTTACCAAATACCACCTGTGTCCCAAAAACCTATTGAAATAAAATAAAATGAATTATAACATTCAAAAAATTATATGAGGAAACATACAATAAACAAATAAAGCAATAAATAAATAAGTATAAATTGTGATCATTGCTAAGAAGGACGTTGTGTTAATGTGACGGAGTCATAGAACAACTGGTGATAATGAAAGCTGTCTCTGAGAAGGTGATATTTAACCCAAGTTCTGAAAGATGAGGAACCAGCCTTAAGAAGAGTATTAGGGTTCCAGGTGCAAATGTCCTGAGTTTGAAAAGATCTTACAGGGCTCAAGGAGCCAGAGAAAGTTCAGGATAGCTGGGGTAGCAACCAAAGGAGCATGAGATACAGGCAGAGAGGAGTGGGGCGCGGAAGGGAAGCTGAGCTGCCAACTGGACTTGATGCCGTAGGCAGTGGGAAGCATTTGAAAGTTCCTGAGCAGGAGGGTGGCACAATCACTACTGTACTTTGGGAAGCTCAGTCTAGGCATTTTATAAAATCAAAGAGGCAAAGAAAACCAGACTGAAGGCAGGGAGCCTCACTGAGAAGTCATTGCCATCCATGGCTGGGGGTCTATGATGGACAGACAGAAGGGAAGTTTTAAGGAAGAATCACATGATTTGGCCATTGATGGCCCTGGGTGGCCAGGAAATGGGAGGAGCTGGAGATGTCACCACCCGTGCCTGGTAGAACGGTGGGTCAGTCAACAGCCAGGGACACCACAGGATGAGCGTGCTCTGGAGAGAGATGAAGAATGTCGATTTCAACATTGGAGTCAAAGCCCATGGCTTCCTCTAGGGACCCTTCCAGTCGCTCGCCGGCATGGGACCTTCATATTCCCTGGACTCACTCACCGAGTACGGAAAGACCTAGAACAGAATGGGAAGCCAATTTTCTTTCCTTCCCCACTCCCCATTTCTTTCTGTTGGTGATTCCAATTAAAAATTCCAAGGTCAAATGTTTCTTCAGGACACTTTTTTCCTGGTAAAATTTGGAGAACAGTCCTCACATTCCCCTTTTCCGGTTCAAGAAAAGGGACTTTTATAGGCTTATACCAAGATTTTCGTTTTCTGAGAGACTGCGGCGGCTCTGGAGCCCTTGGTGGGGAATTCCAGCCCAACTTAGCACTTCTCCCAAAGGGTCACGTATGCTGGCAGTGCTATCCCAGGATTAACTCCTCACCGGCCACGGAAGTCTTTTTATAAAGGATGCTGGGGGCACTTTCCTGGAGGGGAATTATTTTTTGAGGCAAAGGTGACACCCACGGGGCATTCCCTCCCTCTGAGACATCTCTGCGGAGGGAGTGAGGCTGCCAGGCCTACCTGCCTCTCGCTGCTTCTCCTCACGTAAAACCACGTGTTTCGTGCCCCGCTCATTCCTCTGGAAACCTTGTGTGGGCCCAGGCAGGCGGCTGTGATGTAGGCATGGCCACTGCCAAGAATAGAAATGAGACAATTGTGTCCTGTGGCCGGGCCCACATTAAGCATGCTTCAGAAAACCGTCACAGCTCACTGGGAAGGCCCACGCAGGTGACAGCCACGCAGGTGACAGCCATGCAGGCCTCCTGGAGCGCGCTCGCCGTGAGGCCAGGAATTCTAAGGAGCATGAGAGCATTGATTTGGGCCACTTTTGTCATGAAAACATTTCCTCATAGAGGAAAATGGTTCTAAACGGACCTGCTGCATAACTCAAGTCTAAATCTGCTTGCTGAAGTCCTGCTGGAACGGGCGGTATTAGAGCTGCGCCGTGAATCAGTGTGTGAAAATATAATTTCCTGTCAGCTGCTCTAAGTAAGGCTCTCGTAAGACCGTTGTATAGTCAGGAGGAGAATGATTCCCTCTTCCATTTGGAAGTTGTTGGTTTTTCTGCCCCCTGGTGATTTTAAATCTTGCGTGAGGGTGGATACAGAGTAAGAAATGAGATGTTTACAACATATTGAGAAACAGGTTTTTAATACTGCAAAACCCTTCCGATCACAAGTTCAGGAGATTGTGAGATTTCATTAAACCCCAAAACTCACACCCAAAACTCACATCCTTAGCAGTTAAAGGAGGCTGGTGCTAAGGATGCCCATTTAAAGAAAGGAAATCTTCCTGCTCCAGCTGCCGGGATGGCTGCAAAGTCTTAATAGAATTTCTTTCCGCGGAAAGAGCTGCCAGCTTCCCCTGACAGAGGCCCAGCCAGCAGATGACTTCCCCAGAACCACATAAAAGGAAATTAAAATGTGCTATTTTCTGGGGAGTACCCTTGAGCGGTAGAAACAGCTCTTTGCTTTTTTCCTTTGTTTTTAATTATGAAATACTTCAAACAGAGAAAAGCGTACAAAAATAATATAACAGACTATCCTCTACCAAGACCAAGCATTTGCCATCATTGCTTAAAGTCAATCTGTCTCTCTCTCTAAATGGTTTAAAACCAGCTAAAGTCACCCCTTTTTCATGATTTCCCTCTTCCCCGGAAGTAAACCCTGCCCTGAAATGTGCGGGTCATTCACATCCTGATTTCAATCTGTTTACAACAAATATATGAATCCATAGCTATACCGACTCTTGTGTGTTTTTAAAAGTTCGCTTAAAGGGTAATCATTCTGTATGTGTTAGTATCTTCTTGAAACTTATTTTTCCCCTCAAAATTGTATTTTGGCTGAAGAGACACACCATGTTCTTGACGAAAGGACCAAAACCATAAAGAGGTCAGTTCCACCCAACTTAATTTACAGATTGAATACAATTGTGGTTTTTTAAATTCCACCAGGTTTTTCTTCTGGAGCTCAGCAAGTTGATTATGAAGTTTTTTGAATGAACAAAAATGCAAAGCTAGCCAGGAGAACCTAGAAAAAGAAGAGCCATATGGGGCCAGCACTACCAGACATTAACACATACTGCGAAGCCTGTAATTAGGAGTTTGGTATTGGCACATGAATAAACAGACAGACCAATGGGACCGAAAGAAAGTACAGAAATAGATCCAACTGCATCTGGAAAGTTATTATATGAGAAAGGCGGCTTTACAAATCTACGTGAAGAGATGATTTCTTTTTAATAAATGGGCTTGAGATAATTGGACGACCATGCGAAGAAAGTCAGCCCTGGAGCTCACATCACACGCTGGGGTAAAATCTAAAATGGGCCAGACATTTACATGTAAAAATGGAAACTCTATAGGTGCGAGAGAAAACCACAGGGAAAGGCTTATTCAACCCGAGTGTGGGGAAAACTTTCTTGCCAGAAGCAATAAGGGAAAAGACTATTACATTTGAGTACACTGAAATAAAACCCTTTTGCATGGCAAAACCACCCCAAGCAAAGGAGAAAGATAAATCATACCTGCGTGGAGATCCCTGGGGTTCCTGTCTCCGGTTGGCATCAGAGAGGGTCTGGGTCACGGTCAGTGGGCAGTTGGGTTCACTTTCTAGGCTGGAGGCCACAGACATGGTCGAGTTGAACACATGGGTCCTGGGGCCCAGTTATCCGCATTAGAATCTGTTCCCCCCACTTTTTGGCCACTAGACCTGGGGAAATTGTTTAAGCTCCCTGGAACTATTTTCCCAGGTAAATGAAAGACTAATACCAGTGCCTCGTCCTAGGGTTGTGAGGAGGAATAAATGAGTTTCTTTGCATAAAATGCTTTCAACACTACGTGGAACATTCTAGAACTCAATGTTAGCTCTTACTTCCTGAGGCCCACAGTTTCCTACAAAACCAACATCCAGGCAGCAAACTGACTGCAGGGTTCTTTTCCCTCCAGCCACTGGTTTCCAATCTCAGCACTCTGGGGAGGGGTAGTTGTGGGGAATCTCTCAGGTCGCCCCTCCAGCAGCCTGAGTCAGCCAGGGCTGCCTTTCTCAGTCATGGACTCCTGAGGATCTTAGGAAAGCCAGGAGCCCTCTCTAAAATCTGTGCATGAGATTTCAGGGATTTTCCTTTTCCCTGAAAGTCTGACAGCCCCAGGATGGAAGTTTGGTGACTATCATTTTTGAGCCAAAAATGATAACTCGCAGCCTGCCTTATGATATGAGACACAGAGAAAAGAACAAAGGAAATGCTTTAAATCTGGACCACGTGGCCACTACATGGGGCTGGGAGGATGGAGCCATGCACGGAGCTCACCCTCTCTCTAGGGAAAGCTGCCTTCAACCTCACCCATAGCTCTGAGGCTTCCTGGGCATGGAAGTGATGCCAGTGCATATCTGAGCAGCCTCAATCTTTGAGAACATCTGGGAAAAGTATTGAGAGTCCCTACCTGCGGACAGGGACAGGGCAGGAACCGGGACACTTTCCTGGGAATTTGGAAGGTTTGAGATGCTGCCATGAGGGCCTGTTGTCATTGTCATGAAAAAGACAACTACAGTGACAATGATGGGGAGGGAAGAGAAGGTGGTAGGGAAGAAGGAGGAATCTGAATGGGCAGAGGGCACCTACAGAAAAGAATTTTCTAGAGACATTTTGGAACTAGATTGTGCAAGGGAGTGGGGTCAGGAGGTCTTGAATGCCACTCTGAGAAGGCTGGGTTTAATCCTGAAGGAAGTGTGGTGCCGCTGGAAGTTTTGGATAGAGGACTCAAGGGCTAGCAGAGTCATAATCTGGCAGCATCTAGAGACCAAATTTGATACAAGTTGGAAATGGAGTGCTGGGCACATGAGACTCTGTCAAGAGCAGCTGGGCAGGACTCGGCGGGACTGAGAAGGGCTCTGGTGGAGGTGGGTGCCCTCAGGGACTGGCCGTGTGCTCCAGTCACCAGGATCACAGCTCCTCCTTCAGGCTTTAGGCACCCTGCATAACAGCTTACCAAGCAACCAATTCCGAAATTGTACAGGGAGCACATTATTATTCATATTTTATAGATGAGTTAGCTGAGGTAAGAAGAATTTAGCATCAATTTCCTGCACCCAGCAGCTCAATAACACGGTACTTAGCAGACCAGGATCTGAGACTGAAGATCAGCCCTGTAATTCCTTGCTGTGTGACCCTGGGCAATTTGCTCCACCCTCCTAAGCCTCCATCTGTAAAGATAAAATTGAAATAACATGTGAAATGCTGGGCAAGTGCCAGGCACCAATAGCCACTCAAGAACTATGGCTTAGCCTGGTACCGGGGTGCCCACCTGTAGTCTCTGCTACCCGGGAGGCTGAGGTGAGAGGATCGCTTGACTCCACAACATTGAGGCTACAGTGAGCTGAGAACGCACCACTGCATTCCAGCCTGAGTGACAGTGAGGCTGTATCAGTCCATTTTTATGCTGCTGATAAAGACACACCCGAGACTGGGCAATTTACAAAAGAAAGAGGTTTACTGGATTTACAGTCCACGTGGCTGGAGAGGCCTCACACTTATGGCAGAAGATAAAAGGCATGTCTCACATGGCGACCGACAAGAGTAGAGAGCTTGTGCAGGGAACCTACCATTTTTTAAGCTGTCAGATCTTGTGAGACTTCTTCAGTATTGCAAGAACAGCATGGGAAAGACAGGCCCTCATGATTCAGTTGCCTCCCACTGGGTCCCTTCCACAACACATGGAAATTCAAGATGAGACTTGGGTAAGGGCACAGCCAAACCATATCAGAGGCCTTGTCTCAAAACAAACAAACAAAAAAACTATTGCTATTGTTATTATTCTTATCAACGATATTATTCACACTAAATGGATACTACCCAAGACCCAGGTCAGAGCCCCCACTGTCCCTTCCTAGCTGAGTATCCTTTAGAAATACTTGGGCCCTCTAAATCAGTATCCTCCCAGTGAATGGGAGCTAACCCCGCCCTACCTTGCAGTTACCAAGGATAACATTCAGGGATCACTGAGAGGGAGGACCCTTCAGTCTAGTTCCCAGAGATGAACTTGTAAAGCTCAATCTAGTTTAACACGTAACTCCTGATTTCCCAGCAGCCAGTAACATGTAGCTTCCACTCCATGACGGAATTGCAAGCAAATTCTTCGAACAACTTTCCTGTTTGCTCTGCAGCAGGGAGACAACAGATACCATTTAAATAGGCTGCACCAGGTCTCGGGATTTTGCTGGGTGCCAACCTTCCTCCATCAGGGCTCACTTCTGTTTAAGCTGATGCAGATTTCAGACTTTAAATAGAAATGATAAATTATTGACTATCATGGTGATTGATTCCAAGACTGTCTGCTGACCACCAAATTGCTCCGATTGTCTCCAGAATGAAAATTCCATAAGTCATTAGCGTAGCCCACACCAACATCCGTCACGTTAATGATGTGGCTGCAATCACTCCTTGACACTAATTACCTTTTCTGACTAGTTTTGAATGCAAAATTTTGCTAATGACTGAGGCCCACTGTAAAAGGCCCCATTTTCTCCAAGCATTCCATAATCTATGGTGCCGTCATGGTCACATCACAATTATTAACTCTGCAGCTGATCCTGCCTGCTCCTGTGTTGGCAGCCTTTAAATAGAGAGCACTTTGTTCCAGGCTCCTTGACATAAACATAGTTTTATCTGGCGAATTCCCCAAAAGTGAGTTTCTGGAGAGGCAGGTTCTGCGTGGATAGATTTCTAACTTGTAGAGACAATCATGAAAAATGTTTAAGCCATAGATCTGTCATGGCTGTTACATATGGTCCTCACTATGACCCCATGTGACAGCTGTTATCAGCTCATTTTACAGATGAAGTAACTGGGACCTGGAGATTTGTTTTTTAATATATATTTTATTGTGTTTTAGGTTTTGGAGTACATGTGAAGAACATGCATGATTGTTGCATAGGTACATACATGGCAATGTGCTTTACTGCCTTCTTCCCCATCACCTATATCTGGCATTTCTCCCCATGTTATCCCTCCACAACTCCCCACCCCACACTGTCCCTCCCCTAGTTCCCCCCCACAGACCCCAGTCTGTGATGCTCCCCTCCCTGTGTCCATGTCTTCTCATTTTTCAACACCTGCCTATGAGTGAGAACATGTGGTGTTTGATTTTCTGTTCTTGTGTCAGTTTGCTGAGAATGATGGTTTCCAGGTTCATCCAAGTCCCTACAAAGGACACAAACATCATTTTTTATAGCTGCATAGTATTCCATGGTGTATATGTGCCACATTTTCCCTGTCCAGTCGATCATCAGTGGGCATTTGGGTTGGTTCCAGGTCTTTGCTATTGTAAACAGTGCTGCAATGAACATTCGTGTGCACGTACGTGTCCTTATAGTAGAATGATTTATAATCCTTTGGATATATACCCAGTAATGGGATTGCTGGGTCAAATGGAATTTCTATTTCTAGGTCCTGGAGGAATCGCCACACTGTCTTCCACAATGGTTGAACTAATTTACACTCCCACCAACAGTGTAAAAGTGTTCCCATTTCTCCACATCCTCTCCAGCATCTGTTGTCTCCAGATTTTTTAATGATCGCCATTCTAACTGGTATGAGATGGTATCTCAATGTAGTTTTGATTTACATTTCTCTAATGACCAGTGATGATGAGCATGTTTTCATGTTTGTTGGCCTCATGTATGTCTCCTTTTGTAAAGTGTCTGTTCATATCCTTCGCCCACTTTTGAATGGGCTTGTTTTTTTCTTGTAAATCTGTTTTAGTTCTTTGTAGATTCCAGATATTAGCCCTTTGTCAGATGGGTAGATTGCAAAAAATTTTTGCCATTCTGTTGGTTGCTGATACACTCTAATGATTGTTTCTTTTGCTGTGCAGAAGCTCTGGAGTTTAATTAGGGACCTGGAGATTTTAAGTGGCAAGCCCAATGTCACACAGCTTGTGACTACAAGAGACGAGTTGCAGCAGGCAGTGTTGGCTATCAATTATCCCCACCTCCAAGTAGAATCCCTTCCCCATGAGTGTGGCCAAGACCTGGTGACACTTTCTGATAAATGGAATATGGCAAGAGTGATGGGTCATCATTTCTGAGATTCAGTCCCAGAAGACTGTTGTCCATCTTGCTTCCTTTCCCTCCGTCCAAGTGCTCGCTCCCTCTGAGGGAAGCCATGTTGTAAACTGTCCCATGGAGAGCACCGTGTGGCAAGAACTGAGAGTGGCCTCTGGCTAATGGCCACTGAGGAACTGAGACTTTTACTACAACAGCCTGTGTGGAACCAAATCCTGCTGACAACAACATGAGTGGCCTTGGAATAGGATCCTTCCCAGCAGAGCCTTCAGATGAGACCACAGCCCCAGCCAACATCTTGATTCCAACCTTGTGGGAGGCCCTGAGTCAGAGGACTCTGGTTCTTGACCCATAGCAACTGTGAGGTAATAAATGTGTGTGATTTTATGCACCTAGGTTTTGGGATAATTTGTTTTTATTGTGAAAGATAACTAAAACGAGGATCATACATAGGTTGGAATGATACCAAAGCCCTTGTTTGTGTGTTTCTCTATATACATTTTATTTTCTTTTCATTTTTTCTGAGTCTTGCTCTGTCACCCAGGCTGGAGTGCAGTGGCACAATCTCAGCTCACTGCAACCTCTGCCTCCAGGGTTCAAGCAATTCCCCTGCCTCAGCCTCCTGAGTAGCTGTAACTACAGGCACAATGTCTGGCTAATTTTTGTATATTTAGTAGAGATGGGGTTTCACCATATTGGACAGGCTGGTCTCGAACTCCTAACTTTGTGATTCACCTGCCTCAGGCTCCCAAAGTGCTGGGATTACAGGTGTGAGCCACTGTGCCTGGCCAAATTTTCTTAAATCAAAGCAATGATAGTATACTAATATATGACAGCCATCTCTATTGACTTTTTTGTTCAGAGTTCTAACATAAATAATTAAAATTAGAAGCCTGTCTTTACCTTGCCCCCAACCATCCACTTCTTCCCCAGAGGAAGCACCCTTTACAGTTTTCTGTATCCTCTCTGATCTTTCCTGTATATCTAGATACACAATTTTGTTAAAACATAAACAGTGTTATCCCATGCATATTTTTCTGTGATTCACTTTTTTTACTTAATAATGTATCCTGAACATCCCTCCAAGTTGGTACATAAAAAGCTCTTCCTCATTCTTTTCAATGACTGCAGAACATTCAGGAGGATGGATTTGCTATCATTTCTTTAAACACCCTCCCTACTGATGGACATTTGTTTCCAACAAACTGCAACAAATATCCTTATACATAAATCTCTGTGCATATGTATACAAATTTCTGTAAAAGAGAGCCCTAAAAATGGAATTGCCAGTTCCCAAGATACATGTTTTTTAAAGTTTGGTTCATTTCTTATGCATCACATTGCATCCTCAAATGAAAAATAAAACTGAAAAGTTACTGGGTCTCATCATTGCTCCAAGATAAATGGCATATACACTCTGTGAATCTCAGATAGTGCACCCACGGGAGGTCTTGGGACAGAAGCTGGGCATCCCAAGCCACACAGGCAACAAAATTCACAGGGTCAGCCCCCTTTCTCTCTTTAGATATCTTAGAGCTATCTTTTTTTGGGGGGGGCGGGTAGTAAAACAAACTATCTCAAAGGTGGAAGAGGCAGACCTACATCATGGCAGCAGCCAGCCTCAGGTCCGGCTGTTCTCAGACTTACTATAGAGCCTGGGCCAAGTCATTGTCCCTACCTGGCCTCAGTTTAGCAACTCACTGAGTGGTTGGACAAGATAGCCTCCAGGCCCCTTCTGCATGAGGTTGTAGACTTGGTTCAGAAAAGCCATGAGGAATTGGCCTTTTCTATTTTTGGCCATGAGGCCATGGGCAAGTCTCTCACCTCCTCAAGCAGGGAGATAAAAAAAACAGCTCTTTGAGAGGTATATATTTAATCCACACATTTATTAGGCAACTAGTGAGCCAGGCACCAGAGTTGCAGAGATGGGTATACGTGATCCCCATCCCTAAAATGCTCAGAGGCCAGGGAAAAGGTCAGGCTCTGGCAGCAGGAGCCTGGGATCCCAGTGGTGTTTGCCATCAAAGCAAGGTACAGAGGGTAGGGGATTGGGTGTAAAGGCATTGAACTCTTTGCAAAATCAATTGCACTGACACACAGCCAAACAGAAGGAAATGGCATTGTCTTATCCAATTCTCTGGTGCCTTCCATTTAAATGCGCAATCAGGATGGCTTTGATGTTGATTCTTTAAGAGACGTCCTAGAGAATCTGCAGAAGGAGACATTGTCAAATCCACTCAAAATGTTCAGCCTAGAGAGATGAGAGTCAAGAGCAGGCGTAGCCTCCAGGAAGATGACTCCAGTTGATTTTCTGATCTAGGCAAAATGGAGATAATATATTTCCCTATGAAGTTTCAAATGCAGAAATCTTAGCAGCAACAAAATCATGAAAACAGTATTCCACATGATGGAAATGTACAATCTTGAGATTTGTTTAAGCTTTACAGAAAGTGGCCTGAAGTTGAAGCACAATAAATACTCAACTAGTGAATTTAGTGTCTCCAGATTCATCCTATTCAAAGCGTGGTCTACAGCCTGGCTGCATCAGTACCACCTGGGAGCTTGTTGGAAATAGCATCAGGCCCCACGTCAGACCTATAGTATCAGAATCTGCATTTTAACAAGATGCCCAGATGGTTTGTATTAATGTTCTGGTCATCAGTCTCTGTGACCAAGGTAAAAACTTTGGCCTGATTCAGCCAGGCCTTAGACCCTTGGAGAACCAGTGATCTGTGATTACTCTTTGGAAGTGAATGACAAGCACTGGTCCTGACACCTCTGGCCTCAGCTCCTAGGCATCCTGGGACCTCAGGTGAGGACTGACCAGTGGTAAAGACTCAATGCTGGGAGCTGGCCAGCCACAGAGGTGGGCACTGAGAGAGTCTTCCACATATAAAGGGTCATGGCAGAGATGTCGATCACCACCTGCGGAGGTCTGTCCTACAGACCCTGACTCAAAGGCAGAAGAATAAATGCCCTCTCACAACTGTTTCAGTGATTCAAGTGGGCTAGGGATGGTCGTCAACTGCTTTCAGAGAGCAAATGCAGCCAATCAACCAAGACCCCTGTACATCCTTACATTTATTCAGTAAAGATTTCATAACAGAGGTTCTAAGTTAACATGCTGTGGATAATTAACCTGGTTAAAAGAGTGGTTTTATTAACAATGAAAGTTTTAGGTTCTGGGCCCAGAGTAAACACTATTACCAGGTAATTCCCTTTGATCTCCCTCTGAGAGGACCTTCAGCACAAAGTTTACATGAGCAAACGGTTATCGTACAGACAAAGGAATGTGGGGTAAACAGACTTAACTGGGAAAGCCTCTTATTATCCCTCTTTTCCCTAAGCTAATATAAATAAACTGGCTGCCCTCAGCCTGTCCCAATAAAACCTTTTGGCCTTCCAAAAGGTTTGAGACAAATCTATAACTTTCCCTAATATTTCCCTAATATTGTGCCAGCCACCCTGAGTGAATCTCAACACCTGGCAAACTCAGGCTTGGTTTGGGCTGGCATTGATTCGGATTGAGCTTCCACACTCTGGGAGGAGGCCCAATGCAGCTCTGGCTGTTGTTCGTTGCAATACCTTCATTTCTCCCACATTGTTCCTTCAAATCCCTATGCTCGGCCACAGGAAGACCTACAGGGCACCAAAGCAATGCGGAGGAGTGCATGTTAGCTCACCTTCCAAGGTCAGAAGCCCATGAAGCTAAACTGGCACCAGCTACAACCAACAGGAAGCCCAGATAAGACTGAAAATACAAACTTCTGGCTGGGCACAGTGGCTCATGCCTGTAATCCCAGCACTTTGAGAGTCCAAAGCAGGTGGATCACTGAGATCAGGAGTTTGAGACCAGCCTGACCAACATGGCGAAACCCAAACTCTACTAAAAATACAAAACAATTAGCAGGGCATGGTGGCACGTGCTTTTAATCCCAGCTACTCGGGAAGCTGAGGCACAAGGATCATTTGAACCTGGAAGGCAGAGGTTACAGTGAGCTGAGACTGTGCCACTGCACTCCAGCCTGGGTAGCAGAGTGACACTCCATATCAAAAAAAAAAAAAATTAAAAAATACAAACTCCTCTCCAAGGTATAATCTCCCCTTCTCTGGTCTTTGTTGGTCCAAGACTAATGTCCCTTCTTCCTCCTCTTGCCCCTGAAAATTTACTGGAGTACAGGCACCTTAACAGGCCCGACAAACTTTCAGACAGGAAGTATGCTTGTCTGCAGTTGTCATTCATTCTTCCAATTCCACAACAATTTACTGAATGGTGGAAGCAATCATAATAACAGAGGTGGCCATAGTTGCTGCCGTGCACTGAGCATTTGCTGTCAGTTACCTCCCAGCTCTCCTAGTGGCCTCTTAAATTTCAAGGGTAGGGCATTCAGTCTAAAATCTCCCACTCATCTCCTCAGGTTTCTGCCAAAAACAACACATATGAGGATTCACTGGCAAGGATTCTTGTTGCCAAATGTGAAATACAGTATGCAACTTCTCCACAGCTGGGTAAGCACCCAGCAGCCCCGGTGCAAAGCTTCTTGGGAAAGCCGAGCTAACGTGTGGGCTTGAGGCCTGGAAGAGGATTCCTGCAGTGCACTCCCTTCCGAGGAGGGTGGTTCAGATGGTGGAGCAGATGCTGAGTCCACTCACCCACCCAGGCCCAGGAACAAGGATGGCTGGGTGGCCAACCCTCCTGGCAGCAGGTGGAGCTGAGCATGGCTGCAAACATGTATCACCTTTTGAGAGAATAATCCAGAGAAAGCCAGCCTCTTCCAACCAATTCAGCAGCTTCTCCTTTTGTGAGAAAGAGGGAATGCAGATGGGCAGAGAGGCCAGAATCCTTTCTGTGTGTCCCCATCTCTATGAGCAAGACTGTGATATGTTGGGATGACAGATGCCCTAGGAGATGGTGCCAAAACTAAGCATGGGACACTCTAGTGAGCAAGATGGATCCACTCACCTCCCAGAACCCATTGTGTGTTAGCAGAGAAAAGCAGTTCAGGTTGGCAACACAGCTTCTCCAAGAGTCTATGGAAACTTCAGCAGCATGAACAGAGGTTGGCAGGACAAGCGCAGGCATGATGGTCATAGTCTGTGGGTTCTTCTTGACTTCTTCTGAGAGGACGAAGCTCTGGTGGGGTATTGATCAGACCTCGCTGATATTGAGGTCTTTCCTGGAGTCTGGGACTGCAAGTAAAGACAAACTTGTGTTCCACTTTGCCTGCAAGCAAAAAGATACAGGAAGCACTGGGCATTTCTACAAATGTGGGGAGAGCTGTCCTGGGGGAGGAAGGGAGCTGGAAGCCATGGAGTGAAATCCTGAAACACCATATAAGTTTCTTGTGGCCGCTGTAACAAATACCACACGCTTGGTGGCTTAAAACAACACTACGGTATTTTCTCACAGTTCTGGAGGTCAGAAAGCCAAAATGGGTATCGTTGAGCCAAAATCACGGTGTCATCAGGGCTGCACACCCTCCAGAGGCTCTAGGGGAGAAATTTCCCAGCCTCTTCTGGCTTCCAGGGCCTGTGACTGCACCGCTCTAGCCTCCGCCTCTATGGCCACAGTGCCTTCTCCTCTTCTGTCTTCAAACCTCCCCTGTCTCTCACAAGGACACACTCAAGATAATCCAGGATAACCTCCCCCCCGTAAATGAGATGCTTAACCTAATCATATCTGCAAAGACTCTTTTCCCAAATAAGGTAACATTTATGGGTTCTGGGGATTAGGACCTGGTACCTTTGAGAAGCCATATACAGCCTACCACAGACACTGGTTTGGGATCTTGGGAAAGGGCTTTCCTGCAACCTGGGCTGTCCAAGGTCAGAATGGGCAGTTCCGCAGCAGTGGGCCCTGCAGCAGATGCACTCAGCCACCCACCTGGGTGCCTCAGCATTCTTGTCTGGATGTCAAAGGCTGATCACTGCAAACCTACAACTCTGTGCCTGAGGACTTCTTGCTGCTATAAGGACTCTCTTAGCTCATGGACTGTATGTGCCAGAAGGGCTAAAGAATAAGTCTGCAGAGGCAGCCCTCAAGCCACAAATGATGAGACATGAGGATCAATACCCCGGCTTCCACACCCCTTGGGTGTGGTAACTCTGAGCTGGGTTCCATATTGATGCTCAGAGTTCTTCTGTGTGAGCTCAGTTGCCCACAGCTAGAAACTTGATAATACAACTTATACTGACTTCTTTACCTTTCCTTGTTCACCTGCCTACTGAAGTTACCTAATGGCATCTCCAAAAAAAAAAAAAAAAAAAAAAACTACTTATAAGGGTCTTCTTTCAGGGGATCCCAATCCAAGACAATTTATGTAAGAAGTGGTCCTGAAATTGGATCTTTTGCCAGTGTGATGACAAGAGGGTGCCACTGTGGGGGTAGTCAGGTGACCCCTGGTGTACTGGGCTTCACAGTGGCTGAGACACTCCCCATGCTGAGTTGGCATAGGGTGTGAGTGGGACAGGATGCACTGGCTGGCACAATACCTCTAGCACAATGGCTCTAGCCCCAGAGGGCCATGGGGCAATGACAATATAAGGATTGCAGCTGTCACTGACTGCTATCAAAATCCTGAAGGAAGAAAATGACAGGCTCGGGCCAGCCATCCAGCAACTCAGGGCATAGTGCAAAAGTTAGGCGTCCTCCAGAACAGCATTAGAGCTATCCACCCCCTTCACAGCCAGGGGCAGACTGTGTTGAAAATCAGACGAAGAAGCTAATGGTGGAGTGGCAGAGTTACAGAGGAGGCTGGATTCATGGCCCCAGCAAGCTTCCTATGCTAAATCCAAGGCCATAATAAGGAAGAAGTGGGTCCTAGAAACCTAGAACTGGGACACATGGGAGGGAGGAACATAATCCTGCCAACGGCCCTGAACTGTTGGAGCCAGAAGAGGTAGTGCCCTCCTCTTTGCCCCCATCTGCAAGGAGACCAGGCAGAGCCTCATTTGACTCAGGTGGCTTGTGCAATGATCCTTGCCTTTATCAGTAGACGCCTCCTCCCCTCACGGCTTCTAATCTGATAATGAAGGCCAAGGCTCACTCAGGGGTTCAACTGGGAAGCACCGACCCACTCTGGGAGGAGAGGGCTATCTCACCGTGGTGGTGTAGGACCTGGCAGAATGAACTACCGGGAACAAGAAGGACATGTCTAGGAGTAGATCATGAAGGCACTGGGCCAGGAGGGGGTAAGCGTAATACTGGAAAAAAGAGAGTTTAACAATGTGGGGCACCGTCCATGACTTGGGATCTAACATCACGGTACAGACACCCAGAAATGGTCTTAATAACCTGCTGGGACGGCTGCTTGAGGCTTGGGAAAAACTGGGGAGAGATGTGGGTACTAGCTTGGCAGGCAGTCTAGAAAGGGGTTACAAGGCTCCCAGAGGTGAGCACGCTAGGCTCGATTAATTATGTAAGATGTAAGAACCTGCCTTCACTAAAGCCATAGTGCAAGAAGTGCTTCATTCCTGAGGGGGTCGGTAGTGGGGGCCTCCCACAGGCCAGCGGGGGCGGTAAGGTGCTGTGATAGAACCAGGTTTGCCAGCATCTGTGGAAATGCTTGGATTCGCGAGTCACAGGAGCCAGTTGGCAGCACTTAACCATAAGAAGTAGGATGATGTATTCACAGCAGGCAGCAAGGACAGGACGGCACATAGGAGGCTTTGACCCAGAGACCTGTGGGGAGGGCTAATAGATCACTGCACTCCCGAGGACAGGACAGATGGGAGCCAGTGAGGGTACCACTCACATTCTAAAACCAAAAAGACCAACAGCAGGTGAGCAGAAGGCTACTGTTAGCCACTGCCATAGAGACCTGTGGGCTCTCATCTGCTCTGCAGACCTGAACCCAAGCCCACTGATTGCAGGAGAGGTCAGATGTCTGTGGCAGGTGATGTCAAGGTTCCAACCGTATCCCCTCACCCATACCCCTGTGGTGCATACCGGCCAACTTCCAGCTGCATTTCAGTCCTGCAGGGCTTCCTCTGCTCAGCAGAGTCTGCTCCACATGCCTGGAGTACCCTGGAATTACCGTGTGCAGTAGGAGTGAGAAATAAAACCCACAAAGAGTCAGGGGCCTGGCACATCAGTGAAACTACCAGTTCAAAAACTACCTGTTGTGCCTTGCAAAAAAAAAAAGATAGAGGCACAATACTTGCCAGGCCTTCCTAGAATCTGGAGACATCCCACATCTGGGAATGGTGTTCTAGCACATTTACTGGGTGGTGCAGAAGGCTGCCGGTGTGAGTGGGTCCCAGAGTGAGAGAGGACTCTGCAGCAGGTTCAGGCTGTGGACTAAGTGGCTCTGCTCTGTGGGCCAGTGATCTGCAGATTCCATGGTGCTGGAAGTACCTGTGGTAGATCAGGAAGCAGCATGGAGACTTTGGAAAGCCTCCTGTTTAATGTTTCTGTTTGTTTTAAAGGAACTGGGACCAGCCACCACCTTGAAGAATCAGTGACAGATAAAACAAACTTAACGCGAAGCCCAAGATCTAAGCAGTGCAAGGGGTGGACTGTAGCAGATGCTCTTGGTGTCCCCAGAGAAATAGAATTAGAGATCTAAACACCTACACATTGACAGAGCAAGAGAGAGAGAGATTGCAGCCAAACCACCATGATGACTGATGTTTGACTCCTGCAGCCCGAGGTGTTCCACAGCAGCAAGGTCTTTAAACAACGCCCAGAGCATAAAGATACTGTCTAACCTCCCCAGTGGACAAGAGTTTTGCAAGACAGTCCCAGGCATGACCAGCTGTACATGTTTGACCCTAAAAGCTTGCTACAGGAGGGATATTTCCTGGAGGGTGGGTGCAGGGGTCCGCTGTCTCTCAGCCATCTGAGGCATCACTTCTGTTCCTAAGGCCCTATTAAATGCTTCTTTCTGAGAAATTGGATTTGTCAGCCTCTTTCTTCAGCCTCTCAGCAACCTTGGCCTTTGGGAATAGGTTTGCATAGACCTGCTCACCATGGCACAGGGATTTATTTTAAGGAATTGGCCCATATGCTTGTGGGGGCTGGCAAGAACAAAATTTCTAGGCTAGGCCAGCGGGCTGGAATCTTGGGCAGGCGTGCTGATGATGCAATAAAGACTCTGAAATCTGTAGGGCAGGCCAGCAGGCTGGAAGGCCAGGCAGGAGTTAATGCGACAATCTTGCAGCAAAATGTCTTCTTCAGGAAACCTCAGGTTTTGCTCTTAAGGCACTCTGCTGATTGAATGAGATCCACCCACATTATCAAGTATACTTTCCTTTACTTAAAGCCAACTGATGGTACATGTTCGCTACATCTACAAAATGCCTTTGCAGCAACACCTAGATTCATGTTTGACTCAATAACCTGATGCCATTCCCTGGTGAAGCTGATCCATGAAACTAACCGTAAAGACCCCGCCCTCCACCGCTCCACACCCCATGCCTGTGGCATTCACCTCCACCTGTACGCGTCAACAGCTGCTAACCTCAGACACCTGGGATGCTCTGCCTGCATTAGTCAGCTCCAGCTGCCAGAACAAAATACCACAGACTGGGTGGCTAAATCATATTTATTTCTCACCATTCTGGAAGCTAGGGAGTCCAACGTCATGGTGCCAGTCAGTTTGGTCCCTGGCGAGGGCCCATTTCCTGGTTCACTAATGACACCTTTCTGTGTCCTCACATGCTAGAGAGAGAGAGAGCAAGAGAACTCTCCCCTGTCTCTTTTTGTAAGGTCACTAATCCCAGCACAAGGGTTCCACCCTCATGACTTAATCACCCCAAAGTCTCCACCTCTTAATAGGCCTTTAACCTTCAACGCCCTTCAACATATAAATGTGGGGGATGTGCAAACACAGTTTACATTCCTTCCTTCCTCTGCCTTTCTTTTTTTTTAGACAATCTCCCTCTGTTGCCCAGGCTGGGGTGCAGGGGCGCTATCTCAGCTCACTGCAACCTCCACCTCCCGGGTTCAAGGGATTCTCCTGCCTCAGTCTCCCAAGTAGCTGGGATTACAGGTGTATACCACCGCGCCAAGCTAATTTTTCTATTTTTAGTAGAGATGGGATTTCGTCATGTTGGCCAAGCTGGTCTTGAACTCCTGAACTTAGGTGATCTGCCTGCCTCCGAAAGTGCTGGGATTATAGTGTAAGCCACCGCCCCAGCCCTTCCTCTGCCTTTCTGTTCTACTCAGTTCTTCAACTGATCGGCTGATACCTCCTCACACTGGTGAGGGCAGTCACCTTCACTGAGGCCACTGATTCCAGTGCCAAGCTCAGCCAGAAACACCCACAGACACACCCAGAAATAATGCTTAGCCAAATACCTGGGCAGTCTGTGACCTGACCACATTAAAATATAAACTTAACCATCCAGGCATGGTGGCACATGCCTGTAATCACAGGACTTTGGGAGGCCAAGGCAGGAGGATCACATGAAGCCAGGAGTTCAAGACTACCCTGGATAACATAGTGAAACCCCATCTCTACTAAAAATACAAAAGTTAGCTGGGCCTGGTGATGCATGCCTGTAATCCCAGCTACTCAGGAGACTGAGGCATGAGAATCGTTTGAACCTGGGAGACGAAGGTTGCAGTGAGCTGAGAGCTCTCCACTGCACTCCAGCCCAGGTGACAGAGCGAGACTCTGTCTCAAAGAAAGAAAAAAAAACATAACTACCACAGTCTTCCAGGCACAGAATATCCGACCTCCAAAAGTCTCAGTGATCTGGAGGGCCAGCCCTCATTTCACAGGGCGAAAGTGTGAGGTCTGGAGAGGGGGACACCCAACCCCACATGTCCTTAACTCCTGCCCAGAGCCAGTTGGTCTCACCTGCCTGGCCATTTATTCCAGAGTGGATGCAGAGCGACAGGAGCTCTGGTCTCTGGTCCAATACTTAATAATGCAGCCCCAGGTGACTGACAGCTTGTTTCGGCTTCGTCAATGTGAGAATAGTAACAGTTCCTCTTTCATAGAATTGTAGAGAGGATTAATACATGGGACACATCTATGAAAAGACCTCCACATGGTGCCTGAGGCATAGGAAGTGCTCAAATAAATGTTAGACATTCCTTAAGGATTGATGTAACATGCCACAAAGAACTTCAAAAATATGACCAGGAACCATGATTTTAATTTACAAGGCTTTCTAACCCACAAATACAGCTAGTCTCCTCCCCCCATAAAATTCATATAATTTTCTGAAAATTTCAAGATTGATGGTACTCCTGGTAAAGCATCACCCAAGGCAGCCATCAAAACCCAGCCCATCCCATCTATTTCATCCTGGCTGATAGCCTGCAGCAAGATCATGTGATTTGTTGGCAAGGGCCCTGGAGGGTCCATAAAGCAAAGGAGGATGGGCAGAAAGATCTGTTTAATTCCCACTTTCCAAGGGGTTGTTATTCAACTTACCCTCCTCCCTTCCATCCAGGGGTAAATCAAAAGCTGCCGTCGTTGGCTTCCATTCATTGGGAGATCGGCGGCCGGCACTCTGCACCCAGCCTCACCTCTGTCCCACGGTACTCCAGACCCAGGAAGCAGCAAGCAAGTTTAATTAGTCCTCAAGGCTGTTCCTCGTTAACTATCCATCCCCTCCTGGTTCCCAAACACCTTGAGATCTGTCTCCCTTAAAGTCTGGGAGGAATGACTCCAGTTTGAGGTTCACGCTCATTAGCGGCTGACACCAGTTGGGGGTGAGCTGCTGGCTGTGAGATGAGACCTGTGGTTGGCAGTGAAATTAATGAATTTTTCTTTTTAACCTCTTGAGCCTGCATAATCTGTCCCTGGCCAGTAAACAATCAGAGGCCCAAAGGACACGTTATTGCAGTAAACACCCAGGGTGTTCTAGTTAATAAAGTATCATGAATTCTGCATTTTATCCAGAGGAGCACATTTTTAAAAACACAGTGGACAGTAAAGTGACACAGAACAGAGCTGTATCTTTCTGGAGAAGTCCGGAGGCCAAGCTGCACATCTCAGGGCCTCTGCAGCGAAATCATCAATTGAGTCTGGGCAGAGCAGGAAGAGGAGGGTTAACCAGGACTCCGGCTGCTGGGATTGAGGGCGATACAGCGCTGCTCTGGCTGAACACACTCTCCAGTTGTTTTGTAACTGGTGGGCATAGCCAAGTTTCCCCAGACAGCACAAAGCCCCCAGTCTGCACAGCGAGTCCATGGGTGGGGTAGGGGTTCTCAGAGTGGCCCCCTCGCTGGTGACTTCAGTGGAAGCTTTGTCCGAGGTGGGGGGGACATGAGGGCAACCCAACCAGGCTAATGGAGGCCAAGGGAAGAACAAGAAGGAAATTCATTTATTAAGGAGCTGTTTGCACTGTAAGATATTAATCCTTCCCTTTTTCAATTCATTCCTTACCTGACTTCGCTAATAAAGATAAAGTGTTCACTTCCTTGGGTACTTAATCTATGTCAGACCCAAGGGTAAGCAGTTTCTGTATTTCCTCCTCAAGGCCCCATGGCGAGTGCTGTGGATCTGCTGCCTGGAAGGCATCCACGGCCGCCTTCCCCTGGCCTTCCTCTGCTAAAGACTCTAGAGGGTCCATTGCCCAGAACTTGTTGAAGTTGGGGTTATCATCCACCATGATTCTGGCCAGGAAGATGTAACCCAAAGGCCTTGGGGAAGGCCCCCTTCCTGAGCAGAGTTGCTTATTCTTTCTAACTGGAACTTAGATGAGAGGCTGGAAGAAGAGCAGTCATTTTGAGGCCATGAGGCAGCATGAGGACAGACCCAACATGCTAAAAATGGGGGCGGGGGAAAGAAGGATCTGAGCCCTGTGGGGAAGACCTGAGGGGCCATTGCAAGAACCCCAGATCCACTGCTGTGGATTTCGCACTAGGCGAATGACTTAAGCTCTTTGCACTTATGCCAGCTGAGTGTTCTGTTACCCCCTAGGGAAAAACAGGGCGTTTTTTTTTACATGGAGTCTCTCTCTGTCACCGAGTGGAGTGCAGTGGCGTGATCCCAGCTTACTGCAACCTCCACCTTCTGGGCTCAAGTGATTCTCCAACTTCCGCCTCCCTAGTAGGCAGGACTGAGGCGCCTGCCACCACGCCCAGCTAATTTTTGTATTTTTAGTGGAGACGGAGTTTCACCATGTTGGCCAGGCTGGTCTCAAACTCCTGGTCTCAAGTGATCGCCCTCCTTGGCCTCCCAAAGTGCTGGGATTACAGGCCTGAGCCACCGCACTCAACGTGAAAAGCATTTCTAACCAGTACATTCCCACCCTCTAGATTCGGACAAAGCGGGGGGGTGACTGCTGAAGGCCACCTAGTAGCAAGCAGCAGGATTAGGATTGACTGTGACTGTGCGCTTCTTGTCTCTCAGTCCTCCCTAGCATCACCCAGCGCTCCAGCAGGGAATCACATGCATACAGTTTGTAAGTGTTTTTGATTGTCACATGTCTCCAATGCATTAACTCAGAAACAAGGCTGAAACCATCCAGGTATATAACCGACAGCTATAATTAAAGCTACTGATAATCCTAATAATAATAATTAATAATATTATAATAATTAATCCTAACCTATCTCATTTAACCTGACAACAGCCCTATGAGGTCATTACTTCTCTCCAGGGGAAACTGAGGCACAGAGAGGGTAAGGAACTTTCCCAAGATCTAACAGCCAGTGAATAAGCCAGGTTTCAAACCCAGGCCGCCTGGCCCCAAGGTGCCCATGTTAACCACCGCCAGTGTGGGCAGGAGCAGATCTCAGTAGCTCACAGTGGCGGACGGCCCCCTTTGAATGTCCCAGATGAAACCGCCCGCTCCGCCACCCCTCCTCATGATGCCTAAGGTTCTGTCTGTCCCCCCATGCCCCTGTTAGCAAGGCACAGAGGCAGGAAGGGTGCAGAAGCTGGCTAGGCCACCCTTGGTCCCTCGCTGGGCTCTGTTCCTTTGCTAGCCCTTCACCTGCTCATCCGGAGCCAGCCTGCCTGCCAGACTGACTTCCCCAAAGCTGGGACCTCCACAAGAATGGGCAACACGGATGCAAGGTCTACAGAGTTTCTATTTCACTTTAGAACAGAAAAACCAGAGTCCCCTTCCCTCTCTCTCGTTCTTTCTCTCCTCCTCCCTCCCCGTTCCATTGCATCTTCAATATGCTATTTCTCAAAAGCTTCTTCTGCTGGGCCACCCGTTTATGTGGCCTGGAGCTGGGAGGGCACTGGCCACCATCTGATCCCAGCTCCTCTTGGCGGTCATGAGCCGTGTGACCTCAGACAAGTCGCCCCCTCCCTCACTTTCCTCAACAGGAAGCTTCTTTCCATGAAAAAGAAAACAAATAGATGGAAAGGCCAGCGTGGAAGGTCTGAGAGAAGCCAGAAAGGAAGCGCAGCTGTGTCCATAGCAAGCTCCTGGGCTCAGAGTTTTCAGCCAGGGTCCCCTTCCCATCTCGCGGCTAAAAAGCAAGCAGCACAGGAGCCGGCCAGGCACTGCCCTCCGTCACCACTGACTGCAGACCTTTCACTGGGGAGCGGGTGGTGAGCACTCATTAGCACAGACTCGCGGCCATGCTGCCCACATTCAGACACGGGTGCTTCCTCTCATAGCTGAGATGCCTCAGCCCATGCTGCTGCCTCTCTGCCTCAGTTGCCCCTTCTGTGAAATGAGAACCAAAACAGTACCTATCCTTGCAGGTTGGGAGGACCCACTGAGAGGACACGTGTAAATGCATTTGAACGCAGATGGGCACAAGAGTTCTCAGCAAATTTGTGTTGGTTTAGCAGAGGATCTTTGAGATACAGGCACTGCTTACGATCTTACTTGTGGAAGGAAACAGGACCGCTCTCAATGCGAGCAAGAGGAAGAAGGGAGAAATTGCCATTCCTACTTTGTAAAGATGGAAGCTGAGACGCAGAGAAGTTGAGATGCCCAAGGTCACACAGCTAACAATACAACTGCGACTCAACCGTGTCTTCTGACTTGGGGATCCTGCTCACACTCCCTTGGACAGAGTTGAGGACCAGGGCCCAGGGCTTCTGGCTGTCTCTGAGAGGAACACCCAGGTCCTAATGTGACATTGTAAAAGCCCCATAAAACTGCATACCTCAACCACACCTCAGCTTTCTGTTGAAACTGCTCTCTGTGACCCTAACGTGACAGGCAAGCAGTCCAAAACCACGCCATCTTGGCTCCTGCGACTTTTAATAAGTAACTATGGTCTATAAATCCCGCCACTACTCAATGTGTAAACTAACGCTTATCTTGACTTCTGTGAGCCACTTAAGTAACAATCGGAGTGACAAAAGTCCCCTGGCCCTTGGAATGTCCGGAGCCCCTCACCCTCATCTCCACCCAGGAGGTGATTTATAGAATCCCCTGGCCCTCAGAATGTCTGAAGCCCCTCATCCCCACCCCCGCTCCTCACCCTCACCCTCAAGGTGGTTTTAGGGGTATAAAAGGTCTTGACACCCTCCTTTCGGGGCCACGGGTTGGAGAGATGCGAGCCCTCCGTGGCTGCCGGCAATAAAGACCCTGCAATTTGGCATACTTTTGTCTTGGTGTTGACTTTCAATGCTTGGTTCAGTACAGCACTAGGGGCTCAGCCCAAAGCTCAAGGAAAGATGACAGGTTTTCCAGGAACCTGACAATGGACTCCTCGGCTCGCACTGGTCCCTTCTAGAGCTCGCAGGTTGAGCTTAGTGAAGGAAGCTCAAGATGGCTTCAATGATCTCATCACTCTTCAGAGGACAGTCAAGGAGGTAATGATGTGAGACTGGCCCCTGAGAGGGGAAACTCTGAGTTCCTACTCTAGAAGCCCAAGCCTCCTCCTTTCCCTGGTATGTTTTGGAAACTTGGGAAATAAAATGGGTTATGCCACCCTTACCACCCCCACAGCCTGTTCTCTGTAACATAACAGGTGTCCTTGGTGGTAAGGAGGAATACTTCTGACACAAGGTTGCAACTCTGGTGCCTGAGGATGCGGCGTAAGGTAGCTGATCCTGCATCAGGTCAGGGCTAATCCAGGTGAAGCAGACCAGAGCCGTGAGGAGTGACATCCTTCAACGGCAGCATGTCCCACCCCAGCTGTGTCTCTGCCACCCTCCTTTATCTATGAGAAATCACCATCATTTATGCCTCTCTGCAGCCAGGGCAATTTTTTAAGCTTTGTCTTTCTGTTTTATTACAATAGAATTTTCTTGGTTTTCCAAGTATAAGATCATGTTTCCGTATTAACTGACTGGTTCACGGAACGCCTGTCCCAGCTCCCCGACTGCCAGATCCCAACACGCACTTCAGCTGCACATCTCCTCCCATGGCAGGTGCCCCAGAATGTGACATGGCCCCCCACAGACCTGTGCAATGCTGCATGGAATGCCAGAGGGCCAGAGCTGTTTCTGCCACACATCTCAGTCAGAACCAGGCGCAGAGTGGCGCAGAAGGCATCATTCTGGACTCGTAAACAATAAAGTCTGACATGCGCTGGCGGAAGGCGCCAAACGAAATGGGCACCAGCCCATTTCCGAGGTTTTGGTTTCCAACATACATCCGAGACACAGACACAGCATGTGGAGTGGTGTCTGAGCACCAAGCCAGGCCTGCAGGGAGCCAGGAAGGGCCTGTCCTACAGGCTGCCTACCCGCCGCCCACCCACTGCCTCGGGCTGGCAGACCACACGGTCGGCCTGTTTCTCCCCGCATGCTGACCCCTCTCTGCTTTCTTGATTCAGAGATCACCCCCTGGGGGCCAGTCTCACGTCTCTACCTCCTTGACTGATCTCTGAGAGCAATAAGACCATCCAAGCCACCTTGAGCCTCCTCCCCCAGGACCAACGTAAGGAGTTAGCAGTGTCCCCTGCGATTGGGGGCCCCGCTTTGTACCAGCATGAGCTCTGCTGTCCTCACATTCATCAGTTGTGATTGCACCTGTTTTCAGAGATATCAACTGAGGCTTAGTGAGATTTCGGAAGTCTGTCCCGAATGCCCCCCGCCCCAGCCCCAGCACACTGTCTCAAACATGGGGGGCATGCAGTAGACATCTGAAGAAGGAATGGCACGTGGATGCCTGGTGCGTCTACCCTGAGCAGAAGGGGCAGCAAGGAGAAGAGAAGGGATCCTACCAGACATTTGGGGACATCAGAACAACATGTGAGCCAGGCAGGTGCCACAGCCCTGAGTGAGACCATACAGCTGGGGGATATTCAGGAGGACGTGTTTGGCTGCATATGAAAAAAAAAACCCTAAATCAGTTACCTCAGCCAAAAAGGGGGGCCCTTGATCAGCTCCTGTAACAGATAGCCTAGAGAGCACATCCCAGACACAGCTGGATCCAGGGTCTGAAGTGACCGATGCCTAGGGCCACCCTTCTGTCTCTTGATCCCTCACTCTCTGCTCTTTGACCTTCCTACAGGGACAGGCTCTGCTCCTGCGGCAGGAACGTGCTGGCCTGTGGGCCCTGAGTGTCACCTCCCATCCCATGTGCCTAGCCACAACACGCCTCCTCACTGATACCGGCTAGTATGCCCCAGACCGGAACTAGGGGAGGAGGGCAGTCTTTGACCAAGACGGTGGCCAAGTGGGTGCTTTGACCTTCACCCCACCATCCTCCCAGCCAGTGGCCACCCCGTTTCTGCCCAGGGACCCCTCTGTCCTCCTCCCTGTCCCCCTCTGGACTCCTGCTCTTTACCTCTGCCCCTCCCCCACTCTTTCTCCCCTGCCATCTCCCTGCCTTACAGAAATTGCTGTTTCCTTATGCATTAACTCAGACAACACCAGTGATGACTTCACCCAGGAACACAGTCCTGGATGGAACCCATGGCTGCTCGTGATGGTAGAAGCTGCGATTAGTGAAGTTGGATGTGGACAAAAAGTGATTTAAGAAGCAAATCTCTGCCGTAACATTCTAAATGCAAAAAAAAAAAAAAATGATCCCTATGAAAATAATTTCAGCCAAATGGAAATGGAAACATCAGGAATGGCTTAACTGCGCTGTATAGAAAATTGATAGAGGGATTACATCGGCTTAATGGGGTCCCCACCGGAATTCTGATACTTTCTAGATGAAAACCCATCACTGTTGGGTAGTTCTGGTTAAAATGCTGACATTCAAAATGTCTTTGGGTCAAAATGTCCACAGGAGCAAAAGAGTGAGCTCAGGTGTCCCAACCTCTCACCAAGGAGTTGAGGTTGTATCCTCAGCAGCCCCAACAGAAGTAGGGATGGGATCAGGCAGTGTCCCTAAAGACAAAATGGAAGGGGGTAGGAATAATTCCAGGAAAGAGTGGAGAGATGGAGCTGATTACAGAGCAGACACAAAGGCTGAGCTTCCCTCCCGACTTCCTGCTAGGGCATGGGTCCCTCCCGGTCCCTGCAGGCTCAGGTCTCTGTGGATCCTCCCCGAGCTGGGGAAGGCCACCCTCTGCCCTCTGCCAGCCCTGCACCCAGCTTCTGCAGCCCAGGGGCTCCCACCCACTACATGGTGGCCTGAAGCCCCCACCAAAGTCCCAGCAGCCTCACGCCAAGACCTCTGTGAGTCCCAAACGAGATCAGGAAGCAAAAGTGCTTAGTGAGTGCTATTTTTTTCTAAATGACATTTATTGTTTTTGCTTTTCTAACCACAAATATAGTGCAGCCTGAGGCGGAAGTTTTGGAAGATGCAGAAAAGAGAAGGAAGTATATCCACTCCAGCCCCCTGCTCAGAGAGGAGCTCTGCTGACCACATGGAGCCTGGCGCCTGCGCATCTGAAAGGAAGGGCAGGCTGGAACCTGTGCTCACAATCGCGTCTGTCAGAGAGTGCAGCCAAGGAGAGGGCTCCCTTCCAGCTCCTTGCGGGGCCTCGCAGCCAGAAGTGTGTCCTGGGCTGCTGGGGGCGGCTGTTCCCACCTGTGACGGAGAGACCACACGCTGGCTTCAGGAAGGCAGTGAAGACCTGGGGCTGGGGAGACAGATGGAGGCCCCCACGGTTCTTCCTCAGCGTTACCGGCTGAGCCTCATTCTCCCCATGGGGAAAATCAGAGTAACCAGCCCATGGGGCTGCTGAGAGGTGAAATGAGCGATTTCTAGGTCTGTGTTTGTGCCCTCCTGGCAAGCACCCTATCAGGCCAGGATGCTTGTCATTCCCATTTTACAGATAAAGGAAATGAGGCCAGGGGAGTAAGTTATCCCTAACCAAAACCTCACAGCTAGAAAGTAACAGAACTGGGACTCACACCTCAGCTTGTGGGAGCCTAGAGCTAACCTAGCCTAGGTTATCCAGTGGGGGGGAGGGGAGAGGAAAGGGAGGAGGATGGAAGGGAGGGAAGGTGGAAGGGAGGGAGGGGAGGGGTTCCCAAGGCTTCCCTCACTGACGAGAGACGAACCACATGGCCCTGTCACCAACAAAGTCACTCTCTGGGGACCATGACATTCCCTCTTGTGGAGCCCCCAAAGTCTGCAGCGCTGCATTCATCCTTTCATAAATTCTAACTTCCAAGTCTCCAGAAAGAACAAGATGAGTCATTTCTGACCAGGGAAACCTAACAGTTAAAAAGGGGCCTGTTTCTCTTCCATTTTCCAGATGTGAGGGTCAGAGGATGTGGTCAGAATGGATTTTTTTAAAGTGTTCCACACGTCACTGGTCACTGCACACTGCCAGGGCTGCATGTTGAGTTGGATGTCCAGCACCAACATGACCCCCCCAGGACTCCCCCAAAGACACAAGGGGCCCCTGGGCAGAGCCACCCAGCACCCAGCCCCTCCTTCCCCAGGCGGCACACACATTTCTTTCCAAATCAGAAAGCTGCACTCCGCCGCCTTGCAGAAGCGAAGTAAAAACAGCTGCTATTTTTGAAAGGGTATTTTTGTAAAACAATTTCTGGTTTCCTTCAGGAACGTCAACCCCAGCACTCCCTTGGTGATTCGGCTTCTGTAGGAGTGAACACACATCCGACCGCGCAGGCAGGACTGCTGCTGTCTCCTCTGCCTCTCCACCAAGGCATGCCCGGTGTCCAGTAACCCTCAAAACTTTGTCAACCATTTGAGTCCATTTTCACCATATCTCTTAGCCCCCGCCTTCTGTCAGAAGATGTGGGGACTCCAAGGTAGAGGGAAGCATGTCTCTGCCTTTTGTGGACTCACAGCCCAGGGCAGACACATAGATCAGCATCTGCGATGTACTGTGGTCACATGTATATTTCATGCATCTTCTCGCACCGTGTCTGTGGGGTCACTGGATGCTGAGCACCACACCCAAGCCTTGAGGAGGAGTTGGCCCAGTTCCAGCGCCCTCGGCTGCCCACAGCCTGGTGGGGAGAGCTGAGCTGGGGCCAGGTGGCCCAGAGAAGGGGGGATTCACAGATTCACCCTGTGTAGCGCCCAAAAGGAAGCCTCATGCGGCCAGGGTATTTGCATGAATGGATGAGACTATTCACCAGGTGTCCAGGAAAGGAGACAGCAGAACAGAAAACATGAGGAGCTCTAGGTAGTTTAGCTTGTCTGGGAGTGGGGCAGCAAGCCCAAGGCATGATGCCAGGAATTACCTAGGACATCAATTGAAAAGGGTCAGAGTCGCCCTCCCTCCCACTGCTGGAGACACTTGGGGGCCTCCACCTTGTGCTCCATAGTCAGGAGACCTCAGCGTCTTGTGAGGCATGAGCCGTAACAGTGACTGTGTTCAGGGCACCCCCCACCCCCCCCAGGCTGCCAGGATTTGCCCATTTTCAGAGCTTCATAACAGCAACCCCCAAACATAGTGCTTAATTTATGAAAAGCGCTGTTCCAAGCTAATAAGTCACAGAGCTGGGATTCAGGCCCAGGGAGTCTGTTACCTGAGCCTGTATCCATAACCCAGGCAGGCCTTGCAGGGAGTTCCAGGAGCGCTCGAGAATGGCTTTGGGGCAGCTCACTCTCCTGGCCAGAGCTAGTCCATCCTATCCCGGCCTCAGACGAAGAGCAAACCCTGAGGTGAGATAGGCTTTGGGGAGACTGACGACAATGCAGCTGCCAACCACACCCCTGGCACCTAACATGGATTAAAGCTCATTATGTGCCAGGTTTCATGCGAAACCCTGTAAGTGCATTAAGACATTTATCCCTCAATCCTGTGAGGTGAGAACCACTTTATCCCCATTTTGCAGTGGAGGGAACAGAAGCCAAAAGCAATTAGGTTTTCTGCCTGGAGTCACAAAGCCATCAAAGCTGGGCCAGGAGTCAAACCCAGGCAGTGTGACAGGCAGTCCGGACACCATCCCGGCCACTTGATCATCGCTGCACAGGTGAAGAGTCTAGAGAGGAAGAGGAGGTGTCACATAAGGGCAGTGATGACGAGGCACAGCACGACCCTGCACCCCCTAACCAGGCCTCTCTTTAAAGATGCCCACATTTGGGGCAGAACTGCCTGGCTGACTTTACTGCTTCTGTGACATTTGACACCTGACCTGGGGGGTTTTGAAGTTAGCAGAATTGATGACACATTTCTGCACTTTCTCATTGTTGAATGCCAACCGAGAACACTCTTGAGAAGTGCAAGGAGTCGTTCCGGGGTTTGGCTAAATCTCCTGCCTGGAATGGGACAAGGGCAGGAGAGGGGCAGCCCCGCTGTACACAGACGCATTGCAGGACCACGCGCATTCCCAGGAGGTTGTGCAGAGGTAGGCTCCTGGGTCAGCGGGAGGAACCCAAACACTGGTGATGACAAGGGCACACCCAGGCCTTCCTGTGCACCCCGGAGAGCCAGGGCCTGCAGGTGGCAATGTGCAAGCCAGGCCCACGAGCACTGAGAAGTCCGTTTAACTCAAGTGGGCAGCAGTGCTCAAGGGATCCACCAGGAGATGGAAGGGGCTGTGGTCAAAGGCTCTGACAGTGGGTTTTCAGTCTCACCCCCTCCTTTCCGACGGTGGAGGAATGCTGAGTGTTTCCCATCGCTTCCACCTCCTCATTTCCTGCTGTTTCCCAACCTTACTTTAAATTCCCCACCAACACACACACACACACAAACATACACACACACACACACACACACACAAACATACACACACACACACACACACACACACACACACACAGAGCTTCCAGAGCCCTATCTCCATATACCAAGCGAAAAGACTGATTTTTAATGGGAAAACCTTGTTTCCCAAGGATGCAGCCTGGCCCTTGGTCAATGTGAGGGAAATTTAATGACCTCCTCCAAGATAGAGATTTGGTTTCAAGTTCAGCATGGAGCCGCGACCCCCAGGGCTGGTCAATGAGAGTGAGTGGAGCTGAATACCAGTTGGGCTGGGGTGGAGCGGGTCCACAGTGCCCGCCACAGCCCTGGCTCTTTCCACGCTGCAGTGGCCACCTCAGTCCCAGGTTGTGTCTGGGATGCTGTCAAAGCAGCAAAGTGCTTCATGCACCAGCATCCGAGCTCCGGGTGATCAGACTATGGGCTTAACGCAGCATGAAGAAGGCTGGGTGTGGGGTCACCTCTCTCTGCCTGCATCCCCCAGATCCTGGAGTCTGCTCCACAGAATCCAGAGCTGAGTGAGTGCTGCTGGAGGTCAAGGAAGCCTATCCCCAGTGCCATTCCCAGCCTGGGCACCAGCCTCCTCGGGGTTGGTGGGCCAAGGGCTGGCCCCGGACGGCAGCCTCCTGCGTGTGATGCTTATTTGGAAGTGAAGCAGAATAGAATTTCTAAGCGTCGAGCCACCTTCCTGGGATCACTTGCTGAGTCAGATGCTTCCAGAATCACAGAGTGTCGCCCAAATTCACAAGACACCCATATCCTTTCTCAGGGTACTGGCTCATGTATGTGCAGCCTGAAGATATTCAGTTTGTTCTAAAAAGCATGGCACCAGCAGCTTCCGTGAGAGAGATCGCAAACTTTGCAGACACGAACAGCTCAAGAAAATAGGTCAAACCCCGCCTCGTATATCCACGGGGCTGCCTTTTCCAGTGTTTCTCCCTAAAATCAAATCAGCAGTGTATGTAAATGAGTTGAGAGAATTCATTATGTTAATTTATCTAATTCTGGAGGCAAACCTGAAACAAACAGCACCTCATTTTCTTACACTCAGGACCTCTTAGAATATTGATTCCTGAGTTTTATTGGCCTTGCACGAAGGCCTCTTTATAGCCCTAAAGGAATGCGATCATCAGATTCCTCATGCATACAAATGTCCTGCTCAGAGACCCTGAGACAGCATTCTCCAAGGTCATTTCAAGGGGTGGCTGGCATGGTAGGACCACTCAAAGCTCGGATTCAGGAGTCTCTGGGACATGCATGCAGAAGCATTGTGCTGGGGCCACCGATCCCAGCAAGACCAACCACTGTGAACGGCACGTGGTCCCAGCAGAGGTGGCAATGGGATCTGTGTTATTACAGGGTCCTGGCAGTGTCCATGGTAGTAAGCTGTGGAATTAAGAATATTTCCAGGGCCGAGGCAACCAGCAACAGAGCTGTGATCATGGCAGAAAGAAGCCCAGACAAACAGCAATGGCTTCATCACCTCCTGCCTCTCAGTGGGCCAGTGTGACGTCCTCAGGGTGATATATTTCATGGTGAATAACCCCAAATTGCCATGTGACCCTGGAGCCAGCCATTTTAGCAGACTAAAGAGGATTTTTCACACAGTTTTGTAAACAATGATTGCCAGTGCTGGCCAGACCCTCAAGGCAGCCAAGTAGGTGCAGGACTATATTTTATATTTGGGGGAGCACAAGGAGCTCTGTCTGCCCCCCAAATGTCTCTTTGCAGCCTGTTGGTAGCCAGGTCTGAGGGTGTCCTGCAGCTAGGGTCACAGGCCTTGAAGATGGGTACAGGGCAGAGTACACAGAGCTTGGGGCACGCCGGGGACTGCTTTGGAGTCCTCATTCTGCCTCGGAATACTGTGTGGAATACCCGTGGGCCAGGATAAGCCACCAAGCACTCTACAACTCAGTATCCTCACTGGAAAGTTCAGTGGTAACGTCCATTTGGGCCTGATTTGAAGCCTGGCAGCAATGTAAGCAGCACACAGCGGAGGCAGAATGGGAGCTGCCATTCTTATCACTAAAAATACTCAGAGCCGAAGAGTGCCTCCATGCAGCCACCTGCAGTGTGTCCCTGGCCCTGTAAAGAGAAGTCCTCGGCAGGCTTGGGTACCGCACCAGTGCCTGCTGACTCTGCGCAGGTCTTGAACGCGGTGGCAAACTGGATTCTCCTGCAGTGATCATTCCCTCCCATTCCTCCGCCCCCCAGGGTGCATGCACTTTCCTGCCCCATTTGTATTGGGCTTGCTTTGGTCAGCGGGTTTAGCAGAAGTGATAAGGCCCAGTTTCACTCACACCTTGGGAAGCTCTGAACCCCACATTGAGGGAAGCAGGCCCCGCTGGCCACTGCTCCTTCATCCTGGACCCAGAACAAGCCCAGCATGCTGCCCGAAACAGCTGTCCAGCCCAGCACTGTGGCTGACCTGCAGACCCTCCATCTGGAGGATGAAGACTTGCAGTTGAAGGCCACTGAGGTGGAGGACGGCTGGGTTTGCAGCACGTGGTAATAACTAACTGAAGAGAGAGGTGGGTGCCCTGGGTTCCGTGTCCAGCCTCAGCTGCTGTCACCATTTCATCTCCAGTACTGCTCAGCCCAGGGCCCCTGCCTGGCACCTCTCCATGATGTGACCTTATCCACTGTCCCAACCCTACCCCAGGTCCTCCCTGGATCCTAGACCCAGTGCTCTGCCCCTTCCTGCTCCCCCAGCTCTGACCCTACACATTCCCACCTCGTCCCCACTGAACTCTTCACACCAGGTACAATGGAGACCGGGTTACAGGCCAAAGACCCTCAGCAGAGAGGAGGGCAGGAACCCTCACTTCACCACACTTCACATGCTCCTTCCTGAATCCTGGGAGTGGCAGGGTCAGGATTTGAACCTAGGGCCTCTTGACCCCAGAATCAGAGCCTGTTTCACGAGGCCCTGTGGCAGCTGAAGTTCAGATTCCTCCTAACAAGCAGACTTTCACAGCAATACAGAACCCTTGTGTTGGAAGTGAAGTAGACAGTTCCCTAGTCCAATAAATAGTAGGTGGATCATATGAAAGGGACATTTTTGTAGATTAAACCAAATATTGGCAATTGCATGGGTTTACCAGATTCACTGCTGGTCAAACAACCAAACCCAATCCCACCTTAACTGACCAGCATTCAGTCTGTATTTTCACTCTGTGGTTCACGAAGATCTCAAGAATTCTCAGATGCCCTGCCAGATGCTAAAACAGCCCGTGCACAGGACACATTTCTAGGACGCCCATGGCAACCCTACCATCAGAAGAAAAATGGTATCACTTTCAACTACAGCCAGTTTGCTTTAAGGAGCACAGATTAGACACCAACCATCTGCTCAGCCCTGTAAATAAATAAACAAACAAACAAAGTAGTAACAAACACACTGAGCTTCTCCATGGCCTCAGCTTTCTTTACTAATTGTTCCATAATGTGTCCCAGAATTGAGGCAGAATTTGAATTCCATCAAAGGTGCTACAATTCATTGTCTTAGATTTCAAAGCTGACCCTTTCCCCTTAAGTATCAGGACAGTTGTCAGTCACCACTCTGTTCTGTCGAGTTATTAAAGACCATCCCCACCCAAATTCCTTCCTGCTGGTGCCCCCACAGGTCTGTGGATTTCCACACTGGCTAGAGGCCCTGAAGACCCTCCACTCCCCCCCAGTATTGCCCAGAGCCATTCCCTTTCCACCTTGAGATGTCTTTATTAAGGAAGGAAGAGACGGGTGCACACCACCATTCATGGATGGTGTGTTGTGTGTCCCGCACCAGGTTGGCCCTGGCCTTGAGGTTATTTCCAAGGACAATCACACCACCTTGGGAGGGGCAGAGGTACTGTTGTTCTGGGTCTGCTGGACTCCAAGCCCGCCCCATCTTTACACAGAACTCAGTGGCTACACAGACCTTGACAGTTACACAGATCTCGCTGGCTCTTCTGTAAATGCACTTTGGTCCCTTGAGTCCAACAAGAAGCTTCCCCTCCCAGCTAAGCCAGTTTCCGCCCCAAGCTAGACGTAGATGAGAGCAGCACAGTTGAGCTGCCAGGAGCAGTCTGTTCCTGAGCAGGCATGGTCGGGAAAGTCACACGGCCAGAGCTTCCCTCCTGCTCCAACTTCCTCCAGGTCCCTCCTGCCTTCCTTCCCATGCCAGGAGCACAGCAGCCGCAATTAAATTGCCAGAAATACCCCTGCTTGGACCAGGGTGACGAGATGTGCTCCAGGCCTTCTGAACCCCTGCACGGCTCAGCTCAACGAGGGAACTAAGACGACCAATTACGGTCCGTTCAGACAAAAGGCAGAGGATGAGATGAGCCAGGCGCTCAGCCAGAAATGAGTCTCCGTCCTGGACGCCTCTCCCATCCCTGCTTCCCCTCCAGACGTGCTGGCACACCACGTCGCTGCACCAGGGCTGCCTCAGCACCTCTGGCTTCCCATGGCTTCAGCAGAACTGAGAGTCGGGGTCTGGCTGCCGGAACCTGAGCCGTTCTGTGTTCCCTTGAAACCAGTTTGCAGCATACCACCACGGGACCTGCTGATCCTGGGAGCACACACCACGATGCTTCCTCTGGAGGGTCTGGACCACATCAGACAGTTAGAAAGAGACTCCAATGATGAGGCTGGAGAGGTGAACAAGGGCTGGCCACTGGGACTTGTCACACCAGCCAAGGCTGATGGCCCAAACCACCTAATATGTGCTTCCGAAAGACTTCCCTGGCTGCAGGGTGGAGGGGTTTGTGGTGGGAGGCGAGAGGCAGGAACCAATCTGGAGGCTGCGTGGGATGTGGCAGGGCCATGCTGGGCTCCCTTGGCCACTCTGGACAGCCTTGGTGTCAGTCATAAGAGAGGCCCCTGCTCCAGTCGGTCTCCCCCAGCCTTCTGTCGGCAAGGACTTTCCACAGCCCGGGGTGGGTAGCAGCCACAGGCAGGGGGCCCCGCCTACCACAGTGATCCTGGGCAGCCCCACTGCCAGGCCCTTTTGTGGAGGGCCTGGCACCCCCAAAGGCAAGCATTTGGCTCTGGGGGGCCTGGAGCTATGGAAGAGCAGTGACAGAGTGGGTAGGGGAAAGGGGAAGAGGAGTAGGAAACAGTGGGATACAGGGAGCCCCACACCCTATAAATGACAGGAGGAGACACAGGACAGGGGCGGGCACTGGGCCTTTGCGCAGTCTCTCCATGGTATATCTTTCCACCTGGCCACAGGGGTGACCTGTGCAGTCGCCCCGGGCCCCACTCAGAAGGGCGGCGCTCTCAGTTTCACCCTCTCCCGTTGCAACCTTGCAATCCTTAGTGATTTCACATTCAAACCGCGTTTTGTAAGTGAACTCCAGATGGGTCAAGCATGTGTGGGAGCAGAGGAGACGCGTTCAGGATCCGCGGTGGCCGGCGTTTCTGCCATCTCGGGTTCACCGCGGGGCTTCCCTAACACACGCACCCCGCACGTGGGGCCCTGTCCTCAGGAGGGACCCAGGCTTGGTTTACTGTTCCGCTGTCACCATCTTGAAATTCTTAATTTCATCTTTGAACTTGTATCCTCTGTTCCTTTTCGCTCAGTGAGCATGGAATTCTGGTGAGCCTGGGACAGGAATTGAGTGAGACTCGCCCTGAACACAAGGACAGGCTGCGTGAGCAGGGCAGGGACGGACCCAAAGGCCACGCTTCCCCTTCAAACCAGATCCCACTTCAATTTTAGAAGAAAAACAATGGTGTTCTAAGAAATGCGAATAACCAAGGAGCCTTTGTCTTATGCTTTCACACCGTGTCACTTCCCCGCCTTAGCCAACCACTCACGCTGAGAATGACTCAGCCCCAGTTTCTTCCCTTCGATTCTTCCTTACTCATCGGTAAGGCGAAGGCAGTGAGTGTTGCCAGAATGTGATTATATCAAAGAGGGAAACAGAAACAGTTGAGGGTCTCCACTATTCTGGTAAGAATGAAATACATGTGAATGCAAGAAATACAGAATGCAAGATGTGCTGTTTCAGGGATTCTGTGTATGAGTTAAATGCTCTTATATATCTGTTTAAAGCTGACATTACGTAGTGTAAAGAATGAATGGTAAAATGCATGCTAACAATTTAAATTTTTAATTTTCTTTATTTAGAACATCATTAAATAGCAAATTTAAAATACCATAAGTCTAGAGAGAGACTGGAAAGAAGAAAAAGCTTTATATTTTAGTATCTTCAGAGGCATTTTTTTTCCTGCTTTGCACTAAGCTCTGCAAATTATCTACGGTTTCTGCCTGGCCAACTCCTATTCATCCTTCAAGGCTCTCCTTAGGTGCCACCTCCTCCAGGAAGGCCACCCTAACCCCAATGAGGCATTAGGTGCCCCTCCTGTGTGCTTCCATAGTCAATAGCACTATCCTTGCCCCTTGCTATCATTGTCAGCCTGGTCGGCTTTGTGGCTAGACATGGTTGCCAGATTTACAGCCATACAGAGGGCTCTCTCCCTGTCCTCAGGGCTAGCCAGGGCCTGGCACATAACAGATGCTCCTTCCCTGTTTGCTGAATGAACAAATGGACCAATGAAAATAAAAAGCCATATTCCAGACACCATTTTGCCTGTATCGACCGATGAAATGAATAGAAGGCACCAAAATTTCCTAGAGGTCACACCTCAGGTCAGTACTGCCCTGACCAGCCAGAACACACCTTGGGCTCTCGGCCACAGCGCCCTTCCCAGCCCCTTCCTGCCCGGTCTCCCTTATGTGTGAACATACATGCTCCAGTCAGCAAGTTCCTGGAAGGCAGCTGCCCAATGCATCTGTGCCTGGGTCTCAAGCGCAGTCCAGAGTCACACACAAAGCCTGTGCTCATAGCTGTTCGTGAGTGAGTTATGAAAAATAAATCTAAGGGAAGACAACATGACCAAGGCAGGTTCGACCCTGCCTGTGCATTTCAAACCAAGCTACAGGGATCCATCTCTTGAGGATGTACAAACTTAAAAACAGTCTTACTGTGCTTTAAAGCACACTCTTGGGAAATGTCAATATCACTTTTCACAGTATTAAAAATTGGCAAGGTGAATGAACCTCAGATGCAGACGACAGACTGATGATCATCCGGCCTAGCCAATACACATTAAGCCAGGCTGGCTCACCAGATCAGGAACACCGTTCCCAGACGGGTCTTTGGCAAATTGTCATGTAAACATGTTCATTTTGGGATTTTTCTCTTTCAGTGAGTGTGTAGTAGAGACTGGCTACTGGCTCACTAATCTCATTTCTTCTTCCTGATTACGCAGGAAGACTACCTCTTCCAGCCGCCCTTGCAGTGAGCTGGAAGCCATATGCCCGGGACTTGGCCAAAGAGATGTCAACAAAAGTGATGGATACTATTTATAGGATTGGCCATAAAATCATGTGCACAGGTGTCCGTGGCAACCCCAGAGACCCTGTGTTGAAAAAGACAATGTCATAAGATGTAAGGAGCCTAGATCCCTGAGTCATTGCATGGACCCTCATCAGAGTGTGATACATGTGAGAAATAAAACTTTATTGTGTTTAGCCATTGAGATTGGGAAGCATTTGTTACAGAAGCTAGCATTACCCATCCTGACTAATACCAGGAATGCATTAAAATGCAAGTAAACAAAAAGCCAACCCAAGTGGCACAAACAAATAGAAGATTTATTTTTCTACATAACAAGACGTCTGAGAAGAGGCCGCGCAGGAGTGAATCAGCTGTTCAGGGACACAGGCTCTATCTGTTTTTCTGTTCCACCATTCTTGGTGTGGTGGCTTTTGTCCTAACGTTCATCAACACATAGTCACAAGGTGGCTGCCATAGCCCTGGCATTACATTTGCATCCCAGGCAGGAGGCCAGCCGAGTCTGTCCCACACAGCCAGTTTTTTCTGACATTGCTTTGGCCAAGACTGCAGTCCCAGTCGCCAGTGAGTGGCCAGCAGGGATTATGTTATTATGCTTGCTTTAGTCCATTCGTGATTCCTCCCCTAGGGTTTGGGGTTGGGACTCCCCTTCGCTGAAATCAGTGAATCCACACAACTACCTAAACAAACTGCAGCTCTGCTAGTGGGAAGGAGGCAGGAGTAGAATAGACGTGGTTGACAATGGCCCTCCCCAGTGGCTGGCACCTTCAGATTCTTCCTTCCTTCTATTAAATCCATTTCTCCAAAAAGGATTGCAATTAAGAGAAATCAAAGTGATCCCTGGCTGGATTCTTTGGCCTTTAAATGTCTGGGTCTGGGCCTCAGCACAGCTGACCCTGGAACGCCACGTCATCATCTTGCCCAGGGGCCTGGCTCACACACATAAAATGATAACAGGCTAATAATCAACCAGGTAGCAGCACGGCCACTCTCACTGAAGGATGGAGCTTTCTCAGGACCTAATACTCCAGGATGTCTCCTTTCCTGTTGAAGATACCACTGGTTGCCTTCAATTGATCATCAGAAATTAGCAGAGCTATTTACAAATTAGACTACTCAATGCCTGTAAGGGTACAGTGAAATGGGCTTGATCACAGGCTGCCTGCAGTAGGGTAAATCATTGCCATATGTTTGGAAAGCACCCTGGCGATATCGTGAGCCTTAAATATATGCAAACCCTTTGATCTAATAATGTCACTTTGGAGAATGTCTTCTAAGGAAATAATTTGAATATTGAAAAAGCTTTATGCACCAAGTTATTCCTGGCAAGATTATTTATAATAGTGAAACCCTAGAAACAGCCAAAATAGCCAACCCTTGGAGAACAGCCATTGATATATTTTTATTTTCTGTATAGAATATAGTATATAGAATATATGAAGGGGAAGTGATATAGATAGATGGATAAATAGATGGATGGGTGGATGGGTAGGTGAGTGGATGGATGGATGGGTGGGTGGATGGGTGGGTGGATGGGTGGATGGGTGGGTGGATGGATGAATGGGTGGGTGGATGGGTAGACGGGTGGGTGGATGGATGGATGGGTGGGTGGATGGATGGATGGGTGGGTGGATGGGTGGACAGGTCAGTGGATGGGTGGACGGGTGGGTGGATGGATGGATGGGTGGGTGGACAGGTGGGAGGATGGGTGGATGGGTGGGTGGATGGATGGCTGGGTGGGTGGATGGATGGCTGGGTGGGTGGATGAGTGGATGGGTGGGTGGATGGCTGGATGGGTGGATGGGTGGGTGGATAGGTAGGTGGGTGGGTAGGTGGGCAGATGGGCGGGTGGGCGGGTGGGTGCGTGGGTGGTTGGGTAGGTGGATGGGTAGGTGGGCAGATGGGCGGGTGAGCGGGTGGATGGACAGATGGATGGATTTTACTCAATGACTATTATACATTCCAAAAATATGGTGATTGCAAAGGATTTATAATGGGAAAATGTGCTTGCATAAAAGATATCCGTTAAAGTAATGGGCACAATCTAATTATTAGTATATGAAAAGGCTGAAATAAAATACTCCCAAATGTAACCACGAGTGGTGAAGGCATAGATGATGTTTATTCCTTTTTCTAGTTTATGCATTTTTTATTTTTTATAAGCAGGTACTGTTTTGTAATAAAAATTATTTTAGAAAAATATGAGGGTTGCTAGGTGAGCATGGAAATTGGATGGGTTGAGGGACAGTTTGTTCAGCTGGGCGGCATTTGGAGAACTTTCCCTGCCCCACTCTGGACCAACTCTCTAGTGACCGCAGTCCTTGTATGGCCAAGTTCAGGGTCTTTCTCTTGCCAGCCTATGCCAGGGGAGCCAGCTTCACTGGCCAAGATTCCTGCCACACAGGCCCAGCCGGCTTGAGCTGTGGCACACCTTGCCTTTCTGCAGGTAGTCAGCTGTGGACTCCTTGACTCATTGGTCAGGCTTGGCCCTTCCTCCACCTCTTCAGGTGGTTCTCCTGCAGAGACTCGCTCTGTTCTGCCAACTTTGGTCATTCTGTTCCCAAAATGTGATGGCCTTTCGCTGAATCTGCTCCAGATTCTAGGACATCTTTTTTGAATTCCCTACATACCAAAGAGGGAAAAGATCTCAGACATCCCTTTATTTTCATTCAAAATTAGATTGCTGAGATTCATCACTGTTGTCTGCTGTTACTCAGTTTTACTGCACTGTAATATCCCAATGTATAAACAAGCCACAATTTATTCATCTATTGATCTATTTCTGTTGATGAGAGTTGAACTATTTTCAATGTTTTGATTCTAGGAACAACACCGCCAGGGACACCCTCATACACACCTAGGGCAGAAACTCCTGGCTTCCTCCCAGCGAGGCTTCTGAAGGCTCAACTTTGGAAGACATGCCAAACTGTTTTCCAAAATAGCAATAACATTTTCAGAGAAAAAAGTCCTAAAAGATTAAACAAACTCTGTACTGTCTTCTCAATTTTTCTGTAAACCTGATATTGTTCTTTTAAAAGCCTATTTTAGAACACTTTATAGCATAATACCCCTTTTCAAAGTTAAAAATGATAAAAATTAGAAGGCTTTTTCAGGACTGCATTGAGATGAGAGCAAATGCAAAGCAACGAAACCATAAACAGGAGTCTGTTCCCTTGGGCGGGGAGAACCACATGCTAAGTCACTTCAGTGCTCCAGCCTTCTTTCCGGATGAACACTCACTGGTGCTTATTAGAGTGAAATAAAGGGAGAGAGGGAGGGAGGGAGAGAGGGAGGGAAAGGAGGGAGAGAGGGAGAGAGGGAGGGAGGGAGGGAGGGAGGGAGGGAAGGAAGGGTATAACTTGAGGTCAGAAGTTCGAGACCAGCCTGGCCAACATGGTGAAACCCCATCTCTACTAAAAATACAAATATTCGCCAGGTATGGTGGTGCGCACCTGTAGCCCCAGCTACCCAGGAGGCTGAGGCAGGAGAATCACTTGAACTTGGGAGGTGGAGGCTGCAGTGAGCCAAGATCACACCACTGCACTCCAGCCTGGGCAACAGAGATTGTATCTCAAACAAACAAACAAACAAACAAAAGTCCTTCAGGGGCCACGGTAGCCTGCACTCAAGGCCCGTACCAGCCCCAGCTCCACCTGGCCTCCCTCGCCCTGTGCACCGAGTCCAGTCCACTCTTCGCGCCCCCACAATCCACTTCCTTGATCTTCTGTGGCTTGGGGTGCGTGTCCCCCGCATGAAAACGCATTCCCCACTCTCCTTCTGCTGCTAGGGAGCGTGTGATTACCCTCCCAGACCCCACCTGGGAGCTCTTCTCCTGAGTTCCTAGCCCCCTGTACCTCAGTGCCCACCCCCCAACTTTGCCAGGCCCAGGAGGCCATTCAACAGCGCCCCCCATCCATGTTTTTCCTTATCCTTACCACCAGACTGGAGTGCCTTGAGGGCAGGGCCCGCCAGGCTGCCCCAGTGCTTCGCTCAGAAAGTGCTCACTGAGTTAAGTGGACAACATGTGCCCTTTTTTTAAACGGAGTCTTGCCCTGTCACCAGGCTAGAGTGCAATGGTACGATCTCAGCTCACCGCAGCCTCTGCCTGCCGGGTTTAAGTGATTCTCCTGCCTCAGCCTCTGGAGTAGCCGGGACTCCAGGCACATGCCACCACGCCCAGCTAATTTTTATATTTTCAGTAGAGACAGGGTTTTACCATGTTAGCCAGGATGGTCTCAATCTCTTGACCTTGTGATCCACCCGCCACAGCCCCTCAAAGTGCTGGGATTACAGGCGTGAGCCACCGTGCCCAGCCAATATGTGCCCTTTAAAGAGTAAAGATGTTTGACTTCCCTCTGCAATTACATTTTCCCTCCTCTGATTCAAAACCTTGCTGGCCCGGCAGGAGGAAAGGCAAGTGGAAAACATCTGCCGGGCGAGTTGACACGGGTGGGGACGGAGGATGGAAAGAAATCTGCACCTCCTGTTTACCACGGAGGCTGAACTTGGGAGGAAAATGTGCAGTCCCAGCAGAATGGACAAGTGGGGACAGCAGCTGCCCCCGGGGCCACCCGGGGGCTGAACAGCAGATGGGGACTCAGGCCGATGCCAGGGGTCTGCAGGCCCCAGGCCTTCTCTGCTACAGTGAGGAAGAGCTGAGCCAGGCCAGGCCAGCTTCTGGCCTGGATAGACGCTCTTCCGCTAAAGGATGTTTCATTCCTGGTCCATGTTTGGAGGGAGGGATGGAGAAAGGTGTCCTGTGGTGAGTTTCTTTTGTGTCCCTCAGTAGGAGACACTGGGGGCAATGTTTCTGTCGGTAAACACCAGCATTCTTGAAAGAATAATAGGTTTACTTAAGGACAGCGTCTCTCTGGGAACTACCTTACAGAGAGAGAGAGAGACATGGAGAAGGAGATGAGGGGCGGGGCCTGGCCTGACCCTGAGAGCCCCACTAGGCATCTGGTTAGAGCTGGTGAGAACCTGGAATTGGCTTGAGAGGTGCATCTTATTCAGAAAGGTTCAGGAGCCCTCCTGAAAGGCAGAGAGCCCCAGTGCAGCCGAAGGTCATTCTTCAGTTCCCTGCTCGTGTTCTCCAGGTGTCCAGCCAATCTGTTGCCAATGTTATAGTGAATCCCAAGTTTCTCTTCAAAGAATCAGCATGTCAGTATGTTCAGCTCTTTTACTCTTTAATTCTCTATTTTAAAGTTTAGCTTCCTTGCAATTCCAGGAAACAAACTTCTCCACCGGTTCTAATCAGTAGTTCACATTTTTTCCCTGGCCCCTGGCTCCATCCTGACTTGGGCCGGTCACCTGCTCCAGTCACCTGCCCAAGTCACCTGCTTCGGTCACCTGCCCCGGTCACCTGCTCCAGTCAACTGCTCTGGTAACCTAGGTCACCCCAGCTACCTGCTCTGACCCGCCTGTAACTGTTCTTCAGCCAAAACACCCACCCTGCCACTCCAGCTGAGACACCTGCTCTCTTTAAAATAGCCAATCAGGATTAGTCTAGCTTGTGTGGTCTAAACCTAGCCAATGGGGGAACGACACAACAGTAGGGACAACCCCCGTCAGGCTTAAGTACCCCTTTCCCCCTTGTCCAAGCGTGCAGCTGCCATTGCTCCATCTGTACACCGCACCCTTCTATAGAAGTAAACTGCCTTGCTGAGAGGATTTACCTTCGAGTGCCATTTCTTTTGCAGCATTGAAATTTTACTTAAAACACCAAGTATCAGCCAACAAGTATCAGCCCTCTGATAACAAGCCCCCCAGTGCCTGACTGTGACCGGTTTCCTTCTGTCTCTGATCATTTAGCAGCCAAGCCATGGGGGGCAGGGCAGGGGGTGCCTGGTGGCCTCCCTGCTTCACAGCCCCATAGAGAGCAGGTTTGGGAAGGACGCAAGGCAGCAGGGAAAACAGACAGGAAAGAGACTTGCTCAAGGCCACCCAGCAAGCCAGGGCCAGGGATGGCTTCCTCGGACATGCTGAGACCCGGAGGGGGTCCCTTCCTAGCTGAGCCAAGAGCCAAGACCCTCATCCTCACTCAGGGTCAGCAGCAGCCTCCTGGTCTGCAGAGTAAAAGCACAAAGGCCTCATATCAGTGAGAGGGCCTTCCTAGCAGTGACCCCTCACCTTTACTTACTGATAGGTACTACCCACCTCACTCTGTTCTAAAGCACTTGACCTGCATCCTCCTGCTGAACCTTCATAATAATTCTGAGGAGGGAGAAACAGGTGGACCCATTTCACAGATGAAGAAATTGAGGTTCACAGAGGGTAGGTGGCCTTTCTACAGCCACTTGCAGTTAAGCTGAAACTCAAGCCCAGACAGTGAAAGCACCAGACACTGCCTCCCCACTGACCCAGGAGAGCAGGGAGGCGGGGGCCCGGGTGCTTCTCCTGGGACCCATCCTCACAGCCTCCCTTCATCTCAGGCCAGGGAAACAAATGAAGGGTGGAAGGTAAGGCTCTGGAGACAGGGGTTCTGTGCATAGCTGGCCAAATCTCCTGACCCTGCTGTGCCTGAGTTTCTTCATCTGTAAAATGAACATCCTAAGAGTACCAACCTCACAGCATTGTTAGAAGGACTGAGTGAGTTAGGCCCATACCTGGAACAGCATGTGGGTGGACAGAATGCTGGACCCGAAAGACACCCACATCCTAACTCCAGATCCTGTGAAGATGTTCCCTTACATGGCAAAAGGGACTTGAGAGATGTGATTAAATCAACGATCTAGAGCTGGGGGGGTTATCCTGGACCAGTGGGCCCAATGTAATCCCATGGGACATACAAGAGGGAGGCAGGAGTGTCAGAGTCAGATCAGGAGAAGCAAGGATGAGCAGAAGCCCCAGGAAGGCAGGGCCACCAGCCAAGGAGCACCACCTCTAGCATCTGGGAAGGCCAGGAATCGGATTCTTCCCTGCAGTCCCTAGAAACAATCAGCCCTGCTGACACCTTAACTGTAGCCTAATGAGGCTGATTGGGGACTTCTGGCTCCAAGAACTGCAAGATAATAAAATCGTGCTGTTTTAAGCCACGGCATTTGTGGAAATTTCTTCCTCTCGTGATAGGAAGCTGATGCAGGGCACCGACATCATCATTACAATTAACTACGTGAGCGCTGGTGTGGGCAGCGTCTCGCACTATACCCTGGTAAGAAGTTAGGCAAGCCCTGGCCCGAGAGGACGCCTCAGACTGAAGAGGGACAGAGGTGCATCCCCGGAACCGCTGAGTGCAGGAAAGTTGTGACTGTGGCTGGCGGGGCTGGAACAGTGGGGCTCAGAGCTGGGCAGCTGCTCCGCAGCCAGGCAGGGGAGGAGCATCAGCTCTCCCGCTCCGTTCCCACCTCACCACCAGGCCTGGAACTGTGACCGCTTCTACCACCCGGCAGACCCAGGACCTAACCCAAAGCCCCACCCAATGCTTCTTTGCTTCCAAGCCCTGCTGAGTGGCAGTCTCCTCCATGTCCTTCATACGCCTCTGGCCTCCTGCGGTCCCCTCCTGGGATGGGCCAAGTTCTTTCTCATTATCCAGCCATCGTCCATTTGACCGTGACTGAGCCCCACCCAGTGGGAACTCGGTGGAAAGGGATCTGGATTCAGGTCTGGCTTTGCCCTGGGAGGGTGGGTCAGGCGGCCCCACTGCTTGTCCAGGAGGCAAGGTGAGTGTCCTTGCTGGCCTCCCGCATTCCCGGAGCTCTGGCCTCCTGCAGGACAGAGTCTAAGCATCTAGTGTGGTTTACAAAGAGCCCCAGGATGCAGCTCTACCCCCCTCTGCCCAGCTCACACCCACACATCTGCTCTGGGCAAGGGCTTGCCTTCCCACCAACATGCCAGGGCATGTGCCCACCCTGTCATGCTCAGCCTTGCTGCCCACCAACCCCCGCCCATCTCCTGCCCTGCTTCCCCACTGTAGTTAGGTGACCCCATGGAGTCCCCACAGGCCCCTGTGTCTCAGCACTCACCACCCGGGCTCTCCTAGACAGCTGACCAGAGACCCCCACCAGCAGCGGGGAGCTCCCCTGCCTGGACCCCTGGAGCTTGGTACAGCAGCCAGCACACAAGAATTGCACTGGAAATGGTGAATGAAGGAACAGGCAGGGGTCAGGCTTGGATGTCCCCACGTGCCACTGTGCCAGCGCTCATCCTGTTATCCTGTAACACCCCAAAGATGGGTCCAGAGGCCCCACCTCAGAGCTTAGCAAAGACACAGAATCTCAGCCCCACCCAGACCACAGAGTCAGAATCTGCACTTCAACAGGAGCCCCAGCGACTCCCCGGCAGGCGAGAAGCTCTGTTGCCGGATGGGAAGGAGGGCTTTCCATCAGGACATGCGGTCCCTGAGCTAGTGGGGGCTTGGACAGGGGAACCTGCCAAGGTCACCCAGCAGAATGTTGCATGCTAGAGCCAGAAACCTGGTCTTCGGACTCCAAATGCACTGCACCTCTGAGGAAGGTGACCCCAGAATACAAACAGGAAGCTGCCATGCCCAGCCAAGAGCCTCCTCTTCCTCACCAAGACCTTCTCTGATCTGCTTTAGAGTGAGGAGAGCAGGCAGATGGTGGGCCCAAGGAAGGACAGAGCTCCACAGCCCAGGTGGCCGGGGAGGTTCCCTGCCTACTGCCTCCCTAAGGTGGAAAAGACACAGCAGGGCTGGGCGCGGTGCCTCACGCCTGTAATCCCAGCACTTTGGGAGGCCAAGGTGGGTGGGTCACCTGAGGTCAGGAGTTTGAGACCAGCCTGACCAACATGGAGAAGCCCCGTCTCTATTAAAAATACAAAATTAGCTGGGCATGGTGGCGCATGCCTGTAATCCCAGCTTCTCGGGAGACTAAGACAGGAGAACCGTTTGAACCCAGGAGGTGGAGGTTGTGGTGAGCCGAGATCACACTCCAGCCCGGGCAACAAGAGTGAAACTTCATCTGAAAAAAAAGACACAGCCAACAGTGTGGGGCCTCCTCCCTCTCCTGTTGGCTACTCTCAGAGCCAGAGGATGGACAGGTGCAGGGACTGCAGAAGGATGCTGGGGGTGCAGGGACTTCCACAGGAAGGCCAGGCTGAGCTCCAGGCTGCACCAATGGCAGTGCCAGGAGCCTTCCCAAACAAACTTCCTCCCTTTGTCCAAGCCAGGGGATGCACGCCCGACAGTCACTGCCCAGGAAGCCACCTCAGCTGCAGAACTAGGACCGGAGGATGTTTCCAGGCCAAAGAGCACGTCCTCAGGCCAAGCAGGATGGCTTCCTGTGTTTGCTGATGCAGGACGTGTGCCCCTCACTGTTGGAAATACCACGGCTTCGTCACAACAAAAAAACAGCAGACAAATCCAGCTGCTGTCCGACCTGGAGTGCCCTTGGAGAGGCCTGCATTCAGCCGTGCTGTGCCTGCAGAGGCACTGAGGGGGCTCTGCCCAAGTCCTCCAACCCTCCCGCCGGACCTCAAGGAGCACCTCCTGTGAGTCCAGTGCCGAGTGCAGCCCGAAGCTGAGGAGCCCACTCTATCGCCTGCCTAACGCCCTCACAGCTCAGTTTCCTCATCCATAAAGTGGGGCTCTGAATAGGACCTTCCTCACAGAGAACCACGGGAGGATTGAATGAGAGCTTTTTATGTTAACGATTAGAACAGTGCCTGGCATAGTACACACACAAAGCAAAAAAAAAAAACTAGGCTGGGCGCAGTGGCTCACATCTGTAATCCCAACACTTTGGGAGGCCAAGGCAGGTAGATCACTTGGGGTCAAGAGTCCGAGACCAGCCTGGCCAACCTGGTGAAACCCCATCTCTACTAAAAATACAAAAAATTAGCTGGGCGTGGTGGCATGCGCCTGTAATCCCAGCTACTCGGGAGGCTGAGGCAGGAGAACCAATTGAACCCAGGAGGCGGAGGTTGCAGTGAGCTGAGATCACGCCACTGCACTCCAGCCTGGGTGATGGAGTGAGACTCATCTCAAAAAAAGAGAAAAAAATAAACCTAGATACTTCTATGATGATGATGATCTTCGTTATTAACTCCTTAGTTCCCAAACTGGAATGAGAACATTCCTCTTCACGCCCACCCTCACGCCAGCCCCTGCAGCAGGAGACAGGTCACTGCAGTCACTGTGCCAGCTCTCCACCACTCACTCCTCCACCATGGGGCCGGCAGCTGCTGAAGGGTCCCATGTGTCCCTACCTCCTGGCATTCATGTCCTTGAAAGTGGACTTGTCTCAGTGACTCACTTCTCATGAGTAGGACCCAGCAGAAGAACTGGGACATCACTTTGGGACTAGGTTATAAAAAGACTGCAGCTTCCATCTCGCCCTCCCTTAGATGGCCCAAGCTGGGGAAAGCCCACTGCTAGTCATGAGCCGGCCCTGTGGGGATGCTCATGTGAATGACCTCTCCAACCAAACTCTGAGATGGCTGAAGCTCAGGCACCGCATGGCTAGATCCTTCTAAGAAACCCTAAACCTGAACTTCTTAGGTAAACTGCTCCTACATTCCTGACCCACAGAAGCTGTGAAATAATAAATGTGTGCAAACAAATGTGCACCTAAGTTTTGGGGTAATTTGGTATGCAGCTACAGATATAGATACCTAATACACATCAGCGAACTCCTACTCATCAGTCAAGACCGAGGTGAAACGCCCCCTCCTCCATGAAGCCTTCAAAATACTTTGTACTTGTACATCTCCCATGATCAGTTCTCACACTGTTCTGTCATTTCAGTTTATAAGACATGCCTGCTCCCACAATGAGACTTTGAACTCCTGAAGGGTAAGGACAGGGCCTCAGTCATCCAGGCTAAGCACAGAGCCTGTCACTTAGCAGGACTTTAGTCATCGTTTAGTCAGAGAATAAATGACTTACACAGCAACCGCCACCCAACAGGCCACCATCTTGCACCCTTTCCCTCTGGCTCCAGGAGGCTGCCTGGCGTGCTCCACCCGGAGTCCACAGGCTGGCCAGCCCGGGCTTGGCCCAGTCCTTATATCTGCCCCCGAGGAGGTGATAGTGATTTCCAGGACCACACCAGTGCATACCCAGCCTCCCACCCAAGCCAGCATGCCTCACTGCCACCATCCGTGAGAGTCCCCAGGGCAGGCCTAGAGGGACAGAAAAGAGGCAGTTTTCTGGCTGGATGTGTCTGTCACTCTAAGTGTGGGCTCTTCCTGGTGAGGAAGGATAGCTTTCTGTACCCTGGGCAGGCAGTGAGCGGGTGAGAGAGAGAGGAGTGAATGGGGGGACCGGCGGATGGGCGGATGGATGGATGGACAGATGGTGGGACCACAGCCTAGATTCCTCTATAGACACGCTTCCTGGCATGAGTGCTGGACTAGGGACTGAGTCCTCACGTCCAAATCCAGGGCCTGCTCCCCAGGGATGCTGGGCAAGTCCCCTTCCCGCATGTAACATGACCAGAGGAAGGGCTCCAGTGCCACGCCCTTTCACACACGGCCTCGGGTCATCCCACAGCACCCCCAGGACTTGCCATTTCGCAGATAGGGAGAGCAAGGCGGAGGAAGGCTGAGCAGCTGGTTCAAGGCTATGAACGTGGTAGAGCCGGGAATCCCTCCATGGCCAATGGGCCCCCGACGCCGGATGCTGGCTGGGGTCACCAGGCTACCTGGACATCCCTCAGCCTTTCACAACACCCCTTGAATGGGTTGAAGGGTGACGCCCAAAAAGACATGTCTGTGTGCCAGCAGAACCTGTGGCTCTGACCTTTTATTGGGAAAGAAGCTCTTTGCAAATGTAATTTAAAGACCTCGAGATGAGATCATCCTGTTTCAGCATGGACCCTAAATCCAGTGACACGTGTCCTTATGAGACATGGAAGACACCTAGAGGGGAGGCCCAGGGGATGACAGAGGCAGAGACGGGAGTGAGGTGGCCACAAGCAAGGAATGGGGACTGCCTGCAGCCACCCCATGAAGCGGTGAGGAGGGGTTCTCCCTGCGGCCTCCCCCGAACAGACACCTGGAGTTTGAAATTCAGGCCTCAGGAACCGTGAGAGAATGGATTCCTGTTGCTTTAAGCCACTAGCTTTATGGTGATTTATTGCCACAGCCCTGAGAAAATAATGTAACAGCTTCGGTAGAAAATGACTGTTTCTGCAGCACACTTGGGTACACTGAGGCTGCTTACACTGGACACTCCTGGCCTGGGGATGTTGGCTGACAGCCCCCAAGCCTCCCCAAGGACTGAGATGTCAAAACACCCAGGTTTGGGCCCCTGATAAAGTACCATGTCACCTGAGAAGCCCTGGCTCAGAAGCTCCGCCAGGAGCATCCTGAAGCGTCCACATCCCCCTCACCTGTGTTTGTGGTACGCTGTGGCTAACATGCTTCACTGGTGGTTGACTTTCCCCTGCTGATTTTAAGCAAGGGTTTGGTGGAAATGACAGCCACGACCCCCCACACCAATCAGAGTGGACAGCTGGCTCAGGGCACCCTGGGGCTTGGCAGAACTTATACAGCAGTGTGTGACCTGGGGACACAGGGGCAGAGATGGAGTGCCAAGTGCCCTGAGGCTCTGGGGGAAACGCTGGCCGGGGTCGTCCAGGCACAACCAGCCTCAGCCATTTCCTGCCGTCCAGGAACAGATGGTTTCCACCTGTCATTGACACTGTCATCGGATATTAACTGAGGTGGTCTTAGGAACTCCAAGTTCCTGAGAACTTCCAGCAAGACAGAGATGAGGCCACCTGAAAAATCCTCCTCCCTGTCTTCAGCCTTGGAAACACAAATCCAGCCAAGACGGCTGGTATCTGGTCAGAAGCCAGCTGAGCAAACCTTCCTGGAGCTCCTGGAAGCAAGGACACAGGGACAGCTCTGAGGACTTGGGAACCCAGCACCCTGTGCTGTTAGCCGGTCAGTACGATCGTTATTTTTGCTTGCAAATTTCAAAATAGTGACCCGCTTGGGTCTCAAAAGTATAGACATTTTATTAGTATGAGATCTGCTCTTTCGTGTTCTTCCATATCAGCCAATGTATACAAATTGTAAATAGCCCCCTCTAGGGCAGGTGCTGTGGGATCATCGCTATCATCATCCTTGGTGTCTGCAGGACACCAATGACCATGTCGTGAAGGCCCTCAAAAAGCCCAATGCAAGGAACTGGGGCCTCCTGCCCACAGCCGCACATACACGTCAGCCACACGTGGAGCCACCTGGGGAGGAGAGTCTCCCGCCCAGGCCAACCTCCAATGATGGCAACCCCATCAATACCACCTACAGCCTCACAAGCGACCCCAAGCTAGACCGCTCACCACTCCCAAATGCCCGACTGCAGAAACCGTGTGCATTAGTCAGCGTATATTCTTGTTTTAAGGCACTAAATATGGGGTAATTTGTTACCAGTAGCAGATAACTAGTGCAATCCTACATAACAATGGTCGTGTGAGGACAGGGAGTGAGGGGCCTCTAATCACTCCTAGGCCAATTTCAGGGATCAAACCCCCCATGAGAAGGCTGGCTGGGCAGCGGCACCGGCTGGAGAGTGCTGCCTGCCGAGCCAGGGCCACTGAGCAGCCCAGGAAGGAAAGCAGAGGCAGAGAATGGACCAAGACGGTCCCAGAAGACAAGCAGAGACGTGCTGTGAGTGCACACCCGTTGATTCTACTCCACTCTAGCAGGTGCAAGGTAGAACAATATTTACAAATAAGAATCCCCAGACCTCTCGCTGTGTTTGCAAAACCCAGCCAGCTGTCTAGGGCATTGTCCCAATGGAGGAAGGAAAAGTTCTGCGGGATATTATAATTTTTCTCCAAAACACCACTCAGGAAGTACAAGAGGCTGAACATTGGCTCCGGACCATGGTGGGACTGAGGCACACGGCCTCTGGGGACAGAAGACCCAGCACTGACATGGACTGCCCATCTCTGAGCCCTGGTTTCCTCCTCCACAGCACCGCCTTTAATAGCACTTGGCTGTGATGATCAGATTAGATGAGACAGGTAAGAGTGTCTTGCAGACTCTCTTGTAAGGTGCTTGCAAATTATAAAGTACCTACAAGTAAATACACAAGGTCATTGTTTTCAGAAGAAACAGATCTCTACCCTAAGGCACCAGCTGTCTTAGAGACAACATTGAAGACAAAAACAAAAATACACCAAAAGCAGGGCAAAAACACAGACGCCATGCCCTCCCCAGACTCGAGACCTGAATTCAGTTTCCAGACCCAGAGCTTGACAGCTGTGCGACCTTCGACAAGTAATTTTCTCATTTGTAAAACGAGGAAGTGGAACAGGAAAACCTCCGAGGTCCCTCCAAGGCCAAAAGTTTGATTAATCTGTATGTCCTACTATCTGGATAAGCCTCTGAGAAAAATGTACTGAGTTGTGAAATCACCATGAGCTCACTGAAAGTGCTTTACAAATCTGCCTTGCAAATTTGCTTTGCTCCCTGGACCATTTCTATCTATTGGAGTATTGTTTACCCCAGACCTAGAGAATCATAACAATGTAATCAAGTTGAAATAACAGGTAGGTTCTAAACATTGTGCCCCACACGCAAAGAATACACCTTTTTCTCAAATTATTGATGGAGATTTGCAAAATACTTACCAAATACTTAGACAAACAATAGCTTCTTTAAATTACAAAAAGCAGAAATGGTACAAGACATTCTCCAAACTGCAAAATCCAACAAAGCTAGGCTAGAATGCTGAAAGTCTGAAGAACCAAAAATAGACAATTCATTTGGAAACTAAAATATTCTTTATATTGGCTTCAGAAAACAAAAACTACAACAGAAATTTAGAATATGACTTGTCATATTCTAAAGGCTTACCGCATACTACCAAAGCTGTATTAAGAGGTAAATTTATAATACAAAGGTGCCATCATTGTTAAAATAAACAATGAGTTTTCGCCTTCAGGATGACAGCGGTCCAGGAGTACCTCCGTGGACCACTTTCCAGTGAAACAAACAAGGCTGGCAGAAACTACCTTTAAAAAAACAACCATCCACTTAAAATCACTGGAAATTGGAAACCAAGGTCATGCAACGAATAAAGAAACATTATGCAAGAACAGCTACTAAAACTCGGTAAGAACGGTGAGAATCTGCAGTGTCAGCCGTCACCCACTCTCCACTTCTGTTTGACAGAAGCTTCACTGCAGGTGGGTGTGGCCAAGAAATCAGGTGGGTGTGGCCAAGAAATCAGGTGGGTGTGGCCAAGAAATCAGGTGGGTGCGGCCAAGAAATCAGGTGGGTGTGGCCAAGAAATCAGGGTTCCCTCTCCCTCATCTCCCATTTTTTTTTTTTTTTTTGAGACAAAGTCTCACTTTGTTGCCCAGGCTGGAAGGCAGTATCACCATCTCAGCTCACTGCAGCCTCTGCCTCAAGCAATTCTCATGCCTCAGCCTCCTGAGTAGCTGGAATTACAGACACAAGCCACTACGCCTGGCTAATTTTCATATTTTAGTAGAGATGGGGTTTCCTCATGTTGACCAGGCTGGTCTCAAACTCCTGACCTCAAGTGATCTGCCCTCCTCGGCCTCCTAAAGTGCTGGAATTACAGGTGGGAGCCACCACACCCAGCCTTCATCTCCCAGTTAAAGCTCACCACATCTCACCAGCAGGGCCAGGCCACCATCATCTCTCATCCCCTCCAATTCCAAATTGCAAAGGCTAAGTTCCCTGTGAGTGTAGCTGGAAGACTGGAGCTACCTTTCTCCCAGACTCTACCCACAGAACAAGGACACGGCAGGCCAGGAGTACTGAGACCCCAGTCACCCTCACTCCAGTTTGTTCACGGGCAGAGGTTATGAGGCAGAAGCCAGCTGAGACGATCTTGCACAATTTCTGCTTTTTGTAATTTAAAGAATTTATCGGGCAGGGCGCGGTGGCTCATGCCTGTAATCCCAGAACTTTGGGAGGCTGAGGTAGGTGGATCACGAGGTCAAGAGATCGAGACCATCCTGGTCAACATGGTGAAACCCCACCTCTACTAAAAATACAAAAAATTAGCTGGGCATGGTGGCACGTGCCTATAATCCCAGCTACTCAGGAGACTGAGGCAGGAGAATTGCCCGAACCCAGGAGGCGGAGGCTGCGGTGAGCCGAGATCACGCCATTGCACTCCAGCCTGGGTAACAAGAGCGAAACTCCGTCTCAAAAAAAAAAAAAAAGAAGAAGAAGTTATCTTTTTGGATAAGTGGTAAATTTTTACAAATGCTCCACCAATAATTTGAGAAAAAATATATATTCTCTGCTTGTAGGCACAAAATTCAGCATCAATCTGTTAATTTAACCTGATTATCAGAGGCCACTATCCACTCAGTGCCCAGAGTAATAGCTCAGGGAATTTACTCAGAGGTAAAGGTAATCTATAAGAAAAAAGGGAGCTCTGAAGCTTTCCCCAAAAGAACTGACTTTATTCGAAACAGGCTGTGGTGAAGTTCAAGCCTAAGGGCACTCTTGAAAACAGTATCTCCTCTTAATTAAGAGCAAGCTAAACCAAAGACCAGTTAATTCACCAGAAGGAACTAGGGAAGCAGCCAAGGAGAGCTCTCCTGAGATCCTAACAAACCTCAAAGACTGGCCTCAAAATCTACTTCTGCCTGGATTTACTTGAATCAGACTCTGAAGCAATTTATACCCCAGGACATTTTCAAAATTTCAACCGAGTGTCTGGGCGGTAGCTCCTGCCTGTAATCCCAGCAATTTGGGAGGCCAAGGCAGGCAGATCACTTGAGGCCAGGAGTTTGAGACCAGCCTGGGCAACATGGTAAAACCTCGTCTCTGTCTCTACTAAAAACACAAAAATTAGCCGGGTGTGGTGGCATGCACCTGTAGTCCCAGCTACTCAGCAGGTTGAGGCAGGAAGAATTGCTTGAACCCAGAAGGCGGAGGCTACAGTGAGCTGAAATCATGCCACTGCACTCCAGCCTGGGTGATAAAGCAGGGCTCTGTCTCAAAAAAAAAATTTTTTTTAATTTAAAAGAGAGAGAGAGAGAGAGAGCAATCATCGAGTAATTAGTGAGATCTAACGGGCCAGGTATATTCTCAAATGAAGCAAGCAGCCTAACAGAGAGATCAAGAAAAGAGACTGTCCACGAGGGCCCTGCTAAACGCAGTCATCCCAGGGTGACTGTGCACACACCCCAGGCTGCGCCCTCTGAGGATAATGAACATATACTAAAGTGACAGTGGTAAGAGATGCACAACTCTGTGAAAATAGCAAAATCATTTAATTATTCCCTTTAAATGGATGAATTGGATATGTGAATTACATCTCAACAAAATTGTTAACAAAAGTCATAATTCTGAAAACAAAGGGCCTACCTATTTATCTCAATATTTTAAAAAATTCAGTCGTGGCCAGGTGAGGTGGCCAGGCAGGTAGATCACCTGAGGTCAGGTATTCAAGACCAGCCTGACCAACATGGTGAAACTCCGACTCTACTAAAAATACAAAAGTTAGCTGGGCATGGTGGCAGTTGCCTGTAATCCCAGCTACTCCAGAGGCAGGAGACTCGCTGGAACCCAGGAGGCAGAGGTTACAATGAGCCAAGATCATGCCATTACACTCTAGCCTGGGCAACAAGAATGAAACTCCATCTCAAAAAAAAAGAAAAAAAAAAAAAAGAATCAGTCTTAAGAAAGGAAATAATGATAATAAAAATAAAGCTAAATAACCTTGACAGCAGAAAATACAAAGGGATAAATTAATAAGTTGATTTTTGGAGATCTCACTACTCCTGTTTCTGTCTGCAACAGTCCACATTTCTGCAAAATGTTTCCAAGTGCTCCGTGCAAAACTCTCACTTCCAAAAAATGGTGTCTATTTGACTCTTCAGCCTTTGAATGGAAAAAGATTTTTCTTTTATTTATCTTTAGATGCATACTGTATCTGGCATTTCTCCCCATGTTATCCCTCCCC
>NW_022436953.1:27389395-27441740 GCF_009761245.1 Sapajus apella
CCCTTCCCTCCCTCCCCACCCCCCGCTGTCTCTCCCCTACCCACCCAACTGCCCCCAGTATGTGATGTTCCTCTCCCTGAGTCCCTGTGTTCCCATTGTTCAACACCCACCTATGAGTGAGAACATGCAGTGTTTGGTTTTCTGTTCTTGTGTCAGTTTGCTGAGAATGATGGTTTCCAGATTCATCCAAGTCCCTACAAAGGACACGAACTCATTGTTTTTTTATGGCTGCATAATATTCTATGGTGTATATGTACCACATTTTCTTTGTCCAGTCTATCACTGATGGGCATTTAGGTTGGTTCCAGGTCTTTGCTATTGTACACAGGGCTGCAGTGAATATACTTGTGTATGTGTCTTTATAGTAGAACGATTTATAGTTCTTTGGGTATATACCCAGTAATGGGATTGCTGGGTCAAATGGAATTTCTATTTCTAGATCCTTGAGAAATCACCACACTGTCTTCCACAATGGTTGAACTAATTTACACTCCCACCAAATGTGTAAGAGTTTTCCTATTTCTCCACATCCTCTCCAGCATCTGTTGTCTCCAGATTTTTTAATGATCACCATTCTAACTGGCGTGAGATGGTATCTCAATGTGGTTTTGATTTGCATTTCTCTAATGACCAGTGATGATGAGCATTTTTTCATATGTTTGTTGGCCTCATATATGTCTTCTTTTGTAAAGTGTCTGTTCATATCCCTCGCCGACTTTTGAATAGGTTTGTTTGTTTTTTTCTTGTATATCTGTTTTAGTGCTTTGTAGATTTCACTGGATGCCACCAGGAGAGTGTCCCATCTGCGGGATCCCCTGAGCAATTCCTTATCAAGTGCCCCAAGGCATGGAAGCGGCTCTGGGTGCTGCAGCTCCCCGACAGCCAGCAAGAAAGCAGCACTCAGTGCAAAGCTTTCTGCTCAGGTCCCAGCCCTGGGAAGGAAGCTCATTATCTGGACTAGGCCACTACTCACCACAGTGTAATCAGAGGGCTGTGGAAATCACCTGCCTGAAGGAGCGATCCTCTATTCAGGAACCTTGGACCTGTTCATCTCTGCCATGTGCTAGCTAGGTAACCTGGGCAGATCACTTGGCCTTTTTGGGCTTCAGTCTCCTCATCTGTGCAGTGGACATACAGATTTAAGTAAAATATTGTATATGAGAGTGTGATATGGTTCGGCTGTGTCCCCACTCAAATCTTGTCTTGAATTGTAGCTCCCATAATTCCCACGTGTTGTGGGAGGAACCTAGTGGGAGGGAAACCATGGGGGTAGTTTCCCCCTTACTGTTCCCTGGTTGTGAATAAGTCTCACGAGATCTGATGGTTTTACAAGACGCTTCTCTTTTTTGCTTGGTTCTCATTCTGCTTTGCCCACCACCATGTGAGATGTGCCTTTTGCCTTCCACCATGATTATGAGGCCTCCCCAGCCATGTGAAACTCTGAGTCCATTAAACGTCTTTTTCTTTATAAATTACCCAGTCTCAGGTATGTCTTTATCAGCAGCGTGAAAACGGACTAATACAAAGTGCTTGGCGCTTATCTCCTTCCTTCCTCAACTGTCATGTGTCAGAGGCTTATCCCGATCTCCAGTCCTCATCCTTGGCTGCCTTTGTTCCAAACTGACCCACTCCCATGCTCAGAGGCAGCCTAGGCTTGGAGGAACCCCAGGGCCTCCATTTAAAGGCTGCTTAATTTGTGTTAAAATAAACTTAAATTGAACCAAAGGTGAATGACCCAGAAAATAACAACCCCATCCGATGGGAATGGACGGGGTTATTGGGACTCTGCTGTCTGGATGATGGAATCTGACACACTGTGGCCATAGCTGAGCTAATGGAGGGTGATGGAAGCCAGAAGGAGGACTTGCCTTGACAAAATGCAGACATCCCCCGGTGTTTAAAAACCCAACAGCTAGGAGCCATCTCTGAAAGCCAAACTCGGCCTCTTCTCTCCCTCAGCAGTAATTTCTAACACAAATATTTGGAAATAAAATCATTAATCCTTTTTGCCAAGTTTAGTGGGAAGAGTTGGGGGTAAATAATACCATGACCAACATAAGACCCAGCAAAGAGTCCCACGCCTCACTCCCTACAGGAAGCGGCCTTGTGCAGCAGGGCGCTGGCGCCGTAGACGCTTAGCCCACACTGGCCAGTTCTCCAGTAGAGTTCAGGGGACCTCCTAGAACTCACCCAGAAATGTGGCCCTAGCAAAGCCCTAATGCTTGAGAAGAATAAGGGGAGAGAGGAGAAGAATTGAGAGTCAAGATGGAGTCACAGAAAGAACTCAGGACCTTCCTCCACGCCCCATGGGGGTAGAATCATGGTAGGCCTGAGAATCCACCCTGGACGAGGGGTCAGTTGCCCTGGGGAGTCGCCATCAGAAATTGCAGAGGCTGAGCAAGGCCTGCTGTGTGCTGGACAGAATTGGGTGGGCCCTAGGAAGGACAGGTAGGCACTGTCTCCTGGCAGGCCCCCAACCTGGGGAGGGGCCGAGGGAGGGTGGAATCAGAGAATGGCTGACATCCTCTCCAGCTGTGGACTCTGAAATGGCTGGGACTAGAACAGAATCAAGCAGGAAGGGAAAAAACAACTTGGATCTGAAAAGCAGAGAGAGAATTAAGAAAGTATCTCAGCCCCAGGCAGATTTTTTTTTTTTTTTTAACCACTAACAGGGCAATGAATAATTTATAGCCAAGAATGTTTGTGGGGTGATAAAATGTTGACAAGTCAAGAAAAACCTCTTAGCAGCCTAACGGGCAATCCGTCTTTAAGAAAGGTTTCAAATGCACAGCTCTCGAAGAGACTGGTTGAGGTTGTTTTCTTTCTCTCTTTTTTTTCTCTTTTTTATCTATATGGGAATTGGTGAGTGCTGAAATATGCCACACTTCAGCACAAACTTGGGCTGAATGATATCCTAGGCAAGAATTAAATCATCGCTTCATACAGCGAGAAATCAACACCCAAGCGAGGGAGACCCTTAGTGCATGCGGTGCAGGGGAGCTGGGGAGCTTCGCAGTGTTTAATGGGGCCTTGGTTTTCCAGGCAGGATTCGAAGCTCAGCCTCACCAGAGCAAGGGCATGACTCAGCCCAAAAGAACATTCCTCAGGGAAGCTCCAAGTGAATCCTCGGTGATTGCATGGCTGAGACCTTCTTGTCCTTGAGATGTGGGCATCTTCGTTAATATGCCCAGGTCCGGGTACCAGGATGATATTGCAAGGTCTTGGTGACAACAGTGGCGGAAGTGATGGCTGTGAAGCCAAGTGCCCTGGCAATTACAAGGTCAAGCTCATATCAAGCACTTGTCCCGTTCCAGGGCTAAGCTCCTGGCAAAGGGCCTCTCCTTTAGTCCTCATGTCAGCTCTCTGGCTGTGCCAATTAAACTGCCCACATCGTGGCTTCCCTCTCTGCTTCAGGAGGGCCCCTGAGAAATGGGAACTCAGGGAGGACCTGCAACTCTCTTAAAGGAAAGAGATGGTAGAAGCTGGCTCTGAATCTGTGTTATACCCCTATGACTAACCACCCTGTCACGGCCATCTGCTATGGTTACTAACTTAGTTTTGGAGGCTGAGTTTTCCAGAAAGCAGCAGATATTGGGGTGTGCCTCCTTGTAGTCTCATTTTCTCAATGAGCCCCTCCTAGCTGAGCCCCAGATGACCAAGGTTATAGTTGTAGGTGGAGAGCCAAGTCTAGACCAAAGCTAAGCTAAGGATACCTAGGAACAGATGTGGCTGGTGCCATTCATTAGAACTGTATTTGTTATCTGCTGCTGTGTAACAAATGGCCCCCAAACTCAGCAGCTTTAAAACAACAAATGTTTATCGCCACACAGTTTCTGTGGGTCAGGAATCCAGATGTACCTCAGCTCTGTGTTCTGGTACAGGGTCTCTTACAAGGTTGGCATCATGGTGCCTGCTTGGGCTTCTGTCATTTCAAGGTTCAAGTCGGGGAGGATCCAGTTCTAAGCTCATCTGCATGGTTGCTGGCCAGTGCAGCTCTGCTCAAGTCATGGGACTGCGGTCCTTAGGTCCTCACTGGCTGTAAGCAGGAGGCCCCCTCAATTCTTGGCCACATGGACCTCTCTATAGAACAGCTTACAACATGGCAGCCAGTTTTCCTCAGAGCAAGGGAGAGAGCAAGAGAGCAAGAAAGGTGGAAGCCAGAGGCTTTGCTGTGACCTCAGAGTGACACCCCATCACGGCACACACTTAAGAGAAGGGGGTACCCAGGGGCAGGAACACAGCAGATGGCGGCCTTGGGCAGCAACTGCACTCATAATCTAGCGTTATGTAAGAAAGTATGTAACAAAGCTTCACACAATAAGCACATCACATCTCTCACAGTTTCTGTGGTCGGGAATTCAGGAGCAGCATGGGTGTGAAGTTCTGTCTTAGGGTCTCTCACCGGACTGCAGTCAGAAGTCAGAGAGGGCTCCAGTCCTCTGAAAGCCTGTCTGAGGCTGGAGGACCCACTTTTGGGTGGTGTACTCACATGGCTGTTGGCGGAAGGCCTCAGTTCCTCTCCACATGTGCCTCCCCTTAGCACAGTATGGTGTTCCTCACAGTATGGTGTCTGGCTTGCCCAGTGTGCAGTCCAGGAGATAGAGGCAGAAGCTGCAATGCCTTCTGTGATGCAGCCTTGGAAGTCCCACCACATCACTTCCATGGTATTCTGTGGGTCCTGCCCCAGCACTTCCACAGTATTCTACTGGTTACATAGGCCAACCCTGTTTGGTGTGGAAGGGGACACCACAAAGGCATGAATACCTGGAGGTAGAATCATTGAGGCCATCTTGGAGATCAACTCCCACACCAACTAAGCAAGCCCAACACGGGATGGAATTCCAGGGTGCTGGAGCCGAGCCAAGAGGATATTGGACCCCAAGCCCATGCATACCACCCTCTCCATGGTCCCCAGAGTGTGATGGCCATCTGGGTCCCTTGTCTTTGCAATGTTCCCTCTGCTTGGCAGGCTATTCTCCCACAGTGGGCTTCCTCCAAAGCCTGACTGAAATGTTACCTCTAGTCCATACCCTCTCCCCGCACCCCATCCCACTCACAACATGGATGTCTCCCTCCACGGACCCCCATGCAGATTTGCGCATGCCCTTATCATCAGCCTTATCTCAGAATTTATCTGCTTACCCCACATGTCTGAAACTCCACATGGCCAGGGACCATGTGCTACCTGTGTCCTGAGCACCTGGCCAGGGTCTGCACATAGTAGGTGCACAGCCACTGTAAGATTGAGCCAAGTCAGTCTCAGTGAGTTTCGGGGCTGGGCTGAGACCACAGTGAAGGACCCAGCTTCCTGGGCCTTTCCTGCAGCTGTGGTGGGACCTGTAAGCACACATCTGGGGTGAACGCCTTCCCAGAGTCCCCCATCAGGCCTTAGCAGTGGGGCTTCACGCACAACACCAGGAAGGAGCCTCAACCCTGGCCGGAGATATCCCTGAGCTGCCAGTCCAGCTCCAAGAGATGGACATCTCCATCTCTTCATCCACAGGTTCAGTAAATGTCCCCAGATTCCCACCTGGTTCCCTCTCTGCAGCTGGACCCATTATAGACCGTGCCCCCAGTGCTCCACCAAAACTTAGTGTGGGCTCTGACCTATGGAAGGTCCTGGCAGGTGCAGGCAGGAGGAAGCAAAGTGCCCAGAATGGGGCTGAAAGTGATTGCTGAATGTATCTCACACTGAAGGAATTTACACTGCCAGAGTGCCTCACTGCTCCAGGGAGGGCATGGCCTCTCCCGTGCACAGGTGTTCTAAATGTCGGCACTCACTCAAGTACACATCAGTTACCTGAGCAGCACTGTCGCCAGAACTCCTTCAGCCCTGCCTCCTCCCCTCCTTCACTCTGATGGAGAGGGGGCTTTTAGCCCTATACCACGGCAAAGTGAGGCTGGGGGGCCCCACTCACATTAGCAATGGAACAATGGCTTGCCGGGAAGCTACTCCTGTCCAAAGAACAAAAGGTGACCGAGCTAAGACACAAGGGTGTCCACAGGCAGGATAAGAGTAGCCCAAGGGGCAAGGACAAGACAGAGCCAGAACGGGGAAGGAGGAGGAGCTAGAGAGGGAGAAGGAGGGCAAGGGGCTGGACCTGAGGGGCTCCAAAGGCTGCCTGGTAGCCACTGGCACTGGCAAGTCCCTGGGCTCTGGTGTGTTTTCCACTGTAGGCAGCTCCTTGGCATTGGTCTCTTTCCACACACCCTTCCACGTCTTTTCAGGACATACCAGGACATACCACATATTATGTGATTTGAGGTCCCTGTATTCATTTGTTTTTACACTACTGTAAAGAACTGCCCAAGACTGGGTAATTGAGAAAGGAAAGAAGTTTAATTGACTCACAGTTCGGCATGGCTGAGGAAGCCTCAGGAAACTTCCACTCATGGTGGAAGGCACCTTTTCCCAGGGCAGCAGGAGAACAGAGGGAAGTCCCTCATAAAACCATCAGATCTCATGAGAACTCACTCACTATCATGAGAACAGCACAGGGGAAACTGTCCCATGATCCAGTTACCGCCACCTGGTCCTGCCTGTGCCACGTGGGAATTATCACAATTCAGGGTGGGATCTGGGTGGAGACAGAGAGGCAGCAACCAAGCCCCGGCAGCCTGGAGTTCACAGGCTCTGTGGGGACTGGCTCCTTTGTTTTCATCTCCCACCAGTCATTCTAATGCAACCCAGATTTAAAAGTCCCTACATTGACGGTAAAGCAATTATTCAGCCCCAATTTTCTGACACAATCCCTATTTCCTAGAGCTTAGGAATGAAGGTAATTTATACTAAAATGTGAATCATTCCATTTTTCCACCTGTTAAGTCCTTGCGTGTAAATTCATTTACATATTTTAGAAACCTGTTGACCAATCTTATCCTCCAGTTTGGAATTTTGCAAAGTTCCATTACTGTACACTTGACTGTTGAGAAGAAGATGGAGAAGGTCATCTTCCACAGCATTTCCAAAATGAACCGTTCTCATGGCCTCTTCCAAATGAATCTGCACTGATCCGATTCATTTATTGCCTCTAACTCACGTCCTGCATAATGGCTTCAGAGTCTAAGGACAAGCTGGAGAATTAGGCCTGAAGATCCGATTCTTTACTAGCCCCTGTGGCCTGAATCTGGAGGCTCAGCAGTGCCTTGCTAGTCCTGGTCACATCTCTAGATGTATTATGGTCATTCCCTCTAAGCAAAACCCCACATGAGAGCAAGGGCCAAGCCTGGGTTTCCTTAGCAATGTGCACCCCCTGCTGAGCACCGTGCCTGCACACAGTGGGCACTCAGCACTAAGGCCCTTTGGGACCCTGCCCAGGGCCTCCTGGATGCCCGCTGCTCACTTGCTGTGTGCCAGAGCAATGCCTCACTCCTGCCAATGCAGGACACCCTCAGAGAGAAGCACACCTGGGAGCAGAATCCCACCATGCCTCATGAGGCAGCTCAGAGCACAGAACACCTCCACCATCATCGCCTCCAAAGCCCCTCAGCTGGCAGATGCCACCCAGAAGGACAATGGCCAGCAAATATCAGGTCACCAAAGGCATCTGAACTGGTGCGGTTTCTCAGGCTTGCCCTGGGAAGATCCATCCATCCTCACTAGCAGTGTCTGGCTCAGAGGCCTCACCTGCCTGTTCCGTGGATCAGGGGCCGTCATATTCTGCAACTGGCCCGTCTTCGTGGGTCATGGGCTATCCCTGAAATGTCCAGAGGTAAAAGAGCAACCCTAGCCCAAAGTGAAGGCAGGGCAGACCCTCACTGAATCTAGATCCTTGGTCTTCATCTCCCTCCAAGCAGCTGAGCTCACTGCCCCCTCCAAGAGAGACAAGGACCTTGATCCTTACTCCTGGCCCTAAAGCCACGACTCCAGACTGCGCCAGCCACACTCATCCCACCCTAGGAAGGGCCTGGCCGGCCTGCCTGCCTATGTCTCTCCAAATCTCTACAGACAGTTCCAAGCCAGGCTCCTGGCTTCCTCAGATCTGCCCCTGTGGGAGGCTTCCACTTTCCTGGAAAGCATTTGCCATTGTCAGGGATGCCCGCCACAAGCTGATGCCCGGCCCGGACTTGCCGAGGGAGAGCTGCTCCTCACCCACGGCGCCTCATGACTCCAATGTTCTCCTTAGAGTTCATCAAATGGAAACCCTAGTCCGCAGGTGGAAAAGCCTCTTAGGAGGTTAATAGCGAGTGGAAAGAGCAATAGATGTCATGATTTAATTCTTCAAGGATGGCTAAAGAGGATTTTCTGTTTACTAAAGTCTTCCCAGATAATTACTAACAGATAATTACAAAAACCTTCCAAATCAGGGCTGCCCCAGAAATGGCCACAGCCCCAATCCGCTTTGCCAAGCTAAGCTAATGGGTTGATTCCACGGAGAAATTCCACACAGGTCACTTTCTGGGAAAGACACCAGGCAGGAATTTCCACTGCTCTCTCTCTCTCTCTCTCTCTCTCTCTCTGTGTCTCTCTCTCTTCTCTCCTCTCTCCTCCTCCTTCCCTCAGTGAGGCCTGTTTCCATCATCCCTGGAATGCTCTCCCAGGTTGTGACCTGCCTCCCTGGAGAGGGACCACAGTCATTTTAGGCCAATGTCTCAAAGAGCCTCCTTTCCTCCTCGATCTCTAGTGAGCACACACAGGGCAGTGGGACATTCACTGTAGAGGAACAGCTCTGGGTCAGGCTTTGGTGAATGGGTTCAGAGGGACACCTGTGGCTTGAGTCTTCCCTTGGCTGTCTGGCAAAGAGAACGGCATCCTGAGTTTGGCGGGGAGGTGGCCCATAGGTCACCTAGACAGGAAGTTGGTCCCAGATCTTATGAAAAGAAAGGAACAAAGTGCGTAACCCATACAGCATGTGCACCACCTCGGGCCTGTCCTGCTCTCCTAAGAGGTCACTGGGCTTCGCAGTCAAGGACCCCCTCCTGCTCCAAACACACCCACCCCCACAGAGAAATCCAACTCTCATAGCACTGGCGAGTCTTACAGATTTCACTGAAATTTTCCTGGGAAGGTAAAGGAAGAGATGACCCTGCACATCTCAATGCAAAATGTCTTTAAAATCCCCTGTTAACATCTCCGTGTATTCTCCCAGCTCTCCTCCTGCTGCAGCTGTGCCCTGCAGGACACAGCTCTGCTCCTCCTCCTTCTCAGCCTCTGCTGCTCCATGGGCTTAAGTGGATCAGGGGCCTCACGTGTTGTCCTGTGGGCCAGGCACAGGACAGGCACGTCTGTCACAATCTGATTCTGCGATTGACTCACATGCATCACCGTGGCCTGGGGCTGTCTCTGCCCTGGGCCTGGGTCCTCTCTGCAGATGAAGATGTTCTTCATGATCGTCCAGTCCACACCATCAATACCACACTTGTAGGCCCTGTAGCACCCTTCAGAGTGGTCCTTCAGCTGCAAAATGGAGAGCTTCCTATCCCGAAGGCCTCCCACACTGTAGCAGGCAGGCACAGGGGAAGGGTTCCCCTACATTGAGCCAAAAGTGGATCCTCGGCCTTCGGAACCATCTAAGGCCCTTGGAGCACACAGAACACAGTCTCCTCTTTTCCTCTAATAAGTCTTCAAACATCGAACATGCTTTTTGCATCCTTCACTGAGTCAGCTTCTCTCCAGGTGGAAGGTGGGACCCTGGAGTCCTTCCTAACCTGCCAGGGTGCAGGTGCCCTCAACACCAGGGCCACCCTCACTGAACAGTCACCAGCTTGAGCTGCCCTTCTCCAGAGGTTGTGCCAGGTGGGCTGCTGGGATTGAGTGTAGTCCTGCCACGCAGAGGGCAGCAGGACAGCCCACCCATTCCCCCCCCCGGGCCCTGCCCCTGCCCACTTCTCCTCCCATAGGCGCTGTCCCGCCATGACAGTGAGGTCCCTGGCTCTTCAGGGCCTGTTCAGATGCAGCAACTGAGGCCTACTCAGATCAGTTCACAACAGTGGACTTGAACCAGGGGCATGGGAACACATCAAGTGTGGAAAGTAGAAAAGCTCCTCTTTAAAGTTCCCTTTCTTGTTACATTCTATGTCCTTGTACTTCAACCAAGATATCTGTGCCGGATGTGCTCACAGGCATGTCCCAGCTCTCCATTGCTTTTATCTGTTCAGAAAAGTTTTAAGTTGTTAGCCAATCAGGTTTTAGTTTAGATTGTGAGGTCTGGCTCTGGCCAGTGGAGATCAAACACAGCAGCAAGGACGACCCCGGGAGAAATATGTCTGTTTTCCTTTATTCATTGTACTCTCGTGGCAAGATGGCTAGCCAGAGCACCCTTCTTGCAGTCCAGGAAGTAAAAATTGTGTTGCTGAAAGATCCTTTGTCTCAGTGCTGATTTTTCTTTGTGGCACATCTGTTTCCAACATCAAGGAACCCAACAATTGGGGAAGTGTGGGTAAGGGCAGTGGGGACCAGACGCTGGCTAGAGGGAGCCACTGCCTTATCCAGTCCCACTCGCCCCACCCAGGGCTGTGCAGATCCTCGCCCCCTCTAGGGCCCTCCAGCTCTCATCCTCCATCCCTCCTGCAGATCTTCACCCCTGTACCTGCCTCAAACACTCCTACGTGCATGGCTGTCTCCATTCCAGTGCCACCATCCAACCAACCAATGTCTCTGATCCAATCCCAAATTCCCTGGAGATGAATCTGATTGGATTCCCCCCAGATCGAGCCCTGTATCTCATCCCATCGGTGGTTGCCCAGGAAGGGCTGGTACCAGAGATGGTCTTGAGGCCCTCCCAGTGGAGGGTGTGGGTATGCAGACCCCTAGGCAAGTACTGTCTAGACTGCCGACTCGATCCCTCCACCTCCCCACCCGCCCCTGCACTCACACAGTAGACCCCATACAGGGCTTGTCCCCTTCTTCCTGAATCCTCTCCTCCACCAGGATTGTCCCCCTCCCCAGCCAATTGATCTTGTTTTAATCCTAATTCTGGCTTCCAGTATAAATGCTCTCTCTCTCCATCCTGTGCTGTTCAAAAATCTGATGCCTGTGTCTGCTGGGTCCCTGGCTAAACTAAAACCCACAGGCCTAGCCCAGGCTGGACAAGGCCTTGGTAGGGCAATGGTGGTTTCCCACCCAGGGCTCCAGAACATGGAATCTGACCCACTGGACTGGGGACCTTGTTCCTGCCTCTGTTGCCCCCACCAGCCCTGCCCTTCCCACCACAGCCCTGCTCTCCAGTACCCACCCCTGCCTGCCTCCCAGCCCCAGCACGGTGCCCAGAACATCCGGACTCCCCAGTGGCTACCCCAGGCCTAGCCACTTTCAGGTGGCTCTGCTCCACCCTCCCTCAGACCTGGGACACACCTCTGCCTCGGAGCCTCCCTGGGGAACCTTCCTAGAAGACAGGAAAGGACATTCACTTCCACTCAAGTTATCCTGACATCAAACCCAGCTGCTCAGAAAGAGTAGGCTCCTTCACCTGGGAAGCAGTCCTATGTGACAGGCAGAATTAATGCCACTCCACGAGGCCTCCCGGAAGCCATGCCCACTGCCCACCAAGGGCCACAAGGCGTTCACAGGTCCTGAGAACGCACATCCTCCACAGCGCAGCTTCCCCAGCCAGTCCAGTGGGTCAGCTTCACAGATGCACATTCCATTCACGCCACACAGGAGGAGGAGTTCTCCCACCAGCCCGGCAGCTCCCAGGTTTCAGAAACCATTTCAGCCACCTTAGCAGGGCTCATTTTCAAGGTTTAGACTAACAGTTTCATGACCATATTTTTTAGAATTCTATTACTAATTCAGCCTTTATGTGGGGGGGGGGGGGAAGCCCAGCTTGATTTTCTAACTTAGTATTTCAAGAAGCTGGGTAAGACTTCCCTATCTGATGGCAATACGTAAATCATTACTCAGCACCTTGAAAGAATGTTCCAGAGCTCCAGAGGACTTTCTGGCCAGGAGGGTGTGCTGGGGAGCTGGACTCCTCTGACCACATTTTCCAGAAGTAACCCCTTGACCTTGGTCTGCTCAAGGTACCGTGGAGTCGTGCAAGGGTAATGAAGGGTCTGTGCTGGAAGCCGTGCGGGACACATGCCCTGGGAGGCTCAGGCCTCACTCCACACTCTCCTCTCTACCAGCGGGAGGCCCTCCAACCTCACCATGCCCTGGGGACAGACAAACGGCATGTGACAGACACCCCCGGTGCCCCTCAGGGCACCCACCCCAACCCACCTCTGGCTCAGCATGTTGGTGGCAGGTGCTGGCTGACCTCACATTCCCTGGTCCTGAAGGCACCAGCCTCACACCTGCATCCTCCCTCTCTAGGTACATGGGAGTCTGCCCAGGCCAAGCACGCACAGCTGGAAGTGTAGGGGTGAAGTCCCCGAGGGCAAACCTCTGGCCATGGGGGTCGTGAGCCAGTGGGTGAGCTGCCCTCTGCCCTCCTGCTGGGCAATTCTGTCCCTGCCCAGGAGGTCCCGATGGTGTCTAGCCCCAGGGCCCACAGCAGCCCTCGAGTTAGAGTTTCCTCCTTCCTGTTCCTACTCTTCCCACTCCCACGCCTCCACCTTTTGGGATCTGCTCCAATAGGCCACCTGTACCCAAGTCTCAGGCCTGGCCTTCCAGAAACCCAAACCAAGTTGCCATCTCTCTGCACGCCACAGGGCCACGGGGCCTCACGCAAGCCCTGCTGCTGAGTCAGCTCTCCATAACAACCTGTGAGAGGAATCAAGGAAGCTTCTGTGTTGTGCCTGGGAGGGGGGTTTGTACAAGAGAGTCACACAGCAAAACTGTCCTATGAATAGGGTTTCCTGACACGCTGGCCTGTCTCTGCCAGCCCCAAGCTGTACCTCAGGGAGTGCAGTCCCCTAGGCCGGCGACACTGAGCCCATCCAGCTGTCAGAGCCACCGCACTGGCTGCCATCCACGCTGCGATCCACGGGCTACGTAGGGAGGCCCAGAGAGGCCAGAGCTGGGCCTTGTCACTGGGCCACAGAGTTCCTTTACTGCAGTCACCGCCCAGACAGTCATTAGCCCCCACTGAGGCCTACAAGTGGCCCTATCAAGAAATGTGGGGTCATGATTGCTTTTGACTCGGTGTCTGACTCAGGGCTTGGACACGGTTCTCTCTGAGGCTGGAGGTGGGGAAAGGAAGGTTCCCACAGGTCCACATCAGAGCCTGGGACACAGATGGGGGCACAGCCTAGATCGGTGCACCCTCCTCCCAAATGCCCTCCAGAAGAGCCCGTGGGAAAGAAAAATCAGTCCCTCTGGGGACCCAGGAATTTGGACACATGTGTCCCTGAGCAGGAGGCAGGGGCAGCAGGAGGCCTGCACAGGAGGAAGGAGCCTGGCCAGAGGTCCTGAGCCCAGGGAACCCCTGTGGGCTCTGCCTGGCAATTCCTTTCTCCCTCCCAAAGTGAAATGAGGGGTTTGGGCAAGACCCCCAGAGGTCAGCCCAGCTCTGACAATTGTTTCCAAAAACACATGCCTAGACACCAGGTCCAGGACACAGAGACAGATTGGACTAGGCGTTCCTTGGTCTAACGCCCTTGAGAAGCCCTGCACACAGGAGGCCCCTCTTGAAGACTGACTTGGCTGAAGGCCCTGAGATGTCCTGAAGCACAGAGTCCTGTTTAACAAGTAGAGCCCAGACCCAGACTGTCCCTAACTTATGTGACCATGAAAACCTTCTTTCCAAGGACATCCCCTATTTCTAAAGCACACACTGAGCACTGACGGTGCAAGCCCCTCGACTGGCTGCTTCCAAGTTGCTCCAAGGAGTCTGTCTCCTTGGGACGCAGGGCCGAAAGCATCAGCATGAAAAAACAGGTGTCCCCAGATGCTGTGCCCAAGACAATGCTCTCAGGAACACACAGGGAAACACCTGAGGCCTTGAGTAGAAACTCATTTCCACTGGTGACTTATCTGCAGGTGCTCAGGGTGGAGGGGGAGCCTCAGCAGCTGGCCGGCCCTCAGCCATCAAGTCCCTTCTGCCACCGGGGAAAGCAAGGGCCGGCGGAAGACCTCCAGAGGCCAGCCCAGCTCCGACAATTGCTCCCCAAACCATGATGTCATTCTGAGTAAATGCAATCCTGACCCCCACATTACCTGGCAGGGCCATTGGCCTCAGCTTGTCCCTGAGAGGCCGGCCCCTCGGCCACTTCTTGGAGCCTCTCCTGAGCCAGGCAGGAGCCCAGGTTTGCCTCCTGTGAACATGGCTCACTTCTTCTTGTGATAATAATCCAATCAACAAACTGCCTTACCCAGGTTGAGCATGGTACCCTCACCCTAAAACCACCAGCAAGCAGCACTGCACACCCGGCTCCTCCTCCCAGATGCACTACCCCACCCAGCCCCCAGGCCCTCCAGCCTCACCTTCCCTGGCTGCCCCAGGAAATCCTCCTCGGCCTTCCAGGCTGTCCTCACTCAGCCCTCCCCATACCACCCTCGGCCTTTCCATCCCTGGAAAGGCCTTTTCACTCCTATTAGAGATTTTGCAGCTGTCACTGGATGCCCGAGGGTGCCAAGCTCTGTGCTGGGAATGTTTCCTTCATCTAAATCTCAACCATCAAAAATGTAACTAACGAAGTAACGTCCCAAGAAAGTGGCAGGACTGGGACCCACACCCAGCCTGCCCAGCCCCCTGCTTCCCTAGGGCACCATGAGGCAGGCAGTGGGACCATTAGCATGCAGTCTAACACCGCGCTTTTGTCTACAGGAATAGAATCCCGCATTAGCTCTACCTGCCCACAACAAGGTCACCCCTCCCTGCTCATCCTCCCCTGCAGCATTTCATTTTCAATCACCGCCCTCCCCACCCTTTCCCTACCTGATGGGAGAAATTCAGCCATCGAAGAGGCACGTGTTCATCCTGCATCCCAGGTGCTATTGGCTCCTCCCAGGCCCTCTCCAAATGAGCCTCAGGATTCCTTCCCAAGGCAACACAAAGGCCCCCTCCTGGGGCTGGGGTCTTCCCACAAAGGACAATACCCCACCCCCAAAGTAGACAGGCTCCAGGCCAGGTTGTCGCTATAGGATCCTCTAGCGTGTGCCTCCCGAAGCCCAGAGGGATTCCAGAGCCTGGATGGTAATAAACGTTCCCATAAATCATAGATTTCAGCAGGAGGGCATCAGCTCCCAGAGGCACACGGCTGCACAGCCCCTCCCCCACAGGCCACCTTCCATGCAGGAGGCTGCTCTGATGCAAGGTCATCCATGCAGCTACGGGGAATGGAACAGAGAAGCGGCAGGAGACATGGCGGGCCTTGAGCCCAAGTGATCTCTAAGGTCCTTTCCAAGGCTGATGCACAATCACTCTGAACATCTCGGAAGAAGAGTCTGCTAGCTCCAACACATGGTGACACAGACTTCTGTTCCCACCTGACATGGCTTGGCTCCGTGTCCCCACCCAAATCTCACCTTGAATTGTAATAATCCCCACTTGTCTTGGGAGAGACCCAGTGGGAGGTCATTGAATCATGGGGGCAGGTCTTTCCCAAGCTGTTCTTGTGGTAGTGAGTAAGTCTCATGAGATCTGATGGTTTATAAAGGGGATTTCCCCGGTACATGCCCTCTTGCCTGCCATCATGTAGGACGTGACTTTGCTCTTCCTTCATCTCTTGCCATGATTGTGAGGCCTCCCCAGCCATTGTGGAACTGCAAGTCCAATAAACCTCTTTCCTTTATAAATTACCCAGTCTCAGGTATGTCTTTATTAGCAGCATGAGAACAGACTAATACACCAAGCTTCCATCTCAGATGGTGTGAGCAGACCCAACCTACAAGCTACAAATAGAAATGCCAAAAAAGTTGATGGGCGTCTCCACCATGGAGAGTGCACCTCCACTCCCAACACACCAGCCTGCCCTTCTTCCTCCCTGAGTGGCTCATGGGTGGCCCATGTGGCCCTACTCTTGTTTCTGGAAGCACAGGCTTTGACCATGGGTGATGGTGAGTAAGTGCAACTCCAGGCACTTCCTGCCTTGTCTTTGAGTGACTGGCTGGTTAATTTGTCCCTGCCAGGCCACTCTTTGAGGATGGGGATCAAGTATGTCTACACAGTCCTTACTGGGAAAGGCCCAGGTGGGTGTGGGAGAGGGCTGACATAGCAGCCACACCTATCAGGAACATTCTCCAAGGCCTAGAAGAAGAACAAGTGCATCCTGATGAAGGGGAGGGGTTCATCCAGGGATTGCTGTTTACTAGCCACACCTAAAATTCAGTGTATCAATTAGAAATGCATTTAGCTGCAAGTAACAGAAAATCCAACTAACGGTGGCTTAAAGAAATAGGGATTTATTTTCTTACATTAAGAAGAAACCCTAAGGGAGGTGTCCCTGACATGCGTCTCATGGTTCAACAATCACGACTTCTAGCCTCCTCCTCACAATCACAACATGGCCAACATAGGTCCAGGAACCAAGAGTACATTCAAAGCAAGAAGAAGAGAAGGGAGCAACAAGCTGGCCCGAGTTTGCAAGGAGGCTGGGAGAGTGTTGAGATTTTTCATCCTCTGTGGCAGAAACTGGGGGTCACATCAGCCACAAACACAATGGGAGGTTCCTGGACCCGTGAAAGGCTTTGAAACCAGAGCAGGTACAGCAAGGGCACCCCCTGGGCACAGGCACAACGCATCAGGGAAAGGAGGAGGTCTGCAGCTGAAATAAGTCCACGATGCCTGAAAAGGCCATTCTGGATGTGGTTGGGTCAGGAGGTATGGCCAAAGGACAGCAACCAAGAGGGCAGGAGGACCCTCAAGGTTGGGTGACAGTCGGTTGAAGGACGCAGCACTGTCCTCTCCAGGGAAGATGGTTGTGGGGAAGGAAAAGGATCAACTCTCTCTTCTGGGACCATGCTGTGGTCCTGGAGGCCAGGGATGGAAGAGACTCCGGTTGTTTCACCCCATCTCTCAGCCCAGCACAGCTGTGAGCACACACCTGCTATCCAGAGCAACTCCAGTCTCCCTGGGTATGTGGTGCTGCTCAGAAGAGCCATGATAGAACCTGGGGAACCCTTGGCACTCCTTAACATACCTCCAAGGCAGTTCCATGGCCCAGGGGGCTTATCTCCACTGCCTGCCCCTCTCCTGAGGTTTGCAAGAACTTCTACCCCACCCTGCCCACTCCTTACTTCCCTCTCTTCTTCCCATTCCTCTCTCCTTTCCTTCTTCACAATCAAGATCTATCTTCAAACACCCAAGGGACAATTGCTCGGAAGATAGTAGAGATAACATTAGAGATGAGACAGCAAACTAAATATGCATGCCTACTTTTATTCCTTCTTTAAAGGCATAAACCTTGAAAAATAAAAGAGATTGGGAAAAAAACCAGCCACAAAATTTTGGAAGCTGGGAGGCAGATGGATGAATAGTCGGTAACTTGGTCAATCCAAAAGGCCCTGAACCTAGGCCCCCTGGGAAAAAAAGTGGGGGGAAGAACTCAATTTACATCCCACAACACTCAGAAGGCTCACAAATTAGTGACAACAGTGGTCTATGAAAAATAGACAGACAGAGCTAAAAACTGAAGGATTTGTTAAAAGCCCATTTAAAGGGCTGTTAGATGCCCTCCTCCCCAACTCCACACATCGTAGCTACTGCCCTTCCCTCCTGCTGGAAGGTCATTCTTTGGAGGGAGGCAAACTGGGGGTCTCTGCAGTGAGGAGTGCCAGTCACAGGCCTGGAATGAACTAGGCGTGCTTCATGCTAAGACAGCCCCCTACACACCCTCTTCTTTGTCTCAGAATATTGAGAGGAGATCCAGCCTCCAAGCAGAAGATTAGAAGGTCTCTATGTTGGAAATTTGATGGGTCCAAAAACTCAGACCTAAAGATTCCAACATCTGGAGTTTTCTAAGAAAACGGCCCAACCAGATCCATCAATAGTGAAGTCAACAGTGGGCAGGCCACACCCAGGTGCCCAGAGCTTCCGGTCAGCGTTTTAGTCCCCAACTCTTAACCCTGAGCTGATGGCCAAAGGTTGCCAGACATCAGAATAAAATCTCTAACAAGGAATACAAATAACAAAAAAAAAAAAAAAAGGAAAAGCAACTTGGGGACATTAGAGACTAAGCAAGGAGAAAAAATTCCTAAACTATTATTGTTATCACTAGTAAATTAAGAGAAGGCATTTCATTCCATACAACAGGAACAGAACACCATTTAGAAATGAAAACTAGAACATTTGGAAAACAAAGCATAGTGAGAGCTCTTGGAATTCAGAAACAGAATAGCAGGCCAGGCACAGTGGCTCACACCTGTAATCCCAGGGCTTTGGGAGGTGAATAGATCACTTGAGGCCAGGAGTTCAAGATCAGCCCAGGCAACGTGGTGTGGCCATGTCTCTACAAAAACACAAAAATAAGCCAGGCATGGTGGTACACGACTGTAGTCTCAACTACTTGGGAGGCTGAGGCATGAGAACCAGGGAGGTGGAGGTTGCAGTGAGCCAAGATCATGCCACTGCGCTCCAGCCTGGGTGGCAGGGTGAGACTCTGTCTCAACAAACAAAAAAAAAAAAAAAAAAAGAAAAAGAAAAGAAAGGTGAAAAGGTCACTCAGGGAGTTGAGGGTAAAAACAAAACTAAACAAAACTAAACAAACAAAAAAAAAGAAACAGAAGAAAAGAGATTAGAAGTGGTTGGAAAGGTCCAACATCTAAACAATAGGAGCCCCAGAAAGAGAACAGAGGAAGCCCTGGAGGAAATCATCTAACCCAATAAAGGAAGGGCATTTCCCAGGGCAGAAGGATACAAGTTTCCAGATTGAAAGGGCTCGTGGAGATTACAGCACGAAGGACAAAATTAGAGCCACACCAAAGTGCACCACTGTCATATTTCAGAACAGTGAGGATGCTGAAAGCTTCTGGGGGTCAGACAGGAAACAGCATACAAAGGATCAGGAATCAGAACAACTTCTCTCACACAGATGAATTCACATTTTCTAAAATTTTATGTAAGTAGAATCCTACATTATGTGCTCTTTTTTGCCTGGCTTCCTTTACTTAGCATAATCACTTCAAGATTCATCCACGTGGTCACACATATCAATAGTTCATTCATTTTTATAACTAAGTAGTATTCCATTGTATTGATATACCATAATTTGTTTGCCCACTCATCTGTTAATGGAAATTTGGGTTGTATGCAGCTATTGACTATTGCTTCAAATATTTCACAGTAGTCTCTTATGGGCATATGTTTTCATTTATCATGGGTACATACCTAGAAATGGAACAGCTGAGTCACAAAGTAGCTGTGTTGAACGTTTTAAGAGACTGCCATACTGTTTCCCAAAGCAGTTGGGCCATTTTACATTTCATCAGCAGCGTATGAGAGTTCTGGTTCTTTCGATTCTCACCAACATTTCATACAGTGAGTCTGGGAGTGGTATCTTATGCTTGTCTTAGTTTACATTTCACTAATAATGAATGATGCTGAACGTCTTTTCATGTGCTTATTTGCCATCCACATATATTCCTTGGTAAAGTGCCTATTAAAAAAAAATCTTTGTTCACCTTTAAATTAGATTTTATTACTGAGCTTTTAGAATTATTCATACATTCTACATAGAAGTCCTTGATCAAATGCGTGGTTGAAAATACTCTTCTCCAATTCTTGGCTTGCCTTCTCATTCCCTTACCGCATCTGTGGAAGAGCAAAAGTTCTTCCATTTGAACTTTAAATTATCAGTGTTTTAGTTTTATGGATTGTGATTTTGGTGTCATATCTAAGAAATCTTTCCCTAACCCAAAATTGCAAAAATGTCCTCCTATGTTTTTTTAGAAGTTTTGTAATTATAGGTTATTCACTTGGTCCATGGTCCATTTTAATGCTCTATATAGTATAAGAAATAGATTATGTTCCCCCTTTTTTTCCATATGGATATCTAGTTGTTCCATCACCCTTTGTTGAAAAGACTACCTTTTCTACACTGAATTGCCTTTTCATCTTTATTGAAAGTCAATTGACAATATATGTATGGATATATGTATGGGCCAATTTCTCAGCTCTCTATTCTTTTCCATTGACATTTATGTCTATTTTATTCCAATATTTCAGATTTCAGATTTCTATTGCTTTATGATAAAGCTTAAAATCTGATAGCATAGTTCTCCAAATGTTTTCTTTTTTTTTCAAAATTGTTTTAGCTATTCTAGATATTTTGCATTTCCACCTGATTTCTAAATAAGAGTCAACATATTGATTTCCAAGGAAATGTCACTGCAATTTTGATTGAGATGGAGTTCAATCTATAGATCAATTTGGAGAGAACTGACATTTCAACAATATTGAACTTTTTTAATCCACCAGAGTGATATAGCTCTCCATTTATTCAGGTCATTTAGAATTTCTCTCTGCAGTGATTTACAGATTTCAGTATACTGGTCTTTCATATCTTTTGTAATTTTCCTCCTGTGATAAGAAGAATATGCCCCCAAACATGCCTACATCCTGGCTTATGGCCTCACATCACTGTGACCCCTGCTTCCAAAGTCGTATCTCCATCTCTCTGAGTCTGACCCTCCCGCCCCCAACCTCCCGCTTATCTTGTTCCTCCCAATGATAATCCAGGATAACCTCCCCATTGCAACATCCTTAATCACATCTTCCAGGGCCACTTCCCCATGTGATGCACCATATTTACAGATTCTGATGATGCAGCTCTGCACACCTTTGTGGTCATATTCCTCCTATCACAGGAGTAAATCTTACAAAAGATATGAAAACCTACACTAAAAACTGTAAATCGCCAGGCGCAGTGGTTCATGCCTGTAATCCCAGCACTTAGGGAGGTGGAAGCGGGCTGATCACAAGGTCAGGAGCTTGAGACCAGCCTGACCGACACGGTGAACCCCGTCTCTACTGAAAATACAAAAATTAACTGGGCATGGTGGTGTGTGCCTGTAATCCTAGCTACTCAGGAGTCTGAGGCAAGAGAGTCGCTTGAACCTGAGAGGCAGAGGTTGCAGTGAGCTGAGATAGCGCTATTGCACTCCAGCCTGGCAACAGAGCTGGGCTCCATCTCAAAAAAAAAAAAAAACTGTAAATCATTGCTCAGAGAAATTCTAAATGACCTAAATAAGTGAAGAGCTATATCATGCTGGTAGAGTGAAAAACTCAAAGTTGTTGAAATTTCAGTTCATTTTTACCCTATTGTAAATGGAAATATTTTTAACTTCGATTTTCATTTGTTCATTTCTGGTATATGGAAATAAAACGTATTTCTATATACTGATCTTATATGCTGTAACCTGGCTAAGCTCAACTATTAGTTCTAATAGCTTTTTTGGAAATACTATAAGATTTTCTGCAGACACAAGCATGTTGTTTAGGAGCAAACACAGTTTAACTTCTTCCTTTCTCAACAGGATGCCTTTTATTCTTTGTCTTGCCTTATTGCACTGGCTAGAACTATTTACCTGAATCTAACATCGAATGGAGGTGGTGAAAGTGGACATCCTCACCTTATGTTGAACTTAGGAGGAAAGCACCTGTCCCTCACCACTGAGTAGGAATAATGTTGGCTGCAGGTTTTCTATAGATGACTCTATCAGGTTGAAGAAATTCTTTTCTTTTCCTAAGTATCTGAGAGTTGTAATCAGGAATAGATATAGAATCTTGAATTATGCTTTTTATTATTCCATTAAGATGGCCATATGTTGTATTTAACCAATGAACGGAGTAAATTACAAATACAGGTTTTCAATTTTTAAAAAACCTTGCCCCTCTACCTAGGAGGTTGAGGTGGGAGAATCACCTGAGCCTGGGAAGTTGAGGCTGCATTGAGCTGTGATTGCACCACTGCACTCCAGCCTGGGCGACAGAGTAAAACTCTGTCTCAAAAAAAAAAACTTCCTAGAAAAATCTTGCAATCCTGTGCCTTTCCAATATATCATTGAGATTATTTCTTTTAATCGCTGACAATTTTTGCACAAAAGAGGAATGTTGGTCTGTAGTTTTCTTTTCCTAAAATATCTTGGCTGGGTTTGACACGAGGCAATACTGGCCTCATAGAATGAGTGGGAAAGTCTGCCCCTCTCTTCAGTTTTCTGGAAGATTTGTGTAAACCTGGTTTCCCGTTGTCCTTAAACACTTGGTGTGGTTCATTTGCTGTGATTATTGGTCCGGGGTCTTCCATCTGAGCCAGATGTGGACGCCCCCCGTGCATTTGCTTTTCCAGCTCTCCTGGCACAGACTTCATCACCTCCAGCTCACAGCCCAGACTCTTGCTCCAGTCCTACAAGTTGAGGCTCCACATGGAGGATGTGCAATGGTGGAGGGCAGCCCTCAAACATGGCAGGCCCAGTCTCTAAAGAGAAAAGTCCCGAACACTCGGACTGTTTTGAACAGTTGGACGCTGAAAGAGGCATCACAAGCACTCACTCTCTTTACATCCTTTGGTCCAGCTGGAAAAGGCAGGTGCCCCTTCCTGCCAGGCCAGTGCCAAGGACCACTCTAGCATTCTTGTGGGCTGGTGGGATTTGGAGACTTAGAATTTAGGCTGAAATAAGTATCTATTGCTTCATATAAAAAGAAGATACTTAAAATACCCTGTGTTGCCTCTTGGCCTGAGAAGGAACTCAAGTCCCAGTCAATGGCTGCTGTCACGTGGCCAAATCCATGACAATTTAAGAGGATAAAACTTTTCACTCCCTGGCATATAGTAGATGTTCAATAAATATTTGTTAAATAAACTGGGGAACAGATAAATGAATAAATTAACAGAAGGATCACCTCCAAGATGTCCCATCTATAGGGGAGGGGGAATCCATGAGCTTTCCAAGGGGAGGCATGAATGGGCCCAGGAAGCCTGCCATACCCACACTCAGTCACCCCAAAAACAATGTATGAGATCTGTGTGGCTATCTGGATGTGAGCAGTTTTTAAATTGGCAGTGGAGTTCAGAAAAAGTTAAGACTTGCATCCTTAGGGCCTTCAGATGTGCTGATGAATAAAGAAGATAAACAATATTAATTTGCTTCCCATGGCCAAGTTTCCAGTTTACAGGGAATGGGGCAAGGATCAGACTCTCAGGACAGCCTTGATGTCTACATAAGAGGTCTCCCAATCTCAGAGCCCCACAGCAGAGCTTCATTTGCCATGTCTCCAAGTGCACGATTAGCCTCCCCAGGAAGCCAGCCCTAATGAAGCAAACCAATTATGGATCCATCAGAGGCTTACAGAGGGCCATTAGGCTTCACCACAGCCTGGCCAGTGAGAGGACACCAGTGGGAGGCGTGGAGCTCTCCTGGGGAAGGGCCTGAGCCTGGAGCTGGTCATTCATTCCCTTCAGCCCACTCGATGCAGGGTCTCACCTTCCTGGAGGAGTGGAGTGGGGTCAGGGGAGGCATACTGAGTGTTCCTCTGTGGCTGTCAGAGCAGAGAAATGGGAGCAGAGTAGGAAAGAGGTACACGGCTAGGCCTCCTGTCACTGTGCTCATCACCAAAGGGGACAGTATATTTCTGGAAGGCCATGGATTTTCTTCATTTCTATCAAATTCCAAAATTATTGAGACTGCAAGAAAGTACCCTGGGCTCTAAAAGAAATTTAAAATGCAGACACATCAATCCAACCTAAAGAACCAAACTGTGTTCTCCTATAAATAAAATAAAGGCTATAGACTGTGGAGGCTGATAAATGGCTCTCTGGGATGTGCTCAGACGCCCTGGAGTCCATTAGAGAGAAAAGGTGCCTGGCCTGACCACCTCACCCCTAACAGCCAGCCAGAACCTCAGTGAAGATGGCAGGACACATGCTCCAAGATAATTCACTGGAAACAGGCCTTGGCGTTGGGGACATGTCCACACTCCCTAGACAGACTTCTCTGGAGACAGAGGCTGTTCAGAACAAGAGGTGCAGGCAGTGGCCCTGGCTGTCAGCAGTATGCCCTCCTGAAAATTCATCCATTAACACTCCCCTCTGCTGGAGAGGTGGGTGGGAATTGGAGTAAACTTCCAGGAAGGCACAATGGAAATATACATTAAAAAGAATGTGTACATCCTTTGTGTCGTTAATCAATTGCTGTGTCACAAATCACCCTAAAACTTGGAGAATTAAAACGACAAACATCATCTCACAGCTTCTGTGGGCCCTAAATCCAGATGCAGCTTGGAGGAGTACCTCCCTGTCAAAGTCCCTCACAATCGCTCAGCAGGGCTGCAGGGCTGCAGTCTCGCCTGAAGGCACAACTGTGGGAGAATCCTCTTCTAAGCTCACTCGCATGGTGGAAGGATTCATTTCCTCCTGCGACTTTGGACTCAGGGCCTACGTTTCCCCAGGCTGTTGGCCAGACCTCCTTCAGTGCCTTGCCATGTGGACCTCACCATAGGGCAGCTCAGTCAACTCTTCCCAAGTCAAACAGGCAAGAAAGTGCAAGCACAACGCAAGCCTGTTTTTTGTGTCCTAATCTTGAAAGTGACATCTCATCACTTTTGCCTCGTTCTGTTTATTAGAAGCAAGTCACTAGATCCCAGCCCATACTCAAGGGGAAGGAATTACGCAGCCCAGGAATACCATCTGGTGGGGGTTACTGGGGGTTAGCAGTTGCCTCCATCCCCTGTAGCCCCTAAGCCCACTTACTGGAAGGGACCCTAAAAGAAAGAACCATACAAATACAAAGATGTACAGTGAACACTGCTGTTTAAGACTGTGTACAGTTGAAACCCATCTGGGCTGGAGGATTCAATTACAACATATCCATGTGACAAAATATCAGACAGTTACAAAACCATGGCATGGAAGAATATGTAGAACATGAGAAAACACTTGTGATGTAATGTTAAGTTTAAAGAGGAGAACACAAAACCATACACAATATGGTATGAAATTCAGACATGGAGAGAAAATCATACAAGCAGAAACAGCTACTTTTTAACAGTTCTGAGTGTCTCTAAGTAACAGGACTGTGCATGATTTTCATTTTCTTGTTTACACTTCCTTGTGTTTTTAGAATCTTCTATAACAACCATGTATTAGTTTTACAATCAGAGAAGAGACTCTTTGGGGAAGATTTACATTCCCTGGTGGTGTTAAGCTTCCTCCCCATACCTAAGTGGCAGAATAGGGTGAAAGATGGAGCAGAAGCCAGGCCCCTAAGTCCACAGGGCAGCTAAACAGTGCCCCCTGGAGACTGAGGGAGAGAAGATCAGGCCTCACTGCTCACCGAGAAGACACAGCCCTGTCTATGAAGCACAAGGACGCAGCTTGGCAAACAGACACACCCTGGGTTAACCTAGAATATGGTGCCCCATCTCCGGACAGACACAGCCCCAATCCAGGATGCACCACCAGCCAGCACAGCAGGGGCCGGACTTCAGCCCCACCTACCTCCTCAGCCAGATGCCCTTGTTCTTGCCTCACCAGTCCTTACCTACCTCGAGAGACCCCCAGCTAGATGGGCCTCAGATCCCGAATGTGAGCCAAGGGGGCAAAACTTGAGTTCTGGGCATCAGGAGCTCACACATCTCTCCCCATGGCTCACCGGTCCCCACTCCTGCCCACAGGCAGCCGTCAGAAATGGCATCATTCATAGAAAAGCAAGAAAGCAAAGGGCCAGAGCATGCGGACCAGTCTCTAAGCCGTGCTCCAGGGTGCTCTGCACTCCGAGCTGGACTCATGCCTGTGTCTGACCTCAGATGTCAATCCTCACTTGCATGTCCTGCTCCTCGTCCCAAGCATGTGCCCGGCTCTGCCTGCGGGACTTCCCTGACTCTGGGTTGGACCTGCACTTCCTCTCCCATTTCTTGCTTCCTCCATGCAGAGTACAAGTTGCAATTGAGCAGGCTGCTCAGTCATTCAGACTGTCTGCATGTCCCGAGTGTTTGTGAGCCCCTCTGTGCCAGGTGCAAGGTGAGCTTTTCACGTGTGTTATTTCAGGCTCATCCTCAGCGGGCATTATTAGCCCTAATTTGTCAAGGAGAAACCTGAGCCTCAGGAAAGGCGGTAAATGTTCTGAGGCCACATGGCCAGGAAGCGCAGGGCTGGGCTGGGGATTGAGTCTCTTCTGACTTGTCCATGATACCTCATCATGTTTGTTCCACAGGAAAAAGAGGAAAAACGGAAACAGGGCTGTGTGTTAGAAAACCCACGGGTTTTATTCCACTTGTGAATGACATGTAATAATTCAAAAGCAAGTTCGAGGGGATGGAAAATCCCAGCTTGCTGTGTTTCCAGGGACTGGGAGAACTGAGGAGGCTAACCTGACCGCCGCCGGGTCATGGGGACCTGAGACTGGTCCTGCCACAGCCACCAACAAGCTGCTGGCAAAGAGCCTTCTGTGGCTCCAGGACAGGCGACCTGGATTCTTAGTTAGGGATACAGGAAAGTTCACCCCCACAGAAGGTATGGCTTTTGGGACACACAGCAGCCGCGGTACGGCCAGGCCACTCCCCTGGCCATTCTGGCCTTGCCCCATCCACAGGAAGAGCTGCCAAACCTCCTGGGATGCAGACCCAGTGGCTGAGGTGCCCATGGGCCTGGCTGAGGCAGACAGGTAGCATCCCTCCCTGCAGGCACTGGAGGGGGCCCCGAAAGAAAGGGAGACCCTGCCATTTCATTGTTTGGGTCAATGAAAAATGTCCGGTGACCCAGCATGGCAAGAGGAGGTCACATACCTTTTGTACAGCCTTAGAGATGATCTACCAAATGGCACCACCGTCTTGGCCTCCCAGCAGGCACTGGGCTGGGAAATGGCCATGGGCACAGCCTGGGTGCCCTGAGGGAGGACGGGGAAGTGGGGAGGGAGGGAGGAGAGGTGGATTGCGACGTACAGGCCATGTGAGGTGTTTCTGCCCATGTTATCCCATTGAACTTCCTGAAACCTTGGGCATTCCTTGTCTCCCCATTTTCTAGAAGAGGAAACTGTGACCCTGAGGCAGGACGAAGCCTTCCCAAGACCACACGGCCAGTGGGAACTGGGCCTAAATACAGGCCCCTGAAGGGATGCTCCTTTCCCAGCAAGCCCATCACTCTCTTCTGAAGAAAGATTTCCAAATTCCCTCAGGGACAATCTTCAAATATGCTGCCTGCCCTTGAAAGGCACTGCTCAGGCCTCGCTCACCCACCCCAGCATCCACACGGGCCCTGCTTCTCCGATCCTATTTCCTGGTGGCGGGGCCTATGCAGGGTCAGTGACTCCAGAATAGTCCACAGCAGCTGCCCCTCCAGAGGACTTGGCTTACAGGTGCCAGGTGCAGGCAAAGGCATGGGCAATGGCTTCCAGCCAGGGATCGTTGCACTAGGCCTGTCTTGCATTGATATAAAGAAATACTCAAGACTGGGTCATTTAGAAGAAGACATGTAATTGGCTCATGGTTCTGCAGGCTGTACCGGAAGCCTAGCGGCATCTGCTTCTGGAGAGGCCTCAGGGAGCATCTAATCATGGCTGAAGGCAAAGGAGGAGCAGGCACTTCACACAGAGAATGGGAGCAAGAGAGAGAGAGTCGGGGGACGTGCCACACACCTTTAAATGCCACGTCTCAGGTGAACTCAGAGTGGGAACTCACTCATCGCCAAGGGGCGGCCCAAGCCATTCATGAGGGATCCACCCCCTGATCCAAACACCTCCCCCTGGACCCCACCTTCAACACTGGGGATCACATTTCAACAGATCTGGAGGGAACAAGCATCCAAACTGTCTCACTGGGTCCATATTCCAGCTGGAGCGAGGAAGCCGGGGCTCACCTGGGCAGTGCTGCACTGCCCCCAGGAAGGCCCAAGCCCTCGCAGGATGCCCCAGTGCCACAGTCGCAGTGCCCATGCCTTCACACACCTCCTCGGCCATTCCCTCGGGCCCTGCGTTCTCCCATGCCTCTAGGTTTTAAAAGGCAACTGCAGATTCATTTTTTTAGGAGACCGTTGCCTTCTGCATCTCTGAGGATTCGGTAAGAGGAGCTGAAGCCACAGGATCCTTATTTGGTGAACTCTGATCGCTAAAGAATGCACAGCCCTTCCCTGGGGTTCATGCTTCCACGGCCTCTCCTAGAGAGCTCTGAGGGGCGCTGTGGCGACACTCCAAGCTCGGCACCCGGCCCTCAAGTCATGGCGAAGCCCAGTTCTCTGCTCTCCAGGAAACCAGGGACTCCCTAAGGAAGTCACCTGGAGCCAGGTACTGGGCTCTCTGCCTGCAGTGTTGCTAGACATCCTGCAGTAACCCTAGGAAGTAGGTACTAACGATTATTTCCATTTTATGGACGAGGAAACTGAGTCATAGAGAGGGGCCAAGTAACTTGCCCCAGGAACTCCACAAGCCAGGACTGGGCCCTGGCAGTCAGAGCCTGTGAACTTAACCCCCGGGCTCTGGTGCCTCCTAGTGCCCTTAGCGCTCAGCCTCGGAGGCTCAGAAAGAGACTGGCCACCCGACGTGTCTCACAACCAGCCTGTGACCACGCTGGACCCAGGACCTGCATTCCCTTCTAGATGAAGATCTGGGGGGTACAAAGGAAGAATGAGGGGTTCAAGGGCATCAGCAACACAGACCTGGCAAAGAACCCAGTGTCCCACTTACGGTTTTTGGTTTTTTTGTTTTTTTGTTTTGTTTTGTTTTTTCTTTTTTGAGATGGAGTCTTGCTCTGTCTCCAGGCTGTAGTGCATCTCTGCTCACTACAACCTCCGCCTCCAGGGTTCAAGCGATTCTCCTGCTTCAGCCTCCTGGTAGCTGGGATTACAGGCATGCACCACCACTCCCAGCTAATTTTTGTACTTTATTTTACTAGAGACAGGGTTTCATCATGTTTGGCAGGATGGTCTCATGACCTTGTGATCTGCCCACCTCAGCCTCCCAAAGTGCTGGGATTACAGGAGTGAGCCACTGTGCACAGCCATGTCCCATTTATGAATCCTCATTACGGCCCCATCAGAGGAGGCCGAAAGCACCAAAAGTGCCCAGTAATCTCTGAGTCAGCACACCCTGGCTCATGTGTAAGGTAGCAGTTTGCAGGGGCAAGGTCCTGTCAGTGATGAGCTAACCTGCAAGGAGGCAGAGGACGTGAGAAGCTGTCTGGACCCCTGCTTGCTCCATCTCATCTTTGCACAGATGGGGAGGCTGAGCCCTAGAACATCCAAGGTCACACAGCTGGTTAGGACACGTCCCACTCTCTCCTGTCACCTAATAAGGACGGCTGAGGTAGGGCATGGGGTGGATGCACTTGGCTGACTCCCCAGGGCTCTGGTCCCTGCTCAACCTTTAAATGGCTCCAGGGCCTCAGGGCACCCTCTTTCTCCTCCCCACCCTTCATTTCTCCATCTGTAAAATTATTCAGGTTAAACTGAATATTGCTGCCACCTTCAGCCTCAATGCCCGCAATTCCCTTTCAGCCTAAAAGGCTGCTGGTTCTGGACCCAATTAGGGTAAATCAGTTTCCGACAGTGCCCATCTCCCTCAGGCTCGCTCTCCCCATCCCACTCCCATCTGCCTGTCAGCCTCCAGAGTAACCACTTACTGAATTACCAAGGAGGCCATCAGATCAAGAGCGGAGGAAATGGCAGAAACCAATCTTAACAAAATGCATTTGAGCTCCAAATAAGGCTCCATCCCCTTCCTGCCGCAGAGTTTATCATTTTTTATTTAAGCCCAGTGCAGCGGAACATACGGACAGCAGCTTGCTTCTGTCTTGGAGAGAGAATAACAGGGCCCAGACACAGGCTGACCCCAGGACAATGGAGCAGCCCCTACTCACTGTGATGGGGGCGCAGGCATAGGAGCCCCTCTGCTTTCCTTCCTGCAGGCCTTCCGTGATGCCTGAAAACTCTGTGGGAGCAAGACTTTGTGAAAATTACAACGAAGTCATAGAAACAACAGGAGCAGCTCCCAATTCCTGCACACTCACGATGTGCCCAAGTCAGTCCTAAGCATCAAATGTTATCACATTTAATCTCAGGGCCGTGGATGCCGTGGCTACCTCCATTGCACAGATGAACAAACTGAGGCTCAGAAGGATGAGTACCTTGCCCAAGGCCACCTAGCAGCCAACCAACAACAGAACCGGGCTTTAAATCTGATCTGACTGTGTATCTCGTGCTCCCAACCTCACCGCTGCCTGTCTTTCCAAAGACGGATGGGGTTAAGAGTCTCTGGGCTCAGACAGCAATCTTCTAGAAGGCCCCTATGAAAACTGAAACCATGCATTTTTTAAACAATCAGGGAGATTTGACTCTGGACTAGATATTAGGTGATACCAAGGAAACACTTAGGATGATAGTGATGCAGGCATGTAAGGAGATGCCCAGGGTTTTAGAAATGCCTGTTGCATTCTGCGGCGATGAGACCTTGTGTCTGGGGCTTGCTGTGAACTCATTCAGGAGACAGAGAAAGCAAATAGGGCAAAAATCTTACTGACTGTTGAATCTGGGTGGCAGCTCTATCTCTACTTTTGAGTATATTGAAAATATTGTTATATATTTTAAAACCCACGCAAAACAATACTAGTATTTAGGAAACGCAAACCAAAACCACATGAGATACTACGTCACACTCGTCATGATAGCTGCTATCAGAAAACAGAAAATAACAAGTGTTGGCAAGGGTGTGGAGAAATAGAACGCTGTCCACTGCTGGTGAGAGTGTAAAGTGACCACTATGGAAAACAGGACAGCAGTTCCTCCAAAAATTTAAAATAGAACCACCATATGATCTAGCAATACCACTTCTGGGTACACATGCTCAAAGGAATTGAAAGCAGGGTCTAGAAGAGATATTTGTCCATGCACATTCCTGCCAGCATTATTCACAATAGCCAAAGGGAGGGAGAGACCCATATGTTCATCCGCAGAAGAACAGATAAACAAAAGTGGCGTATCCAGACAATACAATATTATTCTGCTTTAAAAAGGAAGAAAACTCTGGGCTGGGTGCAGTGGCTCACGCCTGTAATCCAGCATTTTGGGAGGCTGAGGTGGGCAGATCACAAGTTCAGGAGTTCAAGACCAGCCTGGTCAACTTGGTGAAACCCCATCTCTACTAAAAATACAAAAATTTGCCAGGTGTGTTGATGCACGCCTGTAATCCCAGCTATTTGGGAGGCTGAGTCAGGAGAATCGCTTGAACCCCGGAGGTGGAGGTTGCAGTGAGCTGACATCACCACACCATTGCATTCCAGCATGGGCAATAGAATGAGACTCTATCTTAAAAAAAAAAAAAAGGAAGAAATCTCTGACATGTGCTACAACACGGATGAACCTTGAAACCTTGAAGACACTCTACTAAGTGAAATAAGACAACCACAAAAAACCAAATGCTGTACAGTTTCACTTACGCGAGACATCTAGAGAGGTCAAGTTCATAGAGACAGAAAGTAGAATGGCAGTGTCAGCGGCTGGGAGAGGTGAGAAGGGGAAATTGTCGTTTCGTGGTTATAAAGTTTCGGTTTTGCAAGATGAAAAGCTTCTGGAAATTGGCTGTGTAATGATGTGAATGCATGCAGCACTGCTAAAGAGTACACTTAAAAATGGTTACGACGATACATTTTTTGTTACGCATATTTTACCACAATTTTTAAAGGAAAACACACACACCAAAGCAGACCATGCAGCGGAGCCATAAGGGCCCATGTGAAAGCTCTCCAAAGACAATTTTCAGTTGAAAGAAGCAAATGCAGAGCCACATGGTTTTGTTGAGGCACAGCAAAAACACTCAGGAAACCGCGAGCTGTGGTTATCTCTGGGTAATAAGACTGGGGTGGCCAGGAGGTGAGAAACTTGTATTTTTTATTTTTAATCCTTTTATGCTGTTTCAAGTTTTTCTTTTCTTGAGACAGTCTCACCCAGTGGCTAGGCTGGAGTGCAGTGGTGCAATCTCAGCCCACTGCAACCTCTACCTCCCAGGTTCAAGCGATTCTCCTGTCTCAGCCTCCCGAGTAGCTGGGATTTCAGGCACATGCCAACTTGCCCAGCTAATTTTTGTATTTTTGGTAGAGACAGGGTTTCACCATGCTGGCCAGGCTGGTCTCAATCTCCTGACCTCATAATCCACCCTCCTCAGCCTCCCAAAGTGCTGGGATTACAGGCATGAGCCACCACACCCAGCCTGTCTAAACTTTTCAAAACAGAAAGCAATGTCTATACATTACTTTGGTGCTAAAATGAGTTTTCATTTTTTTTTTAAAGCAACTGCGGTCTCTGGGACAGAAAGTCATCGTCAACCCCAACAGGTGAGCAATGACTGTGGGGTGGCTGTGCCCTGGCCTCTGTGCTGCAGAATGGGGAGGGGAGCTCTGTTTTCATTAGGGGCCTTAGAGGTGGGCATGGGAGGGATGAGGGGACAGGGTCTGAGAAACCGCTTGAGGCATCACTGGAGCCTGGGACGGCATGCAAAAGGAAAGGGCTCTGGTCAGAGATAAGAGCATGAACAGAGAGGAAGGAGGAGCCCCTGGGGTAGCCCCTCACAGATTCGAGCAGCAAATCTGTAAAACTGAGGCACAGAGAGATGGAATAACTTGCCCAATGTCACCAAGGGAGTAAGCAGCAGAGTTAGCCTTGGTTCTGAGATCTTCCCTAACCACCATGCCATGGGGCTTCTCAGTGGAGACTGAATGACAGAAGACACGGAAACCCAAACCAGCAGCCTCAGGCATTAAAGGCAATACCTTGTTTCACGCAGCTGAAAAGTCAGGCTCAGCGGGATCCAGGTGTTACGGTGGTAGGTAGAGCTCACCTCTTTCACCTCACTCGGCTTTCCCCCAGGTCAGCTCCATTCTCAAGAAGACGTCCTCCAGCAGGTGGAAAACATGGTCCCCAGCGCTCTACGCTTAGCTTCTACCAGCCTGTAGCCCCCACAAAGCAACAGCGACTCTTTCCAGTAAAACTCCCAAGATCGTGTCTCACTGGCCGGGCTTGGGCCATATCCCTATTCCTGAACCAGTCCGTATGATTTGAGGGAGGCAGGGGTGATGGAGTCAACCACACAACCCCACTCAGAGGAAAAGAGGGTGGTTTCTTCAAGGGAAAATTAAGGGGCCATTTCCAGAGAATGGATGACAGCAACTGGCCAGGCAGAAACATCAGTGTCTCCTCTGAAATGGAAGCAGAATTCTGCCAGCCACGGCCAGATGGAACAATTATGATCACTATAAGGAGACTCTGAGAGACCTAAATTCACACAGAGGTTGGCAGGACGTCACTAACATGCCCGGGTCTCAGAAGGAACCAGGAAGGAATGTAGCTTTACAGCCACGAGGCCTAAATCCCTCCCTGATTCTGGTACTCACTGGCCACGTGGCCTTGGGAAAGTAAGCTACTGGACGCGGCATTAGCACCCTCATCTGAGAAACAGGACAACAAGGCCTTGCTGGTGAATCGCAGTGAAGACTGAAAGTGGGGGCCGGGCACAGTGGCTCACGCCTGTAATCCCAGCACTTTGGGAGGCCAAGGCGGGCAGATCACAAGGAGTTTGAAACCAGCCTGACCATCTCTATTAAAAATACAAGAATGAGCTGGTCATGGTGGTAAGTGCCTGTAATCGCAGCTACTCAGGAGGCTGAGGCAGGAGAATCAGTTGAACCTGGGAGGCAGAGGGTGTGGTGAGCCAAGATCACCCCACTGCACTATAGCCTGGGTGACAGAGTGAGACTCCATCTCAAAAAAAGAAAGAAAGCGGGGAGGTCTGTGTGGCCTGGCCCGGTCCTTGGCACACATTAGGGCTCCATCAATGGGTTTTAGGAGGCCTCCTGTCACCAGATGTCTGCACTCCTGGACAGCTCTGAGGGCATCTGAAGTGAGGTCCAGAGCACCTTCAAGAAGGCATTTCCTCTCTGCTTTAGCTGTTGGCAGACTCGAACAAAAGGAAATTAAATAAAAGCCAATGCTGGAACTTTCTTTAATCTTTCCCAGGGCAATTGACTCAGCAGCGATAAAAATGCAAGGAGAATCAGTCCCACCAAGCCCCTTGATGTCTAAGATGAGCTCAGGGTCCCTAGGCCTGCTGCAAGGCCCCACTGAGGCTTCCTGGGATGCCCGGGCTGAAGGCCAGAGAAGAACAGGGACGAGGAAGCCATTCCCCACGGCAGCCAGCCACCAGTGCCAGGGCTTGCCCAGCTCCAGGCTCGGCACTCGGGCCTTGCTCGACTGGGAGATTCCATGCACAGGGTTCTGACTTAGCGGCGGCTGCCCTGCTGAAGCGCTCTGTCACTGTGAAAGGCCACACTGATGGATACCAAAGTGGGCCCCATGGGACCCACAGCCCTTGGGGTGCTAGCAGGTATGTGGTACACTCCAAGCAACTTAAATTCTGAAGAAAATGTGGCTTAAAAATGTCAAGAGGCAGGCTGGGCGCAATGGCTTATGCCTGTAATCTCAGTACTTTGGGAGGCTGAGACAGGAGGATCACTTGAACACGGGAGGCAGAGGTTGCAGTGAGCCGAGATCACACCATTGCTCTCCAGCCTGGGCAATAAGAGCGAAACTCTGTCTCAAAAACAAACAAACAAACAAAACTGTCAAGAGGCTGGGCACAGTGGCTCACACCTGTAATCCCAGCACTTAGGGAGGCTGAGGCAGGAGGGACACTTGAGCCCAGGAGTTCCAGACAAGCATGGGCAAAGAGGAGACCCCGTCTCCACAGAAAATCTTTAAAATTAGCTGAGTGTGGTGGTACATGCCTGTGATCTCAGCTACTTGGGAGGCGGAGGCAGGAGGATTGCTTGAGCCCAGGAGGTCAAGGCTGCAGTGAGCTGTGACAGCACTGCACTTCAGTCTGGGTGGCAGAGCAAAACCGTCTCAAAATAAAAATAAATAAAAAATTTAAAATTTAAAAATGTCAAGGAAACCTCCCTGTGCACAAAACACTAAATAATACAAACCTCCCCTCTTAAAACGTTCAAAACGTGTCAAGAATCGTGTCATTGCCGACCTGCTGGCTGAAGGAGCTGTGCTCAGGGCGTCCCGCCCCGCCTGCGTCGCACCACGAAGCCCGTGAAGAATCACGCCCGGTCCTTTGTGCTGCGGGAAACAGGTCTTGAATTATTCACGTTGTGAATGACACCGTAACTTACAGAATGGATGCTGCGCGTGAAACAGACGCACCCTGACTTTAGAACAGGTGGCTGCTCGCGAGTGCTCTTAGCACACCACTGGCTTCCGTAAAACATTGTGGGAGGGAAGAGGAGCCGCGGGAGGGGGGAAAGACGATGGCTCCCCCCGACGGGGCCGCAAACCACAGCTTGCAGGCCAAAGGCAGCCCCGCTCCTGCGTGTGCCAACAAAGCCTGATGGGGACGTTGCTGTCAGTGTGTCCAGGGCTGCCTTGACACCACAACAGCCAAGCTGAGCAGCTGTGACAGAGCCTCAAATATTTACTAGGTAGGCCTTTACAGGAAAGTTTGTCAGGGCAGGCTTAAATAAAGCCCAGCAAGCTTCTTCACTGCAGGACTTCTCAGAAGCCTTAAAGTGCTATTTATTCGGGAATATGAATCACCACCAAAGGGATTTCCCAAACTCCTTAGATGACAAATATTCTCTTCCTCGGGGCATCTCACAAGGCCCTGGTGTCCTCGGAGTGGTGGCCATACGGGCCCATCTGAGCAGGGCGCAAGGGCAGGGTCTGGGAGGAAAGGGAGGCCTTGAGGGGTCCCTCCAGCCTGGGGGATGCGGAGGACAGCTCTCAGAGTCGTGACCTGCACTTCCACCCCGCTTCACCAGCCATGAGCTCTAGGTCGCCTCCAACTTCGGCCCCACTCACTGAAGCCAGAAGGAAAATGCGGCCCGTGGCGAAGGCACAGGCCAGCTGCCTGGAGAACCAGAAGCAGTGTCCCCTCAGAGGAAGCTTCACCCTCAGGGTCAGTCCTCCTGCCAGCGGATGGTCACAAAACTGGAAACATTTACCAACAGCACCCTGACCACTAACTCATTCCCCCTTTAAAGAAACAAATGGGGACACATACCCAGACACGAGTCCTGTCCACTCAGTGCTGTCCCCCCAACCAGGGTCTCAGCCCTGGGGCACTGAGCCGGCCGAGGACTGGCCCAGCAAGTGGAAGCCACTGCTTCTTCCTCTGGCCTCAGGCCTCCGGCAGTCCAGGTGCCTCCCTGCCTCCCTCCACACCCCGCTGTGTCCGGCCAGCCCCTTCCCAGCTCCAGGCATGGTCAGCACCGCAGAAGCCCCTGCTTGCACCACGCACGGGCTCAGAAAGACCCTGTCTCTGCTCTGGAGGGTTTCTCAGCCCAACTGAGAGGAACCCTGGAGGGACAGGCAAAGTGCTACGAGAGACAGGAAACCCAAGAGAGCTTCCTGGAGAGTGTGGCTCCGGAGATGTGCCTGGCCAGGGTGTGCTAATGAGGGAGAGTGCAAGGGCAGAAAGGCATTTCAGAGGAGGAGCAGCCTGCCCCAGGCAGGGAACGGGAAAGCCCAGGGCATATTGGAGTGGTATTTTCTTTTCTGTGTCTGCCTGTTAGGAGAGCCTCGGGTGGGTGGCCTGGTTGGGGCCAGGTGGCAGCAAAGGGCCCTGCATGGCAGGACAGGAGTCCGCCAGCAGCGAGCCTGCTGACACCTCCGAGATGGGCAGCAGCATGATCAGAACCGGGAGCTCAAGGGAAACTGCATTCTTTAGGGGCAGAGGGTGTAATGAAAGCGGTAGTCACCGCCAGCCGCTGTGTGCACACGCAGTGCGACAGCTGCATGCAAAGTGCTGTATGTGCACTGCTTCCTTTTATCCTCGTGAGGTGGATATAAAAGCCCTATGTTCCTAAAGAAGCTGAAGTCCAGAGAGGTTGAGTAACTTGCCCAAGGCCACCCAGCCAGGAAGTGGCAGGGCCAGGGGTTTAAATTTAGGCTCTTAAACATTCTCTCTATCCCTCTTCCTGGCGGGGCGGAAAGAAGATACCCAACCCACAGGCTGCGAGCTGTGCTTTAATGCAGCTGCTGAGTCACTTCCTCCAGATGACCCCACCACACGCTCGATTCCAGCGTGGGGAAGGACCCAGCTGGCCCTGACTGGGATGGTCCTCAGCCAGGTGAGGGCCACCAGGGCAGGCACCAGAGTCAGTGTGTCTCAATCGTCACTGCTGGGTGCAGAGTCCGGCACATAGTAGGCATTCAGCTAGTAACTGTCTAGTGGAGAATGGTTGAATAGCCATTTGTAAATGACTGGAATGTGCTCCATGGTAACCAGCTTTCTCTAATCCATGTAGAAAGACAAAATGAAGCGCTCCAAGTATTTCCATGATTGTAATCCATCTTGAAATTGAAATGTGTTCCCCTAAATTACCCACTGCATCTGGTTTTGAAGAGTTTATATTCTTGTAGAGTTTAGCTTCAAGATGGAACATGTCAAATTCTGACAGTAGCAATGAGAGGAGCTCCCAGGATGTTCAAAGACAGCAGCCAACCCCTGACAGCTCCCCCAGCCCAGGGAAGCAGCCGCGATGGGGGATGTGGTGTCCTTCATCGGGGCTGAGGGAGCTCGCCTTACAGCACCAGCTGCCTAGGCCTCCCCAGGAGCCCATCATTCTTTCCACTGACCAGAGAACTGATGCAATAAATCCTGTGATTATTGATGGTTTCGCTGCTCCGGGTGTGGGTTTCCTGGCCAGGGATTAAACGTCTTACTCAAGATGATCTAACTACATATGTTGAGAGACCCACAGAGAGACAAAGACAGGGTAAGAAGAATGAAAGGCACATGTAGGGCTCACACCTGTAATCTCAGCACTTTGGGAGGCCGAGGCAGGCAGACCACAAGGTCAGGAGATCGAGACCAACCTGGCCAGTACGGTGAAGCCCCGTCTCTACTAAAAATACAAAAATTAGCTGGGCGTGGTGGCACGCCTGTAGTCCCAGCTACTCAGGAGGCTGAGACAGGAGAATCGCTTGAACCTGGAAGGAGTGAGCTGAGATCACGCCACTGCACTCCAGCCTGGCGACAGAGTGAGATTCCATGTAAAAAAAAAAAAGGCACATGTCAAAACGTTAAGGTCCTTGTCCCTGAAGGATGGGTTCGTGGTGATTCGGGTTTCAGAAAGGGAAAGGTTATGTGTCGTCACGGCCCGGGAGCTGCCCCCATTGGGCAGGGCCGTTCAGTCCAGCCGTGGGGGTGGGAACGGGAAGGGGGCTGGGAACGAGGGATGAACCAGCCAGCTGAGGCCCCATCCTTCAGGGCATGGGAGAGGCCTGGGGCAGGAAGGGAGGAACACGAGGCAGAGGTGGTAGGCATAGGAGGCATCCCTTTGCTAATCTAGCTGGGGTGGGGGCCACTTCCCCTTGGTGACCACCACTCATGGCCCTGGCCCCACCTGCCTCCCCCACTAGCTTACAGGAATTTCTAGGGCTGGAACTGTGTCTGCACTCCGCCTCTCCTACGCACATCCCAGAAGCTGGCATACGGAAGGCACTCAGGGAAGGCTGCTGAGTGGAATGATCACTGCTGTGTGCTGAGAAGGATCTGCCCTCAGGAGGCCTCTGGCACGAAGCCAGAAAATAGATATTTTGCTGGACTTAGAGGTAGACTTGATGGTGAGGTGTTTAAGAGCACACATTTCAGAGCAGGATGGCCTGGATTCAAGTTCTAGCTGCACACGTGCTGGCTATGTGACCTTGAGGAAGGCACTTAACCTCTCTGAGCCTCAGATGCTTCATCTGTCAAATGCAGATAATGGCTAGCACGGTGGTTCATGCTGGTAATCCCAGCACTTTGGGAGGATGAGGCATGCAGATCACCTGAGCTCAGGAGTTTGAGACCAGCCTGGGCAACATGGTGAAACCCATCTCTACAAAAAATACAAAAATTAGCCAAGCTGAGGGCACGTGCCTGTAGTCCCAGCTCAGGAGGCTGAGGTGGGAGGATGGCGTGAGCCCGGAGGTGGAGGTCGCAATGAGCTGAGAGTGTGCCGTTGTACACTGGCCTAGGCGACAGAGCCAGACCCTATCTCAAAAACAAAGAAAGGGAATAATTATGAAAGTCACATGAGAGTTGTTTTGAGGATTATAAGATTGACCATATATGAAATGGGCAGAACACGCCCTTTTTTTTCCTTGTGCATGGCACATAGTCTGCTATCATACAGGCCTCTGCACCGTCTCACCTGCTGTGGACTCTCCTAAAGGCGCCTTTGTTTAAAGAAAACAATGGGCTGTATGTGGTGGCTCACGCCTGTAATCCCAACGCTTTGGCAGGCCGACGCAGGCCAATCACTGGAGTCCAGGAATTTGAGACCATCCTGGGCAACATGGTGAGATTCTCATCTTTACAAAAAATACAAAAATAAGCCAGGTGTGGTGGTGTGCACCTATGGTCCTAGCTACTCGGGAGGCTGAGGCAGGAGGACTACTCGAACTCAGGAGATGGAGGCTGCAGTGAGCTGTGGTGTCACCACTGCATTCCAGCCCGGGCGACGGAGCGAGACCCTGTCTCAAAAATACAAAAAGAAAAACTATGCTCCTATGGCTGAGGGTCCAGTAACGCCCAGGCAAGAGGATTCTTGCTGTGCAGCATCTCAAGGTGTCAGAGACAATTTCATGGAGCCGAGGGGGTGGGAGCTCCAGGAGGGAGCACAGAGACCTCATGAGACCACCTGCTTATCCTCCATTCCTTTAGCAAACAGCAGGGAGTACAAGCAAGGCCAGGCCCCAAGTGGGACACAGAAATGGCTTTGACCAGGTTCCTGCCAGGGGGAGTTCACAGCCTGGTGGGCGCAGGGCATTGGGACCAATCATCCCCTCTCAGCTTCAGGGCCTGTGATGAGGCCCAAGAAGGCCCCTAGCGTCCAGGCCAGGGCCCAGCCAGGGGGCTGCTCAGCCTGCCCAGGACTGGAATCAAGTCCAGTATCTCAGAGGGCTTTAATTTAAGGCCATGCATCTAAAAGAGCAATGCTTTCTCTGCAAAGAGAGTGCCATCCAGGCCTAATAAATCTCTCCAAACCTGAAATTCTAAGAAGCAGATAAACAGGAGGTATCGTGTTTCTTTGAAAATATATTGAAATGCTTCCTGAGAAAGACACTTATCCATGCCCAGAAATCCTGCACCATCTCTCACCTCCCACGGGCCACTGGGGTGTGGGGCTTGCATCCTCCTGGCTCCCTGCTCAGGGCATCCGGGCTGGTCCCGTGGGGTTCATGTTTAACAAATTCTTCAGCGGTGCTTCATGAGTGCAGGACTCTGCACTGAGAGCTTTTCAGTATTAATGCATCTGCTCCCAAGACAACCCCGGGGGAGCAGGCCCCATGTCCACCCTCCTTTTGCAGGTGAGGAAACTGAGGCATAGAGAAGTGAAGAGACTTGCCCAAGGCTAAGGTAGAAGGAGGGCTTGAGCCCAGAGGTGGAGGTTGCAATGAGCTGAGAGTGTGTCCTTGTGCGCTAGCCCAGGTGACAGAGCCAGACTCTATCTCAAAAACAAAGGGAATAATTGTCCCTACCCTAACCCTTCTCTCCAAAGGGGCTACTGATTGACGGCAAAGAGGGGTTTGGCCGAGTCATGGCTAGAAGGGCCAAGTCCATGTCCATCTGCAGAGCATCATGAGAGGCATGTGGACCCCACACCTCTCACTGTGATTCAGAGTCTGTCTGGGGAGATAAGAGCAGGCTCGGAGCCTCCCTCGAGGGCACGGAGGGAAGCCTGGACTGGCCTGGAAAACAGGGCCTGCTTTCCTAGCAGTGGGAGGTTCTGGCATTGAGAGGGAACCACCAGCAAGAGAAGTGCCCCCGCCCTGCCACCTTAGGGTGCCCAAGTCAGCAAACACAAATACAGAGTGTCCAGTTAAATTTCATTTCAGAGAAGCAAATCAATTCTAATATAAGTAAGTATGTCACATGCAACAGCTGGAATATACTTATACCAACGAAGTAGTCACAGTTTACCTGAAATGCGCATGTGACCGGGCATTCTCCATTTTCTCTGGCAACGCTACCCCTCCACCCGCACTGCTGTTGGGAGTTCAGCGAAGGCTCTGCTGCCCAGACCCATTCCTCTTCCCATACTAGGTCCTAATGACAGAATCTTAACACGTAGAAGGAGCCCAGCAGGGATCACAGATGGCTTTGCTAATGGTGTCATCAGATCGGAGGACATGGCCCAGATGTGGAGCTGTCTGACCTGGGCACGGGGTGGCTCCTCCATCCCTGGTTGTGTGACCCAGACAAATCCCTCAATATCTTAGTGTGTTTCTCTTCCTGCAACTTGGGCAATAATGATAAACTGCCCCCTACCGTTCCCCAGGAAGAATCGGGACCAACTCCCGCGTTACACGAAGACACGCTCCATTAAAAGTAAGTGCTCCTACGTCCTACCACATTTGAATTTATGAATATAATTTTAATAATAATAAAGGAAGAAGTTGGATTAATAGCATGACTCCGAGGCCTTCTGGCGTTCTCGGCGAGCCTGGTTTTCTGTGTGTACACAGAGTTAATGCCAGCACTGTGCTCTGGAGGTGGTTAAAAAAAGAGATCCCACAGCAAATTTGATTTAGGAGTCTAATTCCATTTGAAATGACTTCAGCAATAAATAAACCCTTCTCTTTGATTTTTTTTAAATCAGCACATTTCAGTGGCAAAGTGACATCTCAGAAGCAGCAGTCCTCTCCACCCTGCTTGGCTGGCACAGGTGGGCCCACAGTGCAGAGACACCAAGCCTGGCCCCGTGCCCAGCCATCATGCCTCTGCAAGCCCAGAGACTATCCCCTGCCAAGCACTTAGATCCCTGGCTCAGTGGGGCAGCAAATCTCACCTGCACGAGGCCCCCACGGGCTCTGCCTCACCCCCTTCACCTGCGGACCATGTATGTGTCCAAGGCGGTTTTCAGTGTCCCGTTTGTGAATCTATAGGGAGTGTCCTGTTGGACATTAATGACAAACAGAGAGGCTTTGGGAGGCAGACAGGATTCCAGGACTGGAATTTGGGCCATGGATCCTGCCTTTTGACCCACAGCAGTTGCCCAGGGGCACTTCCTGGGGCCCAGGAGCACTGCTGGGGCTCAAGGGCATGGCCGAGCATTCAGCTCCAGAATCAGCCTGCTATGGAGCCATTTGCTAATCAGGTGATGCTGGTGAGTTCCAGAGCCCCCTGTAGCTCCACTTCCTCACCTGTCAAGTGGGGTTGGGAGAGGCAGCCCCATCTAAGGCTGCGTCCACGAGGCTTGTCCACCATCCATCATCTACCCTCGTGTAGGGTGCATGGCACAGCCTGACAACTGACAACTCAAGCCCAACGCAGCAAACAGGAAGGAAGACCTTCTGCCCAGTGATCAGGGCAACCTCAGGAGCTCAGAGAAGCTACACACGTCTGCATGCACACACACGTGCATACACGCGCACACACATGCGCACACATATGCCGACATTCACTGAGTCCCAGACAGACTCCCATGCCCGTGGGCAGAGCAGGCTGTCTGCTGCTTGGATGTGGCCACCAAGTGACCGCATCCAGATCCACAGTTGCTGGTTCACGTGGGCTCTTTCTCCATCCCAGTTACCACCCCACAGAGAGCTGCAGGTATCAGGTGAGGATTCCACTTCCACCTTTCACAACACTTGACAACAAAACAAAGCTGAGCATCTAACAGGTTAGGTTTCAGTCCTCTTCAAAATGTCCCTGGGTCAAATAGCTGCAGGGAACCCACCCCTGCAAGGCTAAATATGTGCTCCTGGAATGGGAAACAACCCCCGGGCTGTCCCTTCATCTGGAAAAGTTCCAAAAGTCACCCGAGCTGCCCTTAAACACAACCAGCAACCAGAGGCCCCTCCCGCCCTGGAGCTGAAGGCCTCCACCACTCTGAGCCACGGAAAGGCCACGGGGGCAGACGCTGCTCTTCGGCTCCCTGAGGTGACAGCCCCAAGTCCCCACTGCGGGCTCCACTCTGTAAAGCTGCCCCTATGTCCACAGCAAGGCATACCATGCCAGTTCCCAGTCAGACCCAGTGGCTTGTGGTCCCTGCACCTCCCTGTAAGTCAGACACACAGTTTCCAAGACCTGCCTAGGGCTCTCAGTCAGCAGGCATGGAGCAAGGCCCTGGCACATGGAGGTTTAACAAGCTCCCAGGTCGCTCTCGTCACCAGGTGCGGCCTGAGGGCTGCATTTCTAATGAGGCCCAGGTGTTGCTGAGCCAGCTGGGCTACGGGCCACACTTTAACGGGCAACAGCTGCAAGTTGTAAGGGATGTGCGTCGCTCTTTGAAGGACCCAGAGTGCATCCATCTGGCTAGATGGTTTGCGGAAGGATGTGGACATTGGTCACCAATGACCTCCTCTGCCCCCTCCCTGGACACCTCTAGCCAACATCCCACAGGCCCCTCCACTCCAACAGATGCTAATACAGCAAGAAATAAGGGGGGCATCCCCCCTCTCTCTCACTCCTTCATCTAGCTGGCCACCAAGTCCCAGGGCTCGTTTGGGTAAATATTCCTGTATTAAAGATACCCCAAAACTTCACAGCATAAAACAGCTATTTGTTGTATTCATGGGTTGGATTCTGCAAGCCAGGAATCCAGGCAGGACACCACAGAGACAGCCTGTGTCTGCTCCACAGTGTCTAGGCTCTCAGCTGAGAGGACTCAAGGACTGGGGTTTAGAATCAGCTGGAGGCGTTTTCACTGGCCTGTCTGACCAAGGATGCTGTCAGCTGGGACCTCAGTAGGGACTGTCAGAACACAGAACATATGCAGGCCTCTTCATGTGGACAGGGCTTCCTCCCAACATGGCAGTCTCAGAGCAGTCAGATTTCTTTAGACGGATATTCAGGCTCCAAGGGTGAAAGTCTCAAGAGAACCAGGACCTAGCCTCAGAAGTGATGTGCTATCACTTCCACTGCCTCTGTCACCTAGAAAGTCAGCCCAAATCCTAGAGGAGGAGACATCAACACCACTTCTCCACAGGAAGAGTGTCAAATAATTTGTAGACATGTTTGAAAACCACCCACCCTCTCAGGGGTGTCTCCCACGTGCACACGCTCCCTTTGCCTCCTGACCTCTGGCTTGGTTCAGGACCTCTCTATCTCCCATCTGGGCCTTTGAGCAAGCCACTTGTTGGTCTCCCTACCTCCAGCCCTGCACCTCAGGGCCACCCATCACCAACAAGGATGTCCATGACACAAGCAGGTCCACGAGCTTCCTACTTGGACACTTCCAGCTGTTCACCATAGAAGTGGGAAGCAGCTGAGCTGGCTGACCTGCAGCAATCATTCCTCTTGGCCCCTGCCTCTGTTCCAGCCAAACTGCACTCCAAATCTCTACTCTCCTTGCTCTTCTGCCTTTGCAGGTGCTGGTTTCTCCACCTAGAGTGCCCCTTTTACTTCTGTCAGGATCCTGGCAAACTCTTATTCATCCTCCAAAACCTAGCTCCATGTCACATCCTCTGTGATGCCATCTTCAAACCACTCATGATTATAATATAGGGACAGGACCATGGTTCCCATTCTTAGCTGCGCATTGAAATCACTGAGGGAAGTTTAACACATACCAACGACTGGATGCCACACCCAGACATTCTGATCTAGTGGACTGGGTACAGCCTAAGCATGAGAAATTGAACTCTCCAGGACATTCCAGTGTGTAGCTAAAGTTAACAACTGCTGGTATTGGCCAGGTGCAGTGGCTCACGCCTGTAATCCCATCACTTTGGGAGACCGAAGCAGGTGGATCACTTGAGGTCAGGAGTTTGAGACCAGCCTGGCCAACATGATGAAACTCCATCTCTACTAAAAATATAAAAATTAGCCTGGTGTCATGGTGCACACCTGTAATCCCAGCTACTCGGGAGGCTAAGGCATGAGAATCACTTGAACCTGGGAGGCAGAAGTTGCAGTGAGCCGAGATCATGCCACTGCACTTCACCTGGGTCACAGAGCAAGACTCTGTCTCAAAAAAAAAAAAAAAAAACCTGCTGGTATAGACCAATGGTTCACAGAGCCCAGCACAGACAACCACCCGGGGAGGTTTCAAAGCACCCCTTTTCCCCAGAGCCCCACTTCAAAGGTATTAAATCAGAGTCTGCAGTCATGAGGCCCAGACAATGGCATGGCCACTTGACGAAGTCTACACAGATGATTCTAATGTGCAGTCAGGGTGGAGAAACACAGGGGTGGATTCGAACCCTCACATTTTTATATGATATTATGGAGCATGACTCAACGCCTCCATCTAATTTCTGGTTTATAAAAGATAATCTTTAGCTCAGAAGTGAACAAGGTCACCAATCGGTTGGGTTTTTATAGAACACATATTGCAAGCCACTTTCCAATTCTAAAACTAATAAATGAATGCAAAAGATGAATCATTTAAATATCAATTTCATGCACATAGTAGATGCTCAATAAATATTCATTGACTGAATTAATCAGCCAGTCAATCAATATAATCCTAGTTCTACAGCTACCCAAAATATTTCTGCATCTCCCCCAGTAAACTATGAGTTCCCTGAGGGCAGGTATGGGGACCCCAGCCTCCATGCAAAGACATTTGATGAAAGAAGCAATACATTGATGTGCAAAGCAAATGACCCTGAAGGCTCATGGCTATCTCTGGATTTTCTAGGCGCGCAATGAATTTCTAGTTGAACAGAAAAATGCTAGTATGTAACAAATGAATCCATCCTTTGTTGGAAGGATGATGATATTATGATTTAATTATAGAAATAAAAAAAATCCTTATTAGTCAGCTTGTCCAAGTTATTGTGCTTTTTTGGAGGCTTTTCAACTGAACACTAACCCAGAGGCTCATGGCCAGATCCCAGCGACGCATGGACTGGCTGTCAGGTGCCCAGTGCTGCCCTGTGCTCTGCCACCCAAGAGGTGTGCTTCAGCCTTGCCTAAGCAGCCCTTACAGGGGACAAGACCTCTGCCCAGTGGCAAGTGGAGGGTGGAACCATGACCTATGCATCACCCCTATCTTGTGATCTCAGCTGCTTTGGCCTCTTGGTTGCATGAATTCCCCTTTCCCAGGGCCCCCCCGCAGCCATGGAGCTGCAGCCCAGTGATAAAGAACAAGGGCTCTGGGGTCAGACAAGCCAGGGGTCTATAGACTGGTCCACCACTGGCTGGGTGACTAGGGCACATCACTGAACCTTCCGGAGCCCCACTTAAGATGATGTTAACAGCAGTACCTTCCCTGAAAGTCATTATGAGATGAAAATGAAATGATGCCTGTGGAGTCTGAATGCCGGGCCTGGCACAGAAAAAGAGCTCAGGATGTGACAGGTGGTGATGCAGAGATCGAGCCTCAGGACCCTGGGATGCCACTTACTGACTATGCCACTCAGAGCAAGTCACCTACCTTGTTAAGCCTAGGTTTTTGCATCTGTGGAACAGAACCAATAACAGAGCCCATCATAAGATCACTGATGAGCCGGTGCTGACAGACCAATCATGGTGCTCACTGTGGGTGTTATTACCGCCTTTGCAGGAGCAGGGTTGGTAATGGACACCATTTATCATTAATATAATCCCCAGAAGCTGACTCTTCTCCCAGCAAGGGTGCGGTCACGGTTCATGTGCTGACAACATTTCTCAGACTTGGAAACAGCTATCCTCCCATCAGCACTGGCCCCGCCAGAACCTGCTGCAACTGCTTTTCTAATCAATGGAATCATGCATGGTCCAAGGGAGGTGGGGCAGAGAGGGAACAGGCATGTCCCAGACCTGCACCTGCCCAGGCAGAACCAAGGCACCAGCCTCCTCCACCCACCAAGGCCAGAGAGAGGAACAAATTCAGGTCCCCATGCGGGATGACAGCCCCCCCCCCCCACATAACCTGAACCAACACAGCAACTGATTCCTCAGCAATGGATTTCTAGGTGAGCAATGGATTAGGACTTTTCTGGTCTTAAAGCTTAAAATTCACCTCCTCATTTCCCTAACCCCTAGAGGGAAGCAAGTCTGTGTGCAGCCTTCCAAAACAAATGAGTCTGCTTCTAGAACCATCCCAGCCACCACCTCTGCCGCTTCCTCCTTCTCTTCCCAGGCCCCTGAAGCAATCCGTGAGCCCAGAGTACTTGAGCCAAAGAGCAAGGTGCTGGGCCAGGGTGACGCAGGCTGGGCCATCTCCAGCCCTAGCTGGACACAAGGCTCCTTCCCCAGTGTACACACAAGTCCTGGTTCAGATGAGAGAAGGCAGGACAGAACATTCCTCTGGCAAAAAGGGCCACAGTGGCACTCACCACCAACCCCTGAGCACTCAGGTGGTGCTGCCCTTGAGCAAATGTCCAAGAGCGAGCTTCTCCCAGTACAGACGAGACCGGCCCTCACCCCGGACCAGGACTGTGGATGCATAGCTCTTCAGCAAATCATAAACTTCCTAATGCAGCCAACTGGTCAGTCTTGGTCAAACCCAAACTTCCCCTTCCCCCAGGCAGCCACGTGGCATTCTGAAAGGAGTGAAACTGACCCAATAGGCCCACAGACAGTAGCTGTTGTTTTTTAATAAACATAGAAATTGACTTTCCCGTCTTAAAGCACGAAACTCACCAGATCCTGACAATGAGACACCAGGACCTTGTTCATCTTGATTCCCTCCTTAGCCCTCCTGGGTTTCTGTTTTCCCAAACATAGTTCCATTTCTTCCATGCTATATAAGCCCCTATGTCAGTCGGTCAGCGAGATGGGTTTGAGACAGATCTCCATGGCCTCAGCTGCAGCGCCCGATGAAATCCTTCTTCCTTGGCAATAATCATTGTCTCTGTGATTGGCTTTCTGTGTGGTGAGCAGCAGAACCTAGACCGAACCCCTGGTGTTTCAGTAACAGATCTTGTCTGAAGATCTGGGTGCCACCTGGGTGAGCCCTGGCTGGCTGAGTCTTCAGACAATGTTGAACCTCTCTCTGCCTAAAATGAGGATAAAAGTAACCGATGACCTCACTGGGTGCGAGACAAAAACGCACACACCTTCTGCAAACTCAAGTCCTCGTGAGGATCAGCGACTATTCAGAGCCCTTCCTCTGGTCCCAGGGGAGCCCCCAACAGAGGACAATAAACTTGAATCCCCTGGGGCCCTCAGGAGCAGGAGCTCAAAGCAGCCCTCTGAAAACCTGAAATTTCTGCAGCACCTCGTTTGATCCTCAAAGCTCATACAGACTTTAAGTTTCATTCATAACACATTAGTTTATTTTATTACTAAGAGGACACTGTAAATTAGTTACTACATCAAGGCACCTAGTCAGTGATGCCCCAGCAAGTGGAGACAGAAACTCTCGGTGACTGTCCCAGATACCAGCTCTCACTGCGGTTTGAGGATCACAGTGGCTGAGGAGACCCTCACAGTTCCTTCCAGGTTGAGTTCAAATAGCCAACGTGAGCACCATAATTACAGGTCCTGGCTGGTCTCTGTGTCACCAAGATCATGCAGGAAACCTCTGTCTAAGTTTGGGTTCCCCAGAAGCACAGCCTCAGACAAGGACTTGGTGCAGGTGATTTGGGGTGAGGGGAAGGTGAGCCCAGGAAGAAGGAGGGAGGGAGTGGAAGAGTAAGAAAAGGAAAGAGGAAAAGCCATACCCAGAGGCTTCATTGGAGCTGCTGCTGTGGGTCATGGGGACCTGGTTCCTCTGGAAGGGGCACACAGAACACCCCCGAGATCGCCCCACCCCATCCAATGCCTGCTCCCATGGTCAGTGCTGGCAGATCCCAGGGGCTTGAGCTTACCCAGACTCCCAGGCTGGGCTGGCACCGGGCAAAGTGGGCTCCCTGGGGCCCCGAAGCACAAAGTGGAAAGATGCCCTGTGCCCCCAGAGTCGGGATGCCGTCAGGCTGCCAGGGTCTGAGCACAAATGGAACCTGTCTGCCAGAGCTAGCTTCAGTCAGATTCATCCAGGCCTGGCTGTTCCTACAGCCCTCAACCCTCTGGGACGCCTAGAGCATGAGCGCTTCCTGACAGCAGAGTTAACCTGGGGCTGAAACAGAAGCACACTGTACTGTGGAAGGGAAGCTTTCTAAGCCACATTGCCTGCTCAGCCTTGAGCAGTATCCGCATGAATGGTGCTTCCTTCATAACTCAGGGTCATCCTGGATACGGCCCCTGCCCAGAGATGAGAGGTGCACCCAGAACCCATCAAGGCCAGGGCTGTCGGACTTAAACCAGGGAGCCCCCCAAATGCCCTGTTTCTGCATTTTGCAGCTGTTCTGACTCCTGTGGTATCCCACTAGTGGCATATGAGCTTTCTAGAAAACAATTTGCGATTATATCTCAAAAACTTTTACAATGGTAGAACATTTTCCACAATGATATATAGATATCCAAAGAGCCGTCATCCCACGGAGACACGTATAAATGTCAATGTCACCTCGTTGTTTATAGCAGCAAAGAACAAAGAATTTAAATGTCAAAGAAAGGGGGTTGATAAATAATTCCTGGCTAAGTTACACGTGGCTTGTTATATGTAGAGTGTGGTCTGAAGTCATACAGTCCTGATTTTGAAAATCTATCCAAACACATGCTTTAAAAATCCTAAAATAAAATACACCAAAACTTCAAATGTAGTCATCCCTGAGTGATAAGATCATAGTCATCTGAATTTTCTTCTTTATACTTGTCCATATTTTCCAAATTCTCTCGAAGCACGTGTGTCTTTTATCACCAGAGCAAAGGCTTTTTGCAATGACATGAAGGCCACCCTCTCAGACGCTGGGCCCACCAGGAGAAGAGCTCCCTCTGCACTCGCAGCTAAAGCTGCTCCTGGGCATAAGAAATGATCGTGGGACTTGTCCACTTCCAGGGCTAACTGAGCTCCTGTCCCACCCAGACTACTCCCTTGAGGAGTCAGGGGCTTCCTCTGGCAGGTGATCCACATTGCCCCATCCCGAACAGAGCTGGGTGGCATTTTGGCAAAACGATCTGAACAGTTTCTGACCCAGAGGAACCTGGAAACTTCAACGTCTTGGCCCAGCCTTGAAAACAGCTTTGCCAGGCTCATCCTGGTACAGGACCCAGGAGATGATCAAGCCCATTGTACAGGACAGAAAACTGAGGCCATCCAGGACTGTGCCATATCTGACCACCCCCTGGTGATCATATTAAGCCTCAGTTCCAGCCTGAGGGCCCCACAAGGGCTGGGCTGTGAGGTTACTGGAAAGAGGAGGCTGGCCTCAGGTTCAGGAGGGCTCCCCAGTCCTTATATCTCACCCTCCATGCCCAAGACCAAGATGTGTCCCTGTAAGAGCAGGGCTGGTCTACCAGAACACGGCCAAGGCACCCTTCAGGGCAGCCAGGAAAAGTCCAAGAGGGCAAGAGTGCCCTCCCTGCCTGTACAGTGTATCCTCCTTCAAGAGCCTAGGTTTGGGAGCCCAATAGTCCTGAGTTCAGATTCCATCTTGTGGCCTTGGCTTGGCCATTTGTGTCTCTGTCTGGGAGGAGTTTTCGGGAAATTACCAGCTCCCTGGTTTGAACCCTAGTAGGCATCGCCAGGTGAGTACCTCAGAGAGCTGTGGGCAGCCTACCTGCTATCCAAGGTGGTCTCTACCAGGGCAGGGGAAGCATCACGTCCCTCCCGTATAGGCTGCTGCCTGGTCTCTGCCTCCCCTCATGGAATCCCACCTCCCACTGGGGTAGGGCCATCACAGGGAGCCCAGGCCCCACCTGAGAAGGAGGCACCTTTGCCTCCCCTGCCCCAAAAAGCAGGAACTGATTCCGGATGCAGCCTGCCAGGAAGCCGTAGCTGGCAGGGACCTCAGGGTCATCCAGTCCAGTGGTTTTCTGTTACTTAGGTGTTAAGATATCACATTTCTTAGCTTGCCCTAAATCAACAACCTGTCTAGGAGCCCCCACTCAACAAGATGGTTAAGTAATCCAATGCCTTTGTGCTGGGTGTTCCCTCCGGTGTCAAAGACCTCCCGGAAATTCAGGGAAGGGTCTTGCATCTTCAGGCCCCAGCAGTCCTCTCTGAGGGCTTGCCAACAGCTTTGGAGGTTCAGCACTTGGATCCAACCCGGTGATCCTATGAGGGTGGACAGCTTTGCTGTCTTCATGCCAAACTTGGGAACAGATATCTTAGTGAACCAGGAGCCTGGGCACCTGCAGTCCCTCTCTCTGAGTGCCCCTGACATTCATGTCCTTCCAAAACACTTCCCTCACCATGGCCACTCCAGGGGATGTGTGCGGGTGGGGTCCAGGTTCCTGCCCCTTCTAGCACCACAAAACCCTGACCCTTGCCAGCCCAGCCCACACATCTCCTTCACGTTGGTTCACATTTCCCCTGAGAGGCCCGCCGCTGTGAGATAACTGGACCGACAGCTCCTGGGTGCCTGGCTTTGGAAGCAAATGCCTGGGTGAGCTCTGTGTTCTCTGTGTCCCACATCTTCTATTCTGGGCCTTGAAGTCCAAAAGCTCTAGGAAACCCCTGCTGCACTCATGAAGGTTTGGCTACCTTATAGGTCTGGAGGAAAGAAAATACTAGGATGCAAAGAAAATGGGATCTTAATAATTATCCTGGCACCAAAGTTCATGGAAAATGGTCTGGAAGGATGTGCACCCAACAGGGAGGGACCAGGGAGGGGCCAAGGAGGGCTGCATGGAAGCAAAGGAGGCTTTCCTCATCACCACTTCAAAAAACTTCTGTACAGTTGGGACATTTTATTACTCATCATGTACTATTTTCATTATTGTTTTTTTTTTCTATTTTTTGGCTAGTGCTGGCTAAATAACAGAAAATGAAGTAATTTGTTATTTATCAAGCATCAGTTTTGTGCCAGATGACCAAAGCAAATGTAAAATCTTGAATTTACGGTTATGATGTAAAGTAAACAATGAGCCGCAGTTGGCCAGGCAAAGAGTGATGGGAATGAACAGTATCCCAGGCAAAACGAGGAATATCAGCTGGTCCTGGGGTGGGAAAGAGCTTAGCAGATTGGAGGAACAAAAATAGGCCAGTGTGGCTAGAGCACAATGACTCAAGGAGCAGAAACAGAGAGGAGCCTCCAGAGAAGCCTTGAGGCAGATCACACGGGGAGTTAAGTAAGGTTGTGTTCAGGGAGTTTGCATTTCCTTTTGAGTGTGCTGGGAACCATCAAAGGCTTTTAAGCAGGAAGCAAGATAATCAGATTTACGTTTTTACCAGATAACTGTCTTCTTGCTATGTGGAGAATGTTGGAAGGGCAAGACAGGAAGTGTTATTAGTTAAAGGATGCCCAGAAGAGGAATCTCATGATCCATAACTTTAAAAGAAAAACAAATAAAATGAATGACTCTGTTTCTTACCAGGAGGATCCTGATGTCCAGGGAGACAGGGACAAAAGAATCAGGTGTGTTAGTCCTAGCAGGCAGGACAGCAGATAAGTTAGTGGCTGAGTCTGTGGGTCCACGGTGATTGGCTGCGCTGCTTGACAGTCAAGTAATGTGGGCAGGTCTCTCAACATTTCAAAGCATTGGTTTCTTCCTCTGAAAAGTAGAAGGTAATTATACCTACCTCCCAAGATTGTCATGAATCTGAATGAGCTACTGCATGTGTCATATATCGTGCTTAGCTCAGTAATGTTGCTTTATAACCATCATCATCACCATTATCACCACCACCACCATCACCATCAT